>NC_049237.1:37171674-37478817 GCF_011100685.1 Canis lupus familiaris
TGGCTCAGTCAGTTAAGCATCTGCCTTAGATCATGGTCCTGGGATTGAGCCCCGCATTGGGCTCCCTGCTGAGGGAGCTCCTTCTCCCTCTGCATCCCCAACCAGATGCTCGCTCTCTCTTTCAAGTAAATAAATTCTTAAAAAATATCTCTCAATGAGCTTGTGAGTCAAATGTGCCCAGAGATAGTCTAGTGGATCCCGCGTATATATCTTTGGTTAGAAAGACTGAACAGGCTTCTCAGCTATGTTACTCTTCCTGGAAAAACAGTTCTATGATAGAGGGACAGATCTCAGAGAATTCTGTACATCAATTCTCTTTCAGAACCATCGGCAAAACAACTGGACTTAGAGATGGTATTTTTTGTCTATTTAAAACAGTTTTGGAAACTCACCTCAATTCACTTATTAATGAATGACAATGGAGTTCTTCACTGTGTCTTGTGTGGATCAACTTGGTCTTTTTGAAGCTTATATTTAAGCTCTTATATTTAAGTTGGGATGGTTCTAGAATAGTCTTTACTCAGGACAAGCCCTTCTTCTAAGGTGTGGCTTTTTTGGGGGGGTCTCTCTTGAATGCTCAGATGCTCAGCGACGTATCTCTGGCTGGTTGGAACTCAAACGTCTCATGGCCCTGTGTAAGCTTCAGGATTTGTTCAGCTTCTAACTCCCTACTTGTTCCTTCCATAATGTATAGAGGCTACCTTTGTAGAGTCTCATCATATGTGTGCACAGCTTTGTATTCAGCTCAACACTCCAGGGGATCCACTTGCCAATTCCTGGAGCTCTTGCCCTGTGTACACCTCTCTTCTCCAGGACTCTGCCTGCCAATTCCCACTGCCTCAACTTCCTTGAGCCCAGGCCTTGTCTCTTCAGCTCAACCACGCCTCCATTCTCCACTTGGATACTCCTTCCCTCCAGGCAGAGAGCTGGGCAGTCATTGTGGTCACTTTGTTCTCTTCTCTTTCCCTTCTATAACAGTTCTACACAGCCTACTGTCAGTACCTTAAACCAGTTACTCATGGATTTTAACCAGATTTCTAATTTGAGGTATTAGCACTAGTTTGGTACCAGGTACTCCATCATGGTTGAAAGCAAAAATCCTCAGTCAAGTCTCAGACCATCTGTTTGCTGACTCCTGAATCCTCAGCACCTCCTCTAATACATGGAACATAGTCTGCACTCAGTAATAATAGCTTTAGAATGAATGAACCTGTTGTGATTCGTGCAGATCTAAGCAAACTCGGAAGCAGGCCAAACTTCTCTACAGGGCAGGTTGGATTTATGTGGACCATCTCCCAAACTGCAAGCTGGAGAGAGGGTAGTTGGTGCAGTTACCACTGCAGTCACCGAGGATAATGACCACTGGTTCCTGTGTTCAAAAATAATAGCAATAATCATAATAGCTACCATTTATTACAGACTTACATATTTCAGGCCTTGCATTAGGTACTTCATGCATGCTTCTTCATTGAATTCTCACAACAGCATATGTTAATTATCATTTTCAAGGTCAGGAAACAATGGCTTGTACACATTAAATAATTTGTTCGAGGTCACTCAATGAGTAAGCAGGAGTTGAGTTTGGAACCAGATGCTCATTGCAGACTTTATGTTCTGAACCATTATGATGTACTGTTGGGACCAAACTTCAATTACACTACAGGGCAATTTATAAAGAAACAGAGAGCATAACAAACATGGGTGACTGACTATACCAGAAATTTTTATCTCCTGGTAAAGATAAATGAATTGTGAGTTTTGCCCTTGCCTCGTGGAGATTGAATTTATTGATCATGGAAGGAACTGCAGAATATGTTAAGGACAAGCCTTATAGAGAGGTAGGGGATACAGTCCTTTAATTAATTCTAAATCCACCTGAAATTTGTCACCTGAAATATGGTATCAGGATTGCTAATACCTAAACATATCTGAGGATACTAGGATCAATATTTAAAATGGAAGAAATCCAGCTGAACTATTAACCTAATGAAAATGCTAGATAGAAAATGTTCTTTATTGAACTTTTTTCAATGACCTGAATTTAAATGGATAAAATTCTTTTTGAGTATCATTCTGTTAAAGCTTTGGAATGAAAGAGTTATCTTTTAAATTAAAGTTTGTACATCATTTTTATGATGGAACACGATGTCCTCAGCTTATTTTTCATAGGCCTTGTAGGTACAGCATTTTCAGTATAAGTTAAAAAAATGATAAAAACTTTTGAAGGGAAATACTGGAAATACAAATCACTGTAATTCAGATTAATGGAGAGTAGTCAATTGATAACTAACAAAACCAAAATAACTTGTTTTAATTATCATATTCAATTACAGAAACTAATTAGAAAACATTATCTACCTTCATATCATTTCATCAGTAGACAATTTGTTGCACACCATTTTGCTTCGCAGACTGTCTCTACCATAAGCTTCATCAGGGGCCCTTGACTAGAACACAGCACTCCTTCTTCAAGATCTTAAACCAGATGACTCAACCATGATTCATGAACCTCTACAATCTGCATCATGGACACCCAGAAGCTCAACTGTAAGGCTCATGAGATCAAGAATGGGTTTGGGGCTCAAGATAGAGATCTGGAGACACTGGAGGCAGAGGACACTAGAGAAGTGGGTGAAACTTTTACAGGGAGAACATAAAAAGAAGGAAAGAATCCTTGGACATAAGCCTAGACCATGTCAGAGTTAAAGGGAGAAGGGAGAAATATAGGGGGTCTACAAATGAGATTAAGAAAGAATAGTCAAAATGGTAGGAAAAAGTGAGGATCCCAGAAGTCAAGGTAAGAGGAAACGTTTTTAAAAAATTTAAAACCAGGGATCCCTGGGTGGCGCAGCGGTTTGGCGCCTGCCTTTGGCCCAGGGCGCGATCCTGGAGACCTGGGATCGAATCCCACGTCGGGCTCCCTGCATGGAGCCTGCTTCTCCCTCTGCCTGTGTGTGTCTCTGCCTCTCTCTCTCTTTCTCTCTGTGTGACTATCATGAATAAATAAATAAAATCTTTAAAAAAAAGAAAAAAAATTTAAAACCAAATGTGTATTTCTGCCCAGATGGAGGTCACAGCCTTTCTAGATGAATGCATTGTGAAGAGAGGTTGATTTTTAAAGTTCTCACTTAAGATCCAGAAATATTGATTAATATTTGCAAAATGTCTGAAACTTATTTATTTTGGGATATAATATATGTTATCCAGAGTAAAAAAGGCAATAGAAGTTCACACATTTCTTCCATGTAATTTCTTTGAAAAGATATGAAGGTTTTCTCAAAAGGTTGGCAGCCTAGTAGCCTCATAATTAACAATATAGTCTGCATTTATTAATGTTTCCTTCCAACACTTTGACAAAATCAGAAGTAATATATTCCCTTATAGAAGTCATGTCTACTGCTTCTCATTCTGCCCAGTTGTACATTGTCAAGGAGGATCTGCTACCCATTAATAGAATTTTGTTTGCATTCACTAGAGCTTTATTTTTTTAAGATTTTATTTATTTATTCATGAGACACACACACACAGAGAGAGAGAGAGAGAGAGAGAGAGAGAGAGAGGCAGAGACACAGGCAGAGGGAGAAACAGGCTCCATGCAGGGAACCTGATGTGGGACTTGATCCCAGGTCTCCAGGATCAGGCCCTGGGCTGAAGGTGGCGCTAAACTGCTGAGCAACCCGGGCTGCCCCACTAGAGCTTTAAACTAAAAGTCAGTTATTTGGTACTGTTAGTGGTATAAGAAGGAAAACCCTAATGAATTGGTTCTCCTTTCCTCTGCTTTCTTCCTGCTCTGCTTTCTATTAGTCATTCAACAAATATCTAAATATCAGTCACTGAGCTAGAAATTGGGCAACATAAAAGGATAAAGTGAGATATGACTTTCAATAGAAACACAGACATATTTTGAACAAAGACATATTTGAGCAAATTGAAACGAGACTATAAGGTTTCTACATTAGTCCACATGCCTTCACACAGGGAATTGATCAGAGACCGGTTTCTAATAGCTTACTATCCCAGATCTAGGCAATACTATATCATAAGAAGATCTATAGGTTTTAAATACCTACTGGAGAAAGGCCTGTTATAACTGTAATTTTTTCTTGAAAATGCCTCTTTTTCCCCTGTATTTGATCCCTGCATCTGTCAAGATAACACACACATATCTCTTCCTCTTTCACTCCCTTCCTCCTTGCTTCCTGCTGATTGACTCAAACTTCAAAAAAATCCTAAATTATTTCTCACCTAATACAAATGTCTTCCAAATTTAAAACTACTGAGAAATAATTTTGAAGTAGGAAATGTGGACTGATACAATGTGAAAAAATAAGCATAACCCTTTGGGAAAGAATTAAAAATAAAAATAACTTGGCAGGATTAATGAGTCTAGCACATTATGCTAGAAATAATGAAGACGGTTTTTTGTTGTTGTTGGATGAATAATACATAATTTCTTTCGTTCAGATTTCTCTCTTCATAGTTCATTTTTCTTTCTTTCTTTCTTTCTTTCTTTCTTTCTTTCTTTCTTTCTTTCTTTCTTTTTTAAGATTTATTTATTCATAAAAGACACACAGAGAGAGAGACACAGACAGAGGTAGGCTCCCTCCACGGAGCCCAATGAGGGACTCGATTCCAGATCCCGGGATCATGCCCTGAGTGGAAGGCAGAAGCTCAACTGCTGAGCCACCCAGGCGGCCTTTCATTTTCTTTTGTAAATAGACAAATTAGTTATCAGAATAACTCTGCTGTGTATGTTGTTTAACAATTAGCTATAAAGTTTCAGAAAAAGTCCAACAGAAAAAAAAAATAGTAGAGAACTAGTCCTCCCTGAAAACAGTACCGTTGTTGACGGGACCTGAGGAAGAGCAACTAAACTGGACTCTATTTGATGTCCATCCTAATTATTGAACTAAAACTCCTGAAGTTATCTAATTGCTCAAAATTGCATTATTGGATTCCTTGCTAGTTGAACTGCAGTCCTGTTCCACAAAGAACAGAATGGGAGGTACTTCAGAACACAAAGGAACAGTCAAACTCAGAATGAATAACTACAAACCCAACCTTTGTTAGGATTTCAAAGCCAGACCAAGGATGACTGAATTCTCTGTATCTTTGCCACCCAAGTGAGGCTTCCAGAGCTTTCCTACAAATACAAGGGATCTCTCTAATCTGAGATCCTGCAAGCATCCTTCCTAAGCAGTATCTTAAGTACTTTGTTATAGGTGAGTGATCTGTTGACATTGAGCCCAGGGTCAGATATGACTTCTGCAGGACTGAGACCAAACGAATCTTCCAGATATTGTCTTCCACTTCCACTGGCTGCACCAGTGATAAGACATCCACAAAAACATTTTTGGAAAAGAGATCAAGTGTGAAGAATACAACTGGGAAAAAAAAAAAAAAAAGGAATAAGAGCAGACATGGAGGGGAAGAGAAAAGCCTACTCATCTTTCGAGTTATTTTATGACTTTATCAAGACTTCCTAAAGCCCTTCACGCCCTAAGTGGAACTAGCTTTCTTCATGTGAGGCCCACCATAACCCCTTCTACAAAAGCCATGTACCCTTTTGTTGTATTTACTGTTCATATGTGAACAACATGTTTGTAAATGAGGAATTAAAAAATTGAATGAACAAAGAAGAATGTATCTTCATTTTCAATATCTTAAATTTAATATTCTTGCACTGGATTTTTCCCCCCAAAATAATCATGACAAATTGAGAAAAGATCTAACTCAAGAAAACAGAATCTTAGGGGTGCCTGAGTGTCTTAGTCAACGTAGTGGCCAACTCGATTTCACCTCAGGTCATGATCTGGAGGCTCTGGCATCAAGTTCCTTGTCAGGCTCAGCACTCAGCAGGGAGTCTGCTTGTCTCTCTCTCTCCCTCTCTCTGCCTTTCCTCCCACTCTCTGCCCTTCCATGATCTCTCTAAAATAAAAAAATAAACCTAAAAAAATAGAAAACAGAGTCTTAGCATTATGAATGCTCTTAGTCTGGACATTGAGGGAAGGCCTTTCTGCAAAATTTTTTTCTCTGCCAAATTTTTAAATATAGTTTCAAACATCTCAGTGACTTGCTCCAACTCTAGTAAAGCATATAAGCTTAGTATGTTTTTTAAAAATTCCTAGTTGGAACATTGTTGGAGAGAGAAATTTGAGAGTATTACTTAATAAAGGCATGCTATTACCTTATAAGCTTTACAAAAGATTTGAAAATTGGAAAATGTATGTTCAACGTGGCAAATGGTAATTGTATTTTAATATATTTAATTATTTCAAATCTGTTTATCCATAAAACTGTATGACATGACTTACTAAATATGAGAGTATGACTATATTCCTTTGGTGAGAATAACGAATCTCCATGTATCTTATATTTTAAGAAATGAGTGTGTAATTAACCATTGTAGACAAATCCAACAATAGTTCAGTCATTATAGACCATCTGTTATGTTTGTGAACTGTCAAGTTGGAGCAAGTTTCAGAAGCTATAAATAGCTCAGTCGTGTTCTTCCCTTGGGACTAGGATCTTCTTTATGTATGTGTGTGTGTGTGCTGAAATGGTGATAAAAAGTAGGTCAAGGGGAGAGACTGGTATTCCAAATCGGGCATTTAGGGGGAGGAAGGACAAGGATTTTGCTCTAATGTTTTCAAGTGAATTGATTTTCTCATCTCACAACCTTTCCCCCCCCCCAAAGCTTTTCATATTATTGAAATATAAGAAAGCAAAAATATTTATGTAATATATATTATATATATTTATTTAATATATAATATTTCTCTAATAACTGCAAAAATATATACATATCCAATGTATCTCTAGTAACTGTCCTCTAAAGTCAAAACTCCTCGCCCATTTGGTTTAAAAATGGAATCATTCCATACTGGCATTTTGGTGTTGGTTTCTGGGGCTCTTTCTATCTATCTACAGGATGTTCCAAAACAATGTCTTAGAATATGGGTCTCAAAGTCGGAATCTAAATTGGTATTCACGCAGGTTTGAGCGTTCTCTGAGAAATGTTAAAACATTTTTTCCATTTATTATAATCTTTCCCTTGAGGAGGCAAACATTTCTTTAAGAGGACATGGAATGCTCTAACCACAAAAGAGAAAATTGATCAATCTGAAATTCATTAAAGTGAAGAAATTCTTTTCAACAAAAACAAGACACCATAAAAAGAGTGAAAAGGCATGCTGAAGACCAGAAGATATTTGCAACACATTTATCTGTCAGAGAATCCATGTTTAGAATAGAATTCCTACAGTCAAAAAGAGGACAATCCAACTTTTAAAAAACAGCAAAATATTTAAATAGACATTTCACAAGAGGATGTACATGTGGCCAATAAGCATATGAAGAGGTTTTCAGCATAATTAGTCATCAGAGAAATGAAAATTAAAACCACAGTGAGATACATTGTGATACACTCTACAGAGTGGCTACAATTAAAAAGGCTGAGAATACCAAGTCTCTTATACTGTTGCTATGACTTTCAATCATTGAATTTTGAAAATTTATTTAGCAGTATATACTAATGTCGGGCTAAAGCAGCCAGACCCGAATGGCCGTGTTCTGTATGATTCCACTTAAAGTTCACCAACAGGCAAAACTAAACTACAGTGAGAACCAGAAAAGTAGTCACCTCTACAGGGTTGGATATTAATTGGGAGAGGATATGAAAGTGCCTTCAAAGATTCTAGAAATGTTTTCTATTTTAATTAGAATGATAGTTACATGAACATGTACATATGTAAGAATTAATTAGCCCACATACTTAAGATTTGTGCAGATTTGCATGTTATAACTCAATAGAAACATCTTTTTTAAAGAAAGATCAGGAAGTAAAAGCATAGTAGAACCCCTCACTTTTGAGAAAATCGCTATAGCAAGTATACTATATGCATAAGAGAAGAAAAACATTAATATTGAGGAGAAAATTATTTCAAAAAAGAGCTAGAAATGCATGATGTTATATATTACCTTGAGGAGAAAATGAGTTGGCATTATAAATATTCACTATCTGTTAGAATATATTTAACATATTTAAATAACATTCCCAATTCTCTTACAATTATAAAGGCAGTTAGTTTATTTGCATAACCTGACTTTCGCAAGGAGCTCAATTTCCATCCAAAATAAATCTGGATCTGTTCCCTACATCATTTTCACTTCATTAATTAGCATCTAATTTATAGGCATCTCAGCGGTTGAAGCATTTTTGCAAATAGGGCAAACTAAAATAAGTCTGGATGTATTTAAACATCTTGGCAATACAAATGGATCTCTTCCCCTGCAAAGCTTTCCTGACCTGCCTAATCACAAGTAATCACTCCATTCTTCATGTTCCTGTAACATTTTGTTCTAACCTCTATCATCGCACCTGTCTCTTGATAAATAATATTTGCTAAACTGAGTTCTTTGAGCACAGAGAATAAGCTTTATTAATCTTTTAATGCATTTTGCCTTGTACTCTGTGGCCACTCAATAAATGTCTATTGAACGACTGAATGCATTAATAGACAATTCTCTCTAAAAACTGCTGAGAGTCTTGGGATGCATTTACCAACTTGGAAAATAAAGACTGAGAAACTCTGTCACTGGTCCCCAAGCTCCACGGTCTTGCCAATACTGTCTTTCAGCCTGGAATGCTTTTCTCCTTCATATCCACCCCCATCTAACTTCTCTTTGCTCCCCACAATTCAGCATGGCAGGTAAGAGCCTCAGATTGTTCATCTCAGACTGGGTCAGGTGTCACTGGTACATGCTCCATGAAAGCAGGTGTGGGTCTCTAAATTCAGCTTTTAGCAGAACGAAAAGTTTTCTGCTTTATATATCTGCTTCTCTCATGTGCTTGGCCAGACCTCAAAACTCCAGTCCAGGGTTGAGGGCCAGCGAAAGTACAAAAGAGATTCAGAATAAAGGTACAATTGAGTAGCGATGCTGCTCTCTGGTGCCTCGTTCATTATCAGCAGAGAGCATCTCAAGCCACATAGGCAAAGGTCCCACTGGGGTAAGAAAGCCTGTGGATTGGAGATCTCAGAGCTGCAGGCACAGTCTCCTCTCTCAGGGGGAAGAGCCATGCCAGCGCTCAACAGGCCACTCTACCAGGCAAAGCACATTACTGCCACCACTGCTTCAATTTGGGGGCTTTTGTGGGCACCCGATGGTGAGGTGCCCAGCTCACACTGTCACCAGCCACTCACTTCCAGGACACAGCTGCAAGTCCTGGGCTCCTTAGCTCAGGCTCATTTTGCACAAGGGCTTCCCATCCACACTCCCAGAGGGACAAGTATATTCTCCTTAACTTTCGACCTTTTCAGTTCTTTCATTTGCTGCAGCTTAGGAGACATCATCATGATCACCCTTTGCTCCTGTTGCACTAGCAAAGAGCTCAGGCCTCTTTCCAGAGCCAGGGCTCTGGGCATAACTGACCAGCTCCACAAGTTGATCATGACAGCATCTGCACTGTAACAGGCTCCTCACAAGCCTTCTAGCATGTTCTGGGTTACAGTGCTAATGAACATTTCTGTGTTAGCTGCCTGCTGCAAGTCTAGATGTGGTGCTAGTCCTTGGAGGGGAGGAGCCACCACTGCGGGGACTCCTCTCCCATGGGATGAATGGGGAGGGACCCTGGGACTTCAGAGAGTGGCTGTGATAGCACAGCAGCTGGCACAATGCTCAGGAAGGAGCTAGGGTCACTGCCACTATTAGCATGGGAGTATAGGCCTCTCTTCCCAACTTGGAAGTGCCCTCCTCCACCCAAACCTTTTCCAAAAGTGTATTTTGTTTCTATTGGGCACTGGCCACAAGGAGGACTTGGTTGTAGCAATAGGTCTTCTACCTCAATCTCCTCCCCTTGTGCCAGTGGCTCTGGGCCAGAATGCTGTGGGCTAAAGCAGGCCTCCCTGGTGGCTGGGATGGCTGACCTTCACCCCATCCTTTTCATTCTTACTAAGTGTACAGTATTCTTGCCAACTCTACTGACTGCCAATGAACTGCACCAGGCAATAAACAGCTGGTCCAAGATCACAACGGGAAAGAATTACAATTAGGAGTTGAGTTGCTTTTACTTTTGTTTTGCTTCAAACAACTAATGAGGCTGTGTAACAGACATATAGACAATGAGGTGAGCGGGCTCACCTCCCCACCACCTTACACAGTTCTCACAGAGGTGCCTCAGTAGGAGTCTTGGGTGGGAAAAGAAAATCACCAGTCATGACATTGGTGGGAAATTCATGAACTTACCTTTTAAACAATCGGCCTGGAAGTCCAGGCTTTACCAACCACCAGATAGGGCAATTTGGTATTCTGATCAACAGGCCTACAGGAGGTTTGGCCCTGGACAGCATGCACGTCCTTCTAACCTTTGAGTTTCTTGAAAAAGAGCCATGTCCTGTATCTCTGTATTTCCAGCATAACACTACAGCGAGCCCATAGGAGGGACTCTGAAAATATTTGTTCATCAAATAAGTTGATGTTCTGCTCTAGTGCCACACCCCAGAGTGTGTGAATAGCCTCTGGAGGAGGTGAACAAAACCCAGTAAGGTTGGTCCATGGTCACGGGGGTTTTTCCTTTGCTCTAACATCTCTAGATCTCAATGATGTAGCTAGCGGGGCCTGAGCTTTCCCATAGTTCCAGTTGGCCTTCAGAGATGTGAGGAAGGAAATCTGGGTCCTGAGCTAGACTTACTTATTCCTAGGACACAATGAGCTTTGTAGTAGAGCCAAATGGCAGAAGAGGGGCAAGGACAGAAAGACAAGGGGGATGGGGCAGCAGAAGCTGCATGTAGGTTATAAGAAGAACCTAATGAACACATCAACTTTCATCTTTCTTTATTCATGAAGCTGAAATATCCCAAGTCCTGTATCCCACTTCTTGCCAAACATTTTCCCACAGTACTGGTGTGAGATGAAGTTTTCACAGATTTACAGAAAAATAATATAAAGGATATTGCTTCATAAAGCTAAATTTATTCCTTTTTAAGAGAATTACCTAATACAGGGATGTTTTTTGGGAGGGAGAGAGTAGGAAATATTTTTCTTTGACATTATGACGACAGTGGGTAGTATTTTTAAAAAATGTCTTTAGTTGACAAAAGTTGGCAAGTTTATACCAATTCCCCAATTGTTTATCTGTCTTAATTTTACTGGTCTGTGGTATCTAGAAGTTTGGGAACCACTGATATGACCTTTCCTATAGATTTTATTTTGAATCTCTCACTTGAAGGCCTTCTATGAACTTTTGACATATTTTTCATTGTTGGCTTTAAGTGCAGAACAGCATATAAAACTCTAGGTCTAGCAAGTGCTCCAGTCCATACTTCATCTCTTAGGTCCATACCCGCATATCCAGCTATCTTCTTAACATCCTCACAGGCATGTCAAAATTAACATGTTATAAACTAAATTCATAATCCCCAGTGCTCCAGAGCTTTCTCCCATGGCCTCCATGTATCTGTAATGACATGTGTTATCCATCCAGTTACATAAGCCAGTGACCTTTGAGTCTCCCCTATCATGCACATCAGTCCATTGCCAAAAATATCTTGAATCTGATTTGTTCACTGAAGCCAGAAGATCTTTGGAAAATGCACATCAGATCATGTCTCATATCCTTACTCTTTGAATAAAGTATATAAATGATCCACCATAGTACCCATATTTCTTCTCTGTAATAGTTCTGTAGAGAAACAGAATCAATACGATTACATATATATTTATACAGAAAAAGAGATTTATGTTAAAGAGTTGGCTCATTATGGACACTGGCAAGTCCAAAACCTGCAGGGTAGAGGCTAAAGAGCCAGGAAAGAGCCATAGTTGCAGTCAACTCTGAAAGCCATCTACTGCACAACTGCCTTTTGCTCAGGAGAGGTCAGTCTTTTTGTTATATTCAAGGTTTAAATTGATTGAAGAAAAATCTACTTAACTCAAAGACCACCTAGTTAAATGTTAATCTCATTCAAAAACACCCTCAGGAAGACACCCAGAATAATGTCTGACTATACCTCTGGGTATCATGTCCTGGCTAGGTTGACACATAAAGTGAACCATCATACCCTCACCTACCATACTGTAGCCATACTGACTTTCTACTAGTTTCCTAAAAATAACATTTTCTGTCTTCAGATTCTTTGTAAATTTTTGTTATTCCCTCTGCCTAAAATGTCTCGCTCCATTCTTCACCTAGTTAACACCTATTTATCATTCATTCATCTACTTACTCATTCCATTTATATGGCAAAGAGAAATCAGAAGATCCCATTTTGTATGCCTAACCTCATGGAAGAGATTCCATCAGCAGTAATATGTAGGAGGAGAAAGCATCATATAGGACACGTAAGACTTCATTCATGTCTGCAGAAACATCTGTAAAGCCTGCCTTGCCAATTGCGCAAACTAGAGAAAGGTGTTCTCTCCATGTCAAAAAGGTCAAGAAATTCAGCTAGAAGCAATACAGATGGGATCAGATAGCCCGTAACTCCCTTCTGGGAAAAAGCAATGTGTCTAGGAATGAAATAGAAAAATCCTAGAAGAATCCACTTTTACCCTGTAACTGAGAGGGTGAAAATAAGAGGCAAGGGCATGCCTCGAGGGATGCTGGGAGATAAACAACTGGGAGGTACTCTGCTCTATGAGTCAATTTGCTTGATCACTGGGGCTGCCAGGTAAACAATAGAGATGACACAAATGCAAACCAAAACTGGCATGGAAGGGCCTTGTTCCTAATACTAGTAGACCGACTGGGTAGGAAGGGAGGCACTGCAGAAGCCACGTAAGACTAATTGGGGCTTAATATTGGCATAAGTAGTCACATAAAATATAGAGAAGAAATGGACAGAACACAAATTTGCTGTTGAGATTGCTCATTGTACTTCCAACTACCTCTCTCTAAGATCTTGGATCTCCACATTTGAAATGTCTGTTATTAGTAAATCAAAATTTTTCTTTGTCCTTTCAGCTAGACCAGAAGAATCAGAACACATTGAAGACATGGAAAATGACACATTAGATACATGTGTTGAAATGTGTAGAAAATCCAGAGAGGTAACATAAGGTCAGAGTAGAAATAACCATTAAAAGGAATAATATAACTTTCTCTTTTCTAATTTTTAATTTAAATTCAGTTAACATATAGTGTATTATTATTTGCAGGGGTAGAATTTAGTGAATCGTTGGTTGCATATAACACCCAGTGCGCATTAATACAACTTTCTTAAGCTAAAAAAAAAGAGAGCCTAATTTAACATATTTAAAGGATACTAAATACTGATTACTGGGTAAAATTCATGAAGACAGAGCTACACCTGGAAATGACATGGGGGGTTTTAAGCTCTGGAATAGAATTTAAAGTACTACATGTGTCCAGGAGGAAAAAGAAAGATTACAAATAAAGTGAAAAGTTAGATTGGCCTCATATGTCTTCTGTACAGTAGTAAATACAACACAGCAATAGAGTTGCGAGGGGAAAATTGTGATCCAAAAATGATAAATCAACGTCCTAAGGAACAGCAATGTGAGACAGAGAATCGGGACTAGCATAGGGCATATTTTGGGTATGATGATTAACTTAATTGAATCACATTAAACCAGGAACAATTACTAAGCAACTAATAGGGATTAGAAACTGCAAAGAAACAGAAGGGAAAGGTGATTCGGCAAAAAGAGGAATAAATGCAAACCCTGCTACTAGCTGGTTATAGATCTTGGGAAAGTCCGTCTTTCAGTCCTTGGTCCTTGGTCCTTTGCTTCTCATGATCTTCTACTTTGACTTAAAAGCCCAAGCCTGGGGCACTCAGTTGGCTCAGTCAGTTAAGTGTCCAACTGTTGATTTCAGCTCAGGTCTTGATCTCAGGGTCATGATCTCAGGATGGTGAGATGGAGCCCTACTGTGTGCTCAGCGGGCAGTCTGCCTGAGATTCTCTCCCCTGCCCTTCCCCCCCACTCTTTAAAATAAAAAAATCTTAAAAAATAAATAAAAAAATAAAATCCCAAACCCTACCCTAAAAGAGATTAATAGGAATAAGCAGTAACAACAAACTAACTCTTTTGTCTGAAATGATCACCACAAAGACCCTACAAATTCCCTGAGCCCAGAGAAGCCCCTCCTATCTACAGAGCAAATGAAGAGAAGTCTTGCCTGGTGGCTGTTCTAGAACTTTGGCTCTTGAGGGTCTGCAGCCTTCTGTGTGACTTCACAAAAGCTTCTCTGAAAAGGGAGTAGGCCAGGAAATCATAGGGGCTCGGGGAACAGCTCTGTTCTCAGGTATGCCTTATGCTCCAAGAACTGAAAAAATAAGGTGGCTTCCTGTTTCTGACCAGTAGGCAAGAAAAAGTTGTTTTCTACCTTTCTTCCTTTCTAGCTAGCCTGACAGTAGGATCCATCTGTGACCTGTGAGTCAGAGAATCAGGCTCATTATATCTGCTCTATAAAAAGTCTTTTGAATCTTGGTTATTTTAGTCGTCCTTTTGTACAATTGAAAAGAAAATGTCTAAAGGGAACTAAACCCATGCTAATTCTAAATGCTAAGTGGATATACTTGATGTACAAAAAAGAAGCATATTTCTGGGCTCTGGGGTATAATGAGCAGGCCAACATCAAGGTGGATGATCAATGATTTAAAAAAAAAAACTAAATATGTAATTTAATTAGCATTATTAGCAAACTTGCCGTATTCTAGGCAGCACTGATTGTTAGACCACCAATAAGAATAAATAAATGACAGCCTAACATTCAACCAACCAAACAAGAAAGGATCAAAACATAATTTTAATTGATTTTTTTAGAGCTAACACACTGCAGCTTATGAAATGAAGCTATTTAAAAAATAAGATCCCCCCCCCAAAAAAAATAAGATCCCCATCTATAAAAACATATTCCTAATACTATTGTTAGGGTTGCAATGGCTATCGATGCAACTAATTTTAGAGAAAGTAGAGTCAGAGCTTTTAAAGGTAAATCAAAATATTTTTCTTACTCTCCTTAAAATTACCATCTGCAGCCTCTTTGCGTTGTGAAGGCTGAGTTCTTCCTTTAGATCATAATATCCTGGGTGGCCCTTATTCTGACACCCGATATATAGATCAGATCATGTACACGTCATTCACTTATTCCTTACATTCAAGGAGGGCCTGCTATCCAGGAGGCATGTGGTGACCCATGCCTGGATTCTGGATCTAGATCTTCCACGAAATCATGATTCTAAACTAGTTAATGTCACCTTTCTGAGCTCAAATTCCCTCATTCGTAAAATTGCCTATAAAATTACAGAATGATATTAGAGCATCTCTAGGTAACATTTACACTCTAAGACTACTTAAATTCATATCAAACAGGGACAATGCCCGAATTCTTATTATAGTTTGACACAGAGAGACTTCATTAATTCTCTCTGGCCACAAGACAACTACCAAATACAGTTAGTTGTGCACATGAGATTCTAATACCAATACTCAATGATAAAAAATATTTTAAGATACAGGGGCACCTGAGTGGCTCAGTCAGCTAAGCATCCACTTTTGATTTTGGCTCAGGCCATGATCTCAGGGTTGTGAGCCCACATCATGGGGCTCCAAGCTCAGTGCAAAGTCGGCTTGAGATTCTTTCTCTCCTTCTGCCCCTTGCCTTACTCATGTCCACTCTCTCTAAAATTAATAAGTGAAATCCTATAAACAGTATTTTAAGATACAGAAACACAACTTAATTATGTACCAAAAATGATTAATAACAACACTGGCTATAAAGCATGTGACATTTTTCATTAACATTAACAAATATAATATGGTAGTTGCACAGGAAAAACTAAACTCTTCCTCCAGTATGTTACTTTCTTATTCTCACACTGCTACCCCACTTACGACACTTCTGGCACCAGATGTGTGCAAGAGTTCCCCCCACTGAAGATTGTCTGCGCCTGGTAGGGATTCTACAGTTTAACTCCAATTTCTACCTGGAGATAGCTTCAGAGCCCACCGGTTACGGGCTGCGCCCCACAACACTGCCCCTTTAGATCCCAATAGCAGGTCTAGGTTGTCACCTGTGCTTCTGGCTAATCAGCTATAAACTGCAAGTTCCCATGATCCCCTCCTCAGGTTCAATTAGTTTGCTACTGTGACTCACCAAAGGCAGAGATATGGTTAACTCACTTCTTATAAAAAGATAGGATAAGAAATACAGATAAGCATCCAGATGGAAGAGACTGTGTAAAGCAGGTTCAGGGGTGGTGGTGGGGGGAATGGTGCATACCTTCCATGACCTCTCCAGGTGCACCACTCTCCCAGCACCCCATGTGTTTACTGCCACTCTCCAGATGGGAGAGTGGGAATTTTATGAAAGGCATCATCACATAGGCATGATTGATCAATGGCTCCATCTCCATTCCTATCCTCTTTCCAGAGAATGGGGGTGGGATGAAAATTTCAAGCTTCTAATCATGGTTTGGTCTTTCTGGTGACCACCCACCACCCAGGAGCCCACCAAGAATCATCTCATTAGAACAAAAGACACTGCTAGCACACAGGAAACTCCAAGGGACTTAAGAGCTCTGTGTCAGGATCCAGGGTCAGAGACCAAATATTAGAACAAAAGATTCTCTTAGTGCTCTTATCACTTACGAAATTACAAGGGATTTAGGAGCTCTGTGCCAAGAACACTAGGCATACAAATATTCTATTATCTCATAGTAGAATGACAAATATCAGCAAGTTTGTCTCCACTGAAATAATAATGGCCCACATGATAGCTGTCAACTCCTTCCAAATTAATTTTTCATGACCCCTAGGTTAATGATTAATTTTACTGCTCATGTATGCTCAATATTCTGTTCATTATAAAGTAAAAATCTATCAAATTGGCTTAAGATATTACAAAAATAAA
This sequence comes from Canis lupus familiaris, assembly GCF_011100685.1. Lineage (NCBI taxonomy): Eukaryota > Metazoa > Chordata > Mammalia > Carnivora > Canidae > Canis > Canis lupus. The sequence continues at coordinate 37,188,551 of NC_049237.1, forward strand.
CTAATATCTGTGAGCTGCTTACTTATTGATCAATATCACATTCATCAATAGCATGGGTTTGAGAAATGACTTCTGACAGTATGAAAGTCACTATCATTTTACCTTAATCTTCTTCTCTCTCTCTCTCTTTTTAAAAAAGATTTTATTTATTTATTCATGAGAGACCACAGAGTGAGAGGCAGAGACATAGGCAGAGGGAGAAGCAGGCTCTCTCTGGGGAGCCTAAGGCTAGACTCCATCCAGAACACCAGGATCACAACCTGAGTTGAAGGCAGATGCTCAACCACTAAGCCACCTAGGCATCCCATACCTTAATTTTCTCTAAGGTAATAATAAATGTTACTTTAATAAATAATATAGTAGAATAACATTTTGCCTTGCAGTAGCTAGTTTCCTATTCAGAGATATTTAGCAAAGGTATGACAATACTCTAGCTAGGAATAATCCCTAGGGCAATCTTCCCATTGACAGGTTCATATTCCTTTCAGAAATGAGGGGTATTTCACCTTCCAAACAGGAATCTCAACTTGTTTTTTCAAAAAGGACAATATTTGAGGTTTAAGCATACCAGACATATACTTTTCTTTGAATACATGATAATTTGTGCTCCAGGGATATGAGGGTATCATAGATTCTGTTTATGACTCTGACTTGTAACTCTTATTTTCATTAATCACATTCTTCCAATTATTTATCTAAAAGCAAAGGAAAAATCTACACCATTCGTGGTGGACTAATCTATGCCACCCATGTTTATAATAAATGACACAAAAATATTTATCTGAGGTTTATTTTATACCAGATACCTCCTAATTCATTGCTAGTTGGACTCTTGCTAGCTGAATATCTGTAGTGTCATGCAAAAAATGGCCTACCAAATCAAAACAGAAATTCTGCTAATGGGACACCTGGGTAGTTCAGTGGTTGAGCGTCTGCCTTCAGCTCAGGGCGTGATCCCAGGATTCTGGGATCGAGTCCCATGTAAGGCTCCCAGTGGGGAGCCTATTTCTCCCTCTGCCTATGTCTCTGCTTCTCTCTGTGTGTCTCTCATGAATAAATAGATAAAATCTAAAAAAAAAAAAGAAGAAATTCTGCTAAAACAAATCCAAGTGTGCACGCAAGTGAAAAACACTGAAATTATGTGCAAGATATGTATGTGCATACACACACAAGTATGCACAAGCATGTATTTGAATGTATATACATACATCTATATCTTAGCTTTTTCTGCTAAGAAAGCCTGGTGTGAATGATACCACAGTCGCAGGAAGTACACTTAGCACCCAGATCATTGGTTTCTTAAGAGCAGTGTCTACCCTTTTTTTCTTAAATAGCAGAGTAAAATCCTGAAAGTTATGATCCTCCCTGCTTAGCTCTGCAGGGAGGTTACGAATATATTAAAAGCTAGAGGCTAAGAAATGCAACTAGGACACAGAGCTAGTCAATAGGGGAGCTGAGATTTTAGTGAGGCTCTGACTTCTAACCATGAAGCCTTGATTACCTTTGACACACTCAGCCTCTCTCTTGCTTCACATCAGCATGGATGAGTTCCTGTTGTGAGGCTGTATTCATTATTCACTTCACGATCAGTGATTCCTCCCATACCTGTGAACAGTCCCATTCTGATGCTTTAAAAGAATGGGAAAGAGCCAGTATAGAAAAAAAAAAGTTTTTAGAAGTTATTTCTATGAGATCTGGCATTTCATTCAACTTCTAAGAGCTGGAGGCTTTTGAATAAAATGTGAATCACAAAAAAAGATATCATGCACTTAAGGTAAAAGCTGGCTTTTTTCAGAAATTCAGTAAAATGAGTATGATTTGAAATCTCCTTCACCTCTTTTTGAAGCAAACCCTAATTTTCACCTAAATCTGAACTGTAATTCCCCTCCTAAATCCCCTTGTGGACTGCAGGTGAGCAGGAAATAGGCTTCTCTCCAGCAATGGGGGTGTAGGGGTTTATGTTTTTGTAGTGATTATGCTTCTCCAATTAATACAGAAATTGGTACATTGAAATGGAGCACCAGTCTAACCCAAACCTGGAGTCTAACTTAGGATTCAGGCAGTGGGAGGAAAAGACACTGAGGATAGGCTGGGAGACTGAGGATCCAAGGCGAGCAGGACAATGCTTTTAACTTGGAAGGTTGTCTACTAGCTGCCAACTGAAGGGAAGAGGCCGGGAAACAATGCTAGCAGTGAGTATTGGCTGTTACAGGCTGAGATCCTTGCAGCAGAGAGGAGCTTAAGCAAGAATTGGCTGGTAGGCAAGCAGGAATGATAGGGGCTCGTCCAGAAACTTCAGGCCTCAGGGTTAAAAAAGCTGTGTCTAAACTTCAAACAGTAAAAAATAAAACAGAAAAGATTCTGAGTGACAAAGTCTGAGTAATGCCCAAACCCAGCTGGACTTTATACTAGTAAAAATAAACTCTTCTGTTAGACTACTAAGATGCACGGGTCTTTCTTCTTTCAGTAGTTAATGCCACTTTACCCATATACTTTCGCTGTCCTATTTAATCATGGGAACACCCATTCTTCCAACCAGGATTTGCACACACACACACACACACACACACACATGCATACACACACTCACATATAGTACATAGGCTCCATAAGAACCGTATCTTAGTTGAATAAAATCATTTGAATTTTAACAGTATTATTGACACTGTCCCTTTGTATTAGGGACATTCAGTATTTAGTACTGAGATTATTATGACCTTTGATTTTAATATCCAAAATCTTCTATTTTCACAGTTGCTAAACTACTCCTTACTTTCTCATTGATGAATTTAAAAGTTTACCTGCTTGGCAATATCATACAGTATGTTCTTTAGAGAGACATGAGATATTTAGATTAAAAAAGAAGAATCTTCCTATCATCTTTTAAAGCCTTTAAAACCAGATTAGGTAGGCCAAAGGCAAATATATTATAAACGAAATTGTATAAGGCACAGAAATGGAAAATATCATTTTTCACTATAATTGTGGTGATCATAGGGCTCTGGCATTGTTGGTGAGTTAATATTTTAAGGTAATATATTCCTATCACAGTCATTTTGCTCTTTAAATGAAAAATAAAAATGGATTTCCCTCCTTGTAACTATTATGGCTTACAAATAGTGTGAAATTCAGACATGACACATATATACTGTTTCCTGCACATATACCACACATACACAAACCACACATCATACATATAGCACACACACACCACACATATGCAACATATTCACCAGCCACACATGGCAAATAAATCACACCCTCACCTACAACACACATACACCACACAGGGCATGTATATACCACACACACACCAAACATACAACACACGTATACCACACTCAAATCACTCTTATATAAATTTTTTTTTTAATTTTTATTTATTTATGATAGTCACAGAGAGAGAGAGAGAGGCAGAGACACAGGCAGAGAGAGAAGCAGGCTCCATGCACTGGGAGCCTGATGTGGGATTCGATCCCGGGTCTCCAGGATCGCGCCCTGGGCCAAAGGCAGGCGCTAAACCGCTGCGCCACCCAGGGATCCCTCAAATCACTCTTACATAAAACACACACACTCACCACACACAACACATATATTACATACTCATACCACAGAGATACTAGACACCAGACATACAGTAAATACAAATACATACAAATAACACTCAGATACCTTACACATACTACACATACACAGATACATATACTACATACTCCACATATACCACACATATATATCACACCCGCACCAGATATATTGTCAACACACACACCACACACATATACCATGCACACAGATCCATACCTTATACTCATGCACAATACATAACAAATTATTCACACATGTATAACACATAAAGCAACGTGACCACACACACAACAGATATATCAGACACAGCACATATAAAGCACACACAAACCACACACCACACATATTCTAGACACACACATTACACACGACACATGTATACTTCACACACACACACACCACACTTAAGATACAAACACACCACACATACATCTCACATATATCAACACACCACACGTGTACCATAAACAAACCACACAAATACCATACACACTCTGACACACTAAAAAAAAAATAATGTGAAGAAGAAATTTGGCCAAGAAATGATTAATGCGATCAATATAAATAGTCAAACTGACAAAAACAAACAAACAAACAAACCTTTAGGCCTTGATTATCCCAAATAATTTCTTAGGTAAAGACCCCTTCTTCATCTTACTAGATACATCATAACTAATGGAGGGGCATGAATACAAAAAAATATTAAAAAATATATTTTTAATAATTTCTGAAATAAAGCTGGCCTTCATTAGGAAAGCTGCATTACAGAATAGTTAGAAGATTTATCATGACTGCATAGATTTATCATGACTACTATAATGTATCACTAGGCTTTTCTAGTTCCATTAACATAATGCCCTTTTTAGGAATGTAGTCTAAGGATGGTATTCCCAGTGAGCCATTATAGAAAGACTGGTGTTATGAGTTCTGAAATAACTAAATTCCAATTCTATAAAACATCTCTGAGTCAGCTTGTTATCCATTAACTAGGATAGATCAAGATAATTACAGTTGTCTATACCCCCTTAAACCAGTATTCCCAAAATTGTTCATTTACTGGCACACATAAAACAATGATAAAATTACATGGGCCAGGGGAGATAGAGAAGGAGTCTGCTTACAGCCTGAGATGAATGACCCCGTGGACTCTGCCACCTGTCTCCCCCAGTACAGGCTAACGGTGTCGATAATTTGGCATATCTGTGACTGTGCTATGCTCCATCAGGTGAGAAACTCTGTCATGTACCTAAGATGCAGGATGAAATTAAAATATTAAAACTGTACAAATGCCTTTGAAAAGATATACAATATCATTAGTCATTAAGGATATACAAATCAAAACCACAATAGGGTACCACTTCACACCCACTAGGATGTTTGGAAGGTAGTAAAATTTAAAAACAAAACCAAAGATAAGTGTTAGCAAACATGTGGAGAAACTGGAACTTTTGTATGTTGCTGATGAAAATGTAAAATGATGCAGCCACTGTGGATAACACTTTGACAATTTCTCAAGGGGTTACACATAGAATCACTATATGGGGAGTTGAAAACAAGTACTCAAACAAGAACATGTACTCATGTGTTCATAACAACAGCACTATTTAGAATAACCAGTGGAAATAACGCAAATGTCCACCAACAAAGATAAAAAAATTGCAGTATATACATTGCATGGGATATTATTTGGCTATTGAAAGGAATGAAATACTGCTGTATGCTACAACGTGAATGAACCTCCAAACATTATGCAAAGTGAAAGAAGCCAAACACAAAATGTCATATATGGCATGATTCCATTTATAAGAAATATCCATAATAAATCAATCCATAGCCACAGATACAGATTAGTGGTGCCAGAGGTTAGATGGAAAGATCACTTAATGGTTTAGGGTTTTACTTTGGAATGATTGAAATGTTTTGAAACTAGACAGAAAATGGTGCTTGCCCGACGCTGTGAGTGTACTAAACACCAATGAATTTTGGCGTTTAAATGATTGATTTTATCTTATGTGAATTTCATCTTAATAAATTATTTTTTTTAATTACATGAGTGAAGGAGAAGTGGAGATTTAAAAAATCTCCCCAAATTTGATAGATACAGATGCTAAGGCCAACAATTCAATTGTAAAGTTTACTTAAAATCTCTTTTTTTTAATTTTTCTTTATTTATGATAGTCTCAGAGAGAGAGAGAGAGAGAGAGAGGCAGAGACACAGGCAGAAGGAGAAGCAGGCTCCATGTACCAGGAGCCCAATGTGGGATTCAATCCCGGGTCTCCAGGATCGCGCCCTGGGCCAAAGGCAGGCGCCAAACCGCTGCGCTACCCAGGGATCCCAGTTTACTTAAAATCTATCTGTATGTTCCAGAATTTCTTATCCCAACAACAGGAAAAACTGTTCCTAAGAAAAGCACTCCATTTCACTCGAGTACTCTTAACACAGCTATTTTAGAAAGTAAAAGAGGTCAATTTATTGGGGTTAAAGGACAAAGGATGAAAAAAAAGAACATTGGAGGATAGGAAAATCACACATTCTCTACTTACGTTCCTACTCCTTTCCCAAAGCAGGATATGTTCATGGTCTCTGCATTTGCTTTTTTCATGGAGCTAGATAATGCTAGAAATGAATGCGACATTAGCGATCTCTCTTGGACTATAGCTCGACTCTATCCAGGCTCTGCTTTAAATTTTAAATTTTAAACAAATAGCAGTTGTATCATTGAAGCTCATCAGAAGGGATCCCTGGGTGGTGCAGCGGTTTAGCGCCTGCCTTTGGCCCAGGGCGCGATTCTGGAGACCCGGGATCGAATCCCACGTCGGGCTCCTGGTGCATGGAGCCTGCTTCTCCCTCTGCCTGTGTCTCTGCCTCTCTCTCTCTCTCTCTCTCTCTGTGACTATCGTAAATAAATAAAAATAAAAAAAAATATTGAAGCTCATCAGAAGCAAATAAAATATGCACCATTGTGACAGTTAATTTTGTGTCAATGTGGCAAAACATGGTACCCGTTTTTTTTTTTTGTTTTTTGTTTTGTTTTGTTTTTTATCAAAAGCTAGTCCAGATGTTACCGTACTGGTATTTTTAGATGTGATTAATATTTACAATCAATTAACTCTAAGTAAAACAGATTGCCCTCTGTAATGTGGGCGGGTGGCATCTAAACTATTGAAGGTTTTAAGAGCCAAGACTGAAGTTCCCTGGAGAAGAAGGAATTCTGCTTCCAGACCGCAACATCCAAATTCTGCCTGAGTTTCCAGCCTTCATACTCAAGACTGCAAATTTACTCTTACATGAGTTTCTATCCTGCTGGCTTGCCACACAAACGTGAGACCTGTCAGCTCCCCAATCACATGAGCTAACTCCTTAAAATGAATATCTGGATAGATAGATGCTAGATCCTATTGATTCTGTTTCTCTGGAAAACTCTAATACGACCACTTCAGCATCATCCCCTTATATTGATCAGGGGGTGCTGCTCCTGGCTATTAAGCTAAGGCCATTGCTACCTCAACAATACCCGCCCCCCGAGGCCATTTTATCAAAAGACAGGTTTCAGTTGTCACAGGTTTATTTACTTTAGACTCACCCAGAGAAACCAGGGCTTGATTATGCTATTCTTTGATTCATGCTGCTTAGCAAGACAAGATTTAACAATACCCAAACCACAGAAGAAGGGTGTCATCACATCTCAGGGACAGCACAAAATTATTTCAAACCAAAGTATGTTCAAAACCTAAGTGTATTCAATGTATTATTAATTCCTCAAAGAAAAAATTACAACATTCAGAAGGAAGCAGCTGACAGCTATTTTCTTTTCATTATCCCCTAAGATAATAACAAATAGAATTTTAACAATATCCTGAATCGAGTGAATTTAGAAGTGGCCAGAGTTCTATTTCATCTTATTCCAGGGGAAAGAAGAGGTATAATGCAGACGTGTAAGAAAAAGAGCAAGGATCTGCATTTACGTGTGCTGTGCAGTAACTCAACCAGCTTCCTCAGGGGGAACAAACCTTCAGAAGAGACCAAGAGAAAAATATGGTTTTTAGTATTCTTATATAATTCAATAATGAAGCTTTTTGTCTAAGATGCTCAGTGTTATCAGTAGTCAAAAAAATATAAACTAGAAAAACAATGAAACCTAAAAACCATATGATCATCTCAATAGACACAGAAAAAGCATTTCACAAAGTACAATATCCATTCATGATAAAGTCCTCAACAAACTAGCTTTAGAGGGAATATACCTCGACATAATAAAGGCCATATATGAAAAACCCAGAGCAAACATCATACTCATTGGAGAAAAACTGAGAGCTTTTCCCCGTAAGGTCAGGAACAGGACAAGGATGTCCACTCTCACCACTTTTATTCCATATAGTACTGGAAGTCCTAGCCACAGCAATTAGACAACAAAAAGAAATAAAAAGTATCCAAATTGGAAAAGAAGTAAAATTTTTGTTATTTGCAGATGACATGATGATATCTGTAGAAAACCCTAGGCTCCACCAAAAAACTACTAGAACTGATAAATGAATTCAGTAAAGTCACAGAATACAAAACCAATGTGCAGTAATTTGTTGAATTTCTCTACACTAATAATGAAACTGCAGAAAGAGTAATTAAGAAAACAATCCCAGGGCAGCCCGGGTGGCTCAGCAGTTTAGCGCCGCCTTCAGCCCAGGGCCTGATCCTGGAGACCCAGGATCGATTCCCATGTCAGGCTCCCTGCAGGGAGCCTGCTTCTCCCTCTGCCTGTGTCTCTGCCTCTCTCTCTCTCTCCTCTCTGTGTATTCTCATGAATAAATAAATAAAATCTTAAAAAAAAAGAAAACAATCCCATTTACAATTGCACCCAAAAGAATAAGATACCTGGGAGCAAACCTAACCAAAGAGGTGAAAGAGCTGTACTTTGAAAATTACAAAACACTGATGAAAAAAGTTGAAACGACACAAAGAAATGGAAAGATATTCCACATTCATGGATTGGAAGAACAAATGCTGTTAAAATGTTTATACTACTCAAAGGAAGCTACACATTTATTACAATCCCTATAAAAATACCATCAGCATTTTTCATAGAACTAGAACAAACTATCCTAAAATTTGTATGGAACTGTGAAAGACCATGAATAGCCAAAACAATTTTGAAAAAGAAAAGCAAAGCTGGAGGCATCACATTTCTAGACCTCAAGTTCTATTACAAAGCTATAGTCATCAAAACAGTATGCTACTGGCACAGAAATAGAGAAATAGATCAAAAGAACAGAATAGAAAACCCAGAAATAAACCCATATTTATATGATTAACTAATCTTTGACAAAGCAGGGAAGAATATCCAATGGGAAAAAAACTGTCTCTTCAACAAATGGTGCTGGGAAAACTGGGACAGCAACATGTAAGAATGAAACTGGACCACTTTCTTACACTTACATATATAAAATAAACTCAAAATGGATTAAAGACCTAAATGGGAGACCTGAATCCATAAGAATCCTAGAAGAGAGCACAGGCAGTAATGTCTGTGATATTGGTCATAACAACATCTTCCTAGATACATCTCCTGAGGCAAAGGAAACAAAAGCAAAAATAAACTACTGGGACCGCATCAAAATAGAAAGCTTCAGCACAGCAAAGGAAACAATCGATAGAACTAAAAAGCAACCCAAAGAACAGGAGAAAATATTTGCTAATGACATACATGATAATTAGTATCTTAAATATATGAAGAACTCATACCATTCAACACCAAAAAAACCAAATAGTCCAATTTAAAAATGGGCTGAAGAACAGACATTTCTCTAAAGAAGACATACAAATGGTCAGCAGTCATATGAAAAGATGCTCAACATCCATTCGTCATCAGGGAAATACAAATCAAAACCACAATGAGATACCATCTCACACCTGTCAGAATGGCTAAAATAAAAAACACCTTGTTTCTTGTGAAACAACAGGTGTTGGTGAAAATGTGGAGAAAGGGGAACCCTCTTACACTGCTGGTAGAAATGCAAACTGGTACAGCTACTCTGGAAAACATTATGGAGATACCTCAAAAAGAAAAAAAATAGAATTGCCCTATGATCCTAGCAATTGCACTACTGGCTATCTACTCCACAAATACAAAAACACTAATTCAAAGGGATACATGCACCCAATGTTTATAGCAGCATTATTTATAATAGCTAAATTATGGAAGCAGCCCAAGTGTCCATCTCCACTGATGAATGAATGGATAAATAAGAGGTGATATGTGTGTATGTATGTATGTATGTATGTATATATAATTCAACCATAAAAAAGAATGAAATCTTGCCATTTGCAACAACATGGATAGAGCTAGAGAATACAATGCTAAGTGAAATATGTCGGTCAGAAAGACAAATACCATATGATTTCCCTCATTTGTGGAATTTAAGAAACAAAACAAAAGAGCAAAGGAGGGGGAATTAAAGAGAGGCAAACCAAGAAACAGATTCTTAGCTCTAAAGAACAAACTGATGGTTACCTGAGGGGAGGTAGGTGGAGAGAGGGGTGAAACAGTGATGGGGATTAAGGAGTGCACTTGTGATGAGCAACAGGTGTGGTACAAAAATGTTGCATTACTGTATTGTACACCTGAAACTAATATTACACTGTATGTTACTGTATTAGAATTAAAATAAAAGATAAGATAAGATAATGAAAACAAGCCATTATCATCTATCAGATTTATAAAAATTAAAACATTGGGCAGCCTGGGTGGCTTAGTCGTTTAGTGCCACCTTCAGTCCAGGGGGTGATCCTGGAGACCCGGGATCGAGTCCCACTTTGGGCTCCCTGCATGGAGCCTGCTTCTCCCTCTGCCTGTGTCTCTGCCTCCCTCTCTCCCTCTCTGTGTCTCTCATGAGTAAATAAACAATAAAAAAATAAAAAGAAATTTAAAAATTAAAACATTTATAACATCCAGGGCTGATCAGGATGTGCTAAAGCTAGCGCCTTCACACCCTGGTGATAACAGTTTCTATTGCTAAAACATTTTGAAAAAGAAATCTGTCATTATCTATTTATTTCTATTAACATTTACAGTGCATTTATTGACCTAACAATCCCACTGGGAAATGAGCATTAGAACATGAAGATCTACAGACAGTGGTTATTTTTTTAAAGCATATGCATAATTATTTTTAAAAATACTGAAAATAATCTACATGTCTGTAAGGAAATAACAGTTGAACAAACTTGAATATCCATTCTATAAAATATTAAACATCTGTCAAAAGTAATGAGTTATATCTGCAATTATTAACGTAGAATAAATACAGTCAAGTGAGAGCATAAGTAGCAGAGAGATGTATAGGGTGTAATTACATGTTGATTAAAAATATAGCCTACATTTTAGTCAACATGTTTGTTTGCATAGAGAAAAATGTGAAAGAATATAACCAAAATGCTAACTTAACTTCAGATAAGGTGGAGTTGTGTAAAGGGGCTTGGGGGAGGGTATGGGGAGATTGTTAATGTTTCATTTTTATGCTTCTGTGTTGCTTGGCTTTCTATTATTTATATTTAATTTTGTTTCTGTGTATTACATTTTGACATCTTAAAAACCTTTCTGGCTGAGGAGGTTGCCCCTCCCTGGTTAGCCAAGTTTTAGGGATAGTAAAAGGCTCAGCAGGAAATGAGTATTTGGTGTACAAACGAATCAATCCAGAGCCATACACTCCTCTATCTTGTCCAGGTACACCAGGAGGCCATGTTCCTCTGACTTAATCACCTCAGGCCAGGCATCTGAGGACCATCTCTATAATTTAGAGCCCTCAGAAAATACTCAAACTAGTCAGTCCTGACCTGTTTCCCCTGCCCTGCCCTGACCTATCTTTCCTGAGGAATGCCCAATATAGGCTCTGCTTTTGGTTTTCCCTTTGCTCCTCCCTTGTTTCCTAACTCCCAGGAGGCTGTTCCATGTGGCTCTGCTAGAGGTGCTGTGCTTCCTGTTTCTAGGACTTATGGGAAGAAGAAACTTTGTTTCCCTGAGCCTGTCCTGTGTCCCCTCTTGTAACTACACCTGTCTGACCATCACACACCAAAAGACATAGGACAGACCTGTTATATAACCACATATGCTTTCTGTCATCTAAAAGCATCTAATATTTATATAAAATAAGCTTTAAAATAAAACTCTAATAGACACATTTCATATACAATTAAAAAGGAAGGTGGGGATTTAGTTCTACCTGAAGAGTTAATCTTAGAGTCTTGTGTTTTTCTGACAAACGACTAAACACAATGGACACCACCATGAGGCCTGATGGACTCACATCTATCCAGTCTCCTCTCTGTTTTAGAGATGGCACAGCTCCATCCTGCCTGCCTCCTTGTCCCCCACCCCCACCCCCACCCCAATCCCACCCATATGCATTCCGCTGGGAATGGTGAAAAAGCACCAGCTAGGGATGTTCTAATGTTATTGGCACAGTTCACCTCTTCGGGTCTCACTTCTCAACTAAAATGGCGGCTACATGAGAAGACTTCTGTCTTGATGCCCTCACTATCCAACCGTACCCCTTCCATTGAGCCCTTGATACAGGATTATTTCAATAGGAGTATAAGCTTCTGGTGGAGATATTTAATTTTAGCCTCTCATTCTTTAATTTCAGTATGATTCAGCCTATTTGTTTCAAGCTTTTGGCTTCATTTTAGGAAGCAGATGTTTAACCTCCTGTTCCTTGAGCTAGTAATCTCTATAATTAAGAGTTCTGAAAGAATACTGGAAGGGGTACAACCTAGTTCTTGGATAAAATTATATCTGTGCGTGGGAACTGTATTTCCTTCCGAGTCCTTTAATTATAATCTTGGGCGTCTATAGCATTTGTTTAGCATTTAAATTTTAACAACAAAGCTTCACTTGAAAAAAAAATGCAGTTTCTTGAATGACTTCTTCCAAATTCATCTTTTATTTTCAGTTACATATTTGCAGCCAGTGAGTTTTTATGGGTTTGCAAATTTTAAATGTTTAACAGACTAAGTTAGGTAAAGGCTTAGCTCTGCCACATGAACAACTAAACTCAAACTCGAGTGACTTTAATAGCAGTTGCATACAAAGTGAGGTAAACCAGTTGGCTCTCCTCCACTTTGAAATGGCGCCCTCTGGTGTATGGGGCCTCCAAGGTCATCATGGTAGGGGAAGAGCAGACTAAAGGGGTGTGTGGGATCTTTCATGGGCCAGGACTTCGAATGGTTTGCTTCCCTTTTCCCCAGATTCTAATGGGCAGACCCATGCCCAACCCAACTGCAAGAGAAGGTGTAGACATGTAGAAGGCTATTTGGTAATCCAAAAGATTATCCAAAAGAAGCAGCAATGGATGGAGGGCAAAGAGAGGGAGGATGCTTATGGAGCACTGTCAGTTTCCACATTAGATAGAAGTATTTAAAATCAGTCCACAAAGTAGAAAAACAGAGCAGAAAGAGAACAATTTTAAGGGTGCCTTTTCAGTTTGTTTGACATGTTCACTGGACTCCAGTAAGGATATTGGGGGTACTGATTCTTACTTAGAATATGTGGAAAGGCTCAGGGCACCTGGCTGGCTCAGTTGGTTAAGTATCTGCCTTCAGCTCAGGTCCTGATCCCAGGATCTTGGGATCGAGCCCCAAATTGAGCCTCGAGAGTCAAGCTCCCTGCTCAGTGGGGGGTCTGCTTCTCCCTCTCCCTCTGCTCCCCCCACTCATTTTCTCCCTCTTACCCTCTCTCTCTTTCTCTCAAATAAATAAAATCATTTTAAAAAGCACTCTACAAAAAAAGAATATATGAAAGGATCATAGTTGGTGACTATGTGTAATGCAGTCAGTAAGCACGAGTTCAGTCTAAAATGAAGTAAAAGTTAGAGGTGGCACTTGTGAAGTGTGAAACCAAAGAAAAACAAGCTACGGTGTTGGTATATGAAAGAAAAGAACAATATTCCAGTAGGAGATTTGCAGAAGTAGCTTGATTTTCAGTTTCAGAAATTTTGCTCCACACATTGCTCCTTCCCTCATTTTTATTCCTTGTGATTGCCTCAATATTCCTCTTTCCATTTCACTACTTCCCCTGCTTCCCTTGATTGGTTACACAATAAAAAAAAAATTGAAACTTGAGTCTAAGAGAAAAAAATGTAGACATTTAGAGACAGGCTAATGTTGCCCCAATTTTTATAAAGAGGTGAGCTCAGAAAATGAAGCCTGAGGTTCACTTCTGTCATAAAATACGATGAATAAAAATAGTCTCTTTCTTCAAGTAGCTCACAATCCCATAGGAGGAGGCAAACTGTGATTATCACATAATATGACATGGGACTGAAGGGCTCTATAAACAAAGTACAATGAGAGTTTAAAGAGCCCAGCACGCATGTCTGCACAAGGTATGGGGACTCATCACAGGAAAGATACCTGAGTGTATCTCAAAAAATGAGATACATGCAAAGTCAAAGAAACCTGAACTAATAATATGACTCGGTCTACAAGAATGAGCCAAGTTGGATGTGGGAGAATGACGGGACGATACTGGAAATCTACACTGGGGTCACAGGGTGCCAGTTCCCCAAAGTCAAATTAAGATATTTAAACATTATGAGGTAAATGATAACAAGTGATTACAGGTTTTAAAGTGAGGAAATAGAATGACTAAATGAGAAGCATCTCAGACTGGTGTCTGTGGTTTAGGAAATACATCATAATGTATTTTCTTCTTGGAGATTCAAAGAACCCTAATGAGCATTATATGCACTGGAGAATTCTTGAGGAAATTTGTTAACTTTGTTTAGCTCAGGATTTCCAAAAGAAAACTGAATATATGTACGAGTTTTCTATCATCGTGTAACAAATGACCACAAGTTTAGCAACTTAAAGCAAAACCCATTTTACTAGCTCACAGTTCGGCAGGTCAAAAGTCTAACGTGGCAAGATCGGGTTCTCTGCTCAGGTTATCACAAGGTTGAAGTCAAAGTATTGCCCGAGCTAAGTTCTCAGATGGAGACTCCAGGGTTGGAGGGAAATCCACCACCAAGTTCATTCTCATTGTTGGAAGAATTCAGGGTTTTTTTTTTTTGCTTTTGAAAAACTGATGTCTCCATTTCCTTGCTGGTTGTTGAGCAGGAGTTGCTCTGAACTCCTAGGGATCCCTTTCAGTTCCTTCCACGTAGCAACCCCCAGACAGTTTCCAGAACAGACACTTGCTTTCTTTTAGGCCAGCCAAAGCACATCTCTCTCTTCTCTTCTCTGGCCAGGGGTTAATGAGCTTAGGTCAGACCCACCAGGACAATCTGCCTATTCTCAGGTCAACTGGTGTGGGACCTTAATTACATCTGCAAAATCTCTTCACAGCAGTAAGGAGATTAGTATTTGATTGAATAACCAGGGGCCAGGAATCTTGAGGATCTGGTTTAGAATTCTGCTTACCAGAACAAGCAGCTTTTTTCATCAAAAATCTTTTAGCATGCTGCAAAATAATGTTTCCACAGCCACCGAATCTGGCAAAAACTGGATTGGTGTTGTAGAAAGAACACTCTGGAGATTGGAGATTGTGCAGGAAAACCACACTACACATCACAGGTAAGGACACATGGAAATAGGTTAAGAGCCTATTGTGTTATCAAAACAAGATAAAATGAGCTTGATAAACAAAATAGGTAAAGTAGGAAATTGAAACCTTTCAGGTTTTCAGCCCAAAATATTAAGCAAATTGTGCTGTAACATCAAACATAGTAGAAATGCAGAATAAAAAGTGGTTTTCAGTATGTTGTTTGAGTTCTGTGGTATACATGGGAAGAAAAAGTTTGAAACCTTGCGGAAATGAAGGAATCGATGATGTACATTAGGGAGTCATTACAATGGACGAGAGTTCCTAAATTGGGTGAACAGAAGGAGAATGGAACAGGACTGCGGATGGAGTGAGCCAACAAGTTCATTAAAACACAAGCCATGCCAAGTTAAACCCACAAAATCATTTCCTTTTTAGGAGATGGCTATAGTCAATTTTATCTTAATATCAACCAAATGTGTATTAGACAGTCCATGATATCCTTGCAGGTAGATGAAAGTAACGTAGAGACTCTAAGAGCTGTATAAATATCTGTACTCAAACAATGATGATTGATGATTCATTGTCAGAGCAATCAGTGAAAAAGAGCACTGATCTTGGCATCAAGGAAGGATCTGGGCTTTTCCACTAATAGTAAGTTCATGTAATAGATTAAACCACTCACACACACACACACACACACACACACACATATCTTGAATAAATGAAAAATGAATTGCAAGCCCTTGAAACCACTTCTCAGGTCGCTGTTTCTCATCAATAGGAGTGCTGCATTCGATATTCTGAAATATCATTTTATCTCTAAAATTGTAAGGATTATAAACTACAGGAAGTAAAGTGCCCTCTTTCAAAGCACCATGCAGTTCTCGTCTTTGTTCTGCCCTGTTTAACATTTAATCTGAGATTTGGATAAGTTCGTTTTTAGCAATTATTTGGTTGAAACAAATCTGAGAGACACACTAAGTTACAGATGGCAAAAATCAATATTCAATTGTTGGCAGGAATCTGGAAGCAGAAACACAAATAATTAGTCAATACTCTTCCTACATAAAGATTGTTGTTGGAATCTAGAATATACTTCTCAATAATAAATATAATTTCAAAGATTGTAATAGCCCCGAAGTCCTTTTTCATTCCAACTCAGTTTATGGGGCTCCTGAGGAGGCTCTGGGTAGA
Source organism: Canis lupus familiaris (assembly GCF_011100685.1). Taxonomy (NCBI): domain Eukaryota; kingdom Metazoa; phylum Chordata; class Mammalia; order Carnivora; family Canidae; genus Canis; species Canis lupus. Next base: position 37,204,867 of record NC_049237.1, read on the forward strand.
AATGTCACCTCCCACTTCCCTAAGTGCAGTCAGGGTTCTCACCTGCCACTGTCTCCAACCCATTGTTTCCACACTCCAAAATCACTATCACATTTCTTTCCAGGTCTTGCCCCTCAAGCAAACTTTTCTTCCAGTCTGTCTCAACTAGACGTTCCTCTAAAATATTATAGTTAAAAATCATAAGTGATCATGTAAATACAATGTTTTTACACCTTTTTCTTGTTAGCAGTGGGTTCTAAAGTTCACAACGAAGGTAAAATATCCCATAGTTGAAATTGCCACCGAGAATTCTGTAGGAAGATCTCACACTGAAGATCAGCCTATGGTTACTTTGTAAGCCCAGAGCAGCTATCCCTCCATCATTGGAACAGATTGTGGTTTCTTTAGTTAAGCATTGGATGAAGTGGTTGGCTCACTTGTTTGGGGGCCAAATTGTCCAAAAAAATACACATCATAAACCATTCAATGCACACTGAGCACAGCCAGGAGGTCATTCTGGATGCCACTTGGTTTTCAATTCCTGAAATGATTTAAATCCATATCTATCTTCTCGAATGCACTCCTAGAGGCAGATGAGGGAAAGATGGCAGGCTGAAGTATGTGTGTGTACACGTGTCGTGTATTGTTTTAAGGCATCCAGCAAACAAGCTGGTATGCTCTCAACAGAACAGAAATTATGAAAAACCCCTAAAAGGAGAGGGGATGTTTGGCTGAAAGATCATGGCCTGAAATCTAAGGAAGAGAGCATGGCGATAGAAGTTGGATTGAAATGTACCTTGAGTGGTTGACTGAAGAGCTGGAGGGAGCCGTGGGGCAAATATCAGGTAATGGTTGGGGAAGAGCAGAAAGAGCATCCAGGCCAGTCAGCCACTTCCTATCTCCCACTGGTGCCAAGTGACATGCTGCACAACCACTTGTCCTCAAGTCCAGAAGTCCTACCACTGGCATTCACGACCCGGTAGCACATCCCAACCACATCCTGACAATCCTTACAGACAGGCTATGATTTTTTAAAAAATACAAAACTCCACATAAAAAATCAATAACCATCAAACATTTAGGGGAAATTTATATAATAAAATACATACCAAATTTGAGAATTCCTTGCCTCCAAATTTGGCAGTTTTTAAAAAATGGCTTCTATTGTACATGGTTGACAGTGCAAAGAAATAAATCCTTATAGTATTGGTAGCAGTAACATTTTACAGACATTTTTTTGTGGGCCACTTAGCAGGATTTAAAAAAATGTTAAAAGATGAATATACTTTCAACCCAGTAATTCCACTCCTTGATATGTATCAAAGAGAAATTCTCACACAGGTGCACAAAGAGAAAGTCTTACAACGGTGCACAAAGAACAGTGTGCAAGAAGTCTCACAGTAGCATTATTTGTAATAGTCAAAAAAAAAAAAAAAAAAGGAAAGGGGAAAAAACCCTCTAAATGTCCAATAAGGCAATGGTTAGACAGTTAGGTAAGTTAGAGTACTTTGTTACTATGTGTATGAGTTTGCTCTGGCTGCTGTAACTACATTCCCCAAATTGTGTACTGCATGACTTAAACAACAGATAATTTTCTCACAGGTCTAGAAGCTAGAAGTCTGAGCTCAAGATGTCAGCTGGGGTAACTTCTCAAGCCTCTTTCCTTGGCTTGCAGCCGGCTGTCTCCTCCATGTGTCTTTCCCCTGTGTTGATGTGCTAATACAGATGCCCACCCTAATGACCTTATTTTAACTCCATTATCTCTTAAAGGCCCCATCTCCAAATACAGTGGCATTCTGAGGTACTGGGGATTAGGACTTCCACATATCAATTCTGGGGGAACAAAATTAAGCTCAGGGCACTATTGATGCTAGGTAATAGTTAAAAAGCAAAAGATGATGTGTGCATAGTTCCCTAAGATATAAAGTTAAGCCTCTGTGCAAACTGATCCCATTTACCTAAAAATACAGCATTCGTTTAAGAGGCGATAGATTTACCTCAGGAATGGAAGCTGGGCTAAGAGAGATGATCAACTTTGTTTTATACGCATTATTTGAATTTTCATGAGGAGAACGTATTTCTGAATTAGTTGTAAATCCCTGTCTAAAAAAATTTCTAAAGCCAAACCAAAACATTTTACATGCTCATTGTAAAATTTAATTTGGAAATACAGTCAGTCAAGAAGAAAAGTTCTCCCCTCTGCCTTCTCCAATGCACACTGCTTTCTACACTTAACGCAAACACAGACAGGGCAGGTCACCACAGAATTGACTGTCTAAACCGGGACACTTTCAAATGCAGAAGGAGCACAAGTAATAATTACATTTGGAGAAAAGGCCAACCAAGAGCATCCTGGCAAGCCGAGAAGAAAGGTTGCTCTGCATATGTATATGCATTCCTCCCCCCCCACCCCCATACACAAATAAGATCATATCGTCTACATTGTACTGGAACTACTTTGGTCATCAGCTCCACCTCTTGGAATCATTCATCAGAACAGACAGGTCTTCCTTACCTCACCCTTTCCAATGGCCACATAATATTTCATGGTGTAGATCTACTGCAATTTATTTAAGCTATTATTGACAGGAGTGACCTTCTAGAATTATTTAGAAGCTTTTATTTTTTTTAAAGGTTTTATTTATTTATTCATGAGAGACACAGAGAGAGAGACAGAGACATAGGCAGAGGGAGAAGCAGGCTCCCTATGGGGAGCCTGATGCAAGGCTCAATCCCAGGACCCCAGGCTCATGACCTGAGCCAAAGGCAGATGCTCAACCACTGAGCCACCCAGGTGCCCCTCTTTAGAAGCTGTTAAAATGGAAAGTTAGATTCTCTTACCTAGTCCCATTCCCCTGAAGTAACCATCTTTGCCAACTTCTATTTGACAGTACTTCTGGTGGCTAATTTCATAATTTCACAATTTACTGATGTCCTAGATGAAAAATTTGGTGTCTATATGAAAGATCAGAAATAGAATGCATTTATAATACTTTCTGCAACCCCTCCCCACCTACAATTTTTCAGTATATTGAGAAATTAAAATGATTAGGGTAAGTCCCACTGATGTATGAATGAGCATAGACTCCTATACCCAGTTGCATGTCTATGCAAAATGATTTCCAAAAAAATAAAAAATAAGTTGTGGACAGGAGGCTATCCACTGAGGGAGACTCTCCTGCCTGAGGTCCCTCCAACTCCCTCCTCAGGGGGGGCAGCCCTTCCCACTTCCTCCAATCTCATCTCCTCAAACACAGGGCCTCCTTTCTATGATGTTCCTTCTAGCTTGGGTGGGCTGCTCTTTTGCAGTGAATTTTTCATGTATCAGCTGGGACTCTCTTTACCTGCCTGCCCATTTACAAAGAGTATGGGGAAAGGAAAGGAAAGGCTCCCCCAAAAGTCCTCCGTTATCTCTGTAATAGTTATTGCTTATGCACACCTGTAGGCAGCAACTCTGCTTTCACTCTATTTTACCAAAGTCAGAGCCTGAAAACACTACCGATATTTCAGATGTGGGTGCTGCTGAGTACAAAACTTCCCTATCAGAGAAGGAAGATGACTCAAGCCCTAGGCTTGTCACTGTAATTAGATTTAGAAATGAATTATTGCATTAAAGGGATTACAAATCTTTTCAATTACCTTGATTTAATCTCTTCTATTAACTTAATAGAAATCTTGGGCAGAGGAATCAACCAGGAATATCATGTCATTTGCTAATGAAAAAACAGCATCAAAGTAACAAGAGAGATATGACCCTGCTGCATGTATACAGCTCCTGGCACAGCATAGTAATACAGTCTTATTTGTTCCTTCTTACAGATTTAGGAAGGAAGAAGAAGGAAGGAAGGAAAGAAGGAAGGAAATAAAATAGCTCAGATAAGGTGATTTCTTAGCCATCATAACTACTAATTTATGTAGCTAAAATTATGCCTCACATAATCCAGCCTTTTAAGGAAAGGGGTTGGTAGGGGAATATCCTAGAAGTTTTATGTCCCTTGGCTACCCCGATTCTATGGCTTACACACAGATATATCCTTGTGGGCCTATTATACATGGGGAGTTTGTTTGATGGCCCAAGGTGCATGTTGACTGGGCTGAGTTTCCTTTCCTAAGAAAACGTCAATAGATGATGTCCCTTGATCCAAAATGATGATCTCTTGATCCAGGACTCAAGTGAGGAACATGCTATATTTGAGAAGATAACATTTTGGAACCGGTATATGTAACCCTGAATGTAGGAACATATTCCAATATATTAAGGCAGTCTCTGAGGACACTGTGCTTCCTGTGACAAGACGGAAGATCAGAGGGGAGGAGTAGTTTGAGTATTCTTACATAAAATCTTTGGCTCGCTTCCTGAGATGTGAGATCTAAGTGCAAGACTCTTATTTCAAAGTTGTAAACAAGTTCAGTGGACTCCAAATTCTGGATCTTGTAAGTATTTGACTTCTTGTTTACACTTAAATATTTGTTGAGTTCTTTCCACCATGTATGCGTAAGGCACTAGGCTGTGCATTCCAGAGGTGAGAAAAATGAATTAGGCAGAGAGGCCTTTATCTCCAAAGGGAATGTGGGAGCCAGATCTGAAGCACAAAGAAGGAAATGGTATTTAGGATAATTGAGGGTGATGGAGATATTCAGAGTGGTGGCTGAATGTGACTTAGCAAGCCCTAAGTTCCAGATTGGAACCCTCATAGGTAGGCGCAGTTTTTAAACATTATCTCAGCATCTGATTGTTAATGAAGTACTTTCCCAGATCTGGGTGCTGAAGAGAAGATTGTGTAGTGAGGTTAATTTAAAAATCCATTTCAGTGTCTGGGTTACAAGTACCGAGTCCTGCCACGTACTGTCAATATCTTGAATCAATAGTTACCTCCTATCTCTGTTAGCAAGTAAGTGCTTCAAATGACATAAACAATGTCATCAGCTGGCTGATGAGGGTTTAAAAGAAACCTCTGACCCTATGGCCAAATCTCTCCAACAAACTGTTTCTAAGTCAAGGTCTTCACAGACAGATGAGATAAATGCATCTTAATATGTCCTTGCTGGAAATCATCTGACAAAAGCATCTCTGTGAAATTCCTGGAACCAAAAGACTAATAGACTTAAATATTTTACTGCTGTCAGGTTGAAAGTCTCCTGGAACATTGAATTTAAGCTAGAACATTAAGTTTAAGCTTTTCAATCTTGTAGCTACTGGGTAGGAACTGATAAGGATGGTGAGATGGAAACGAGAATATATCAAAAGAGCCTTTTAGATCGTCTTTACTGTACTTTGATCCATCAGCCTGTTCCCTGATACTTGGCTCCCAAGGCAACCAGTGTAAGTAATCAGAACCCACTTGTGAGTCCTTATCAACCGTGTTGAGAGGGCAAAGAACACCAGGATGAGTAAGACTGCTTATTTGGGAATGCTACCCAACTGTGAATTAGATATTTTCCAGGACTGTTCTTGGAACATAAAGAGCTAAAATCATAAATCACAAAAATTGAGATCTGAGAGTAGGGAAGAGTAAAAACTGATTTTTATACTGTATGCCAGGCACTAAGCTAGGAACAGGCTGTTTCATATCTTATTTATTCCTCCCATAAAGGTAGATGGTCCTACTAACTTCTTAGAGGATGCGAGCTAAATGTTTATGTCCTTTGAAACCCCTTGAGTGTTACTGAGTATAAATTCTGAGAGTCACCTGAGAGTCCAATGTTAGCTGATCTTGAGATGGGATGGAAGTACTTCAGTACGTAATGAAGATGCTAGAGCAAAAGTGCTCTGCTTAAAAACAAAACAAAACAAAAACAGAGAAAGATAGAAAGGATAAGAAGTGTGGAGGAGAAGGAAAAGAAAAGGCTGCATGGGTGCCCATCCATCGATGAAGAGGAGGAAACCAAGAGGCTGGCCGCTGAGGAGAGGTATCAGGATGGAAAAGAAATGTTTGTAGCATTTTAAAATGGTAACTTACTTGCCAAATGATCACATTGTAAACCACTTCCTCCATTTCTACCTCTCTTTAAAAAAACTTTTAATAAAATTGACATTGAGTTTGGTTTGTGGGGAAATGTTAAGTTTTGCTTCAAAGAGGATGCAGAATGGGAACAGAGGCTGCCAAAGCTAAGGAGTGGGGAGTAGCAACTTTTGAAATTCACAGAGTTGGGGAAATTGTGACTCCAAGAGTTTTGGTGACTTCCTCAAGATATCAGACATAGGATTTAATACCAGATCTGTATGATCCCAGAGTCCATTTCTCTTTTGTCAATACCAGTGGTTCACTGCTGCCATCACAGCACCCTCATGGCGGAACTTGCTCAAAATGCAAATTCTCAGTCCCTACCTCAGACTTATTGAATCAAAACTCTGGGGGTGGGACCCAGCAAACTGTACTCTAACAAGCCCTCCAAGGGTACTTGGGTGGCTCACTCAGTTAAGGGTCCTACTCTTGATTTCGGCTCAGCTCATGGTCTTGGGGTTGTGAGATCAAGCCCCACATTGGGCTCTGTGCTCAGCTTGGAGTCTGCTGCAGATTCTCTCTCTTCCTCTCCCTCTGCGCCCCCCCCCCCAACTTGCATGCACTCCATCTTTCTCTAAAATCAATCAATCAATCAATCAATAAAAAAATCAACCAAATACCAAGTCCTCCAGGTGATTCTGATTCATGGTCATTTGAGAACCACTGTTCTACAGTAAAAACTCTACACCACACCATCCTCCCTAGGAATTTAGTCACCATCAAGGTCAACCTCTTCATCCTACAAACAGAAAGCTGAGATTCAGAAAAGTAAATTGACTTGGCCAAGGTCAAATAGCTAGTTTTAAAATAATAGCTGAAACTAGAACTCAGATTTTTTAAAAGTTTTTTTTAAGCTTTATTTATTTATTTATTCATTCATTCATTCATTCGAGACAGAGACAGAGAGAGAGCGGGGCAGAGTCACAGGCAGAGGGAGAAGCAGGCTCCTCACAGAGAGCCCGATGCAGGACTTGATCCCAGATCCCAGGATCATGCCCTGAGCCAAAGGCAGCGCTCAACCACTGAGCCGCCCAGGCGCCCTTGTTTTTCAAGTTTCAATCTAGTTAACCTTCCACATTCTTGTCAAAGTCGCCAAAAAACTCAATACTTCCAAGCCTGAGAGGAACTTCTCAGTTCCATCTAACCAGATCTCTTGGCAGTGTTTTAAAGAATTGGCCGCCCTTCCCTTCTTGAATCATCTTGATCTCCTGGCTTTGACAACATACTCTCCTGGCTTTCGTCTGAGAAAGATAAAAGCAGCCCTGGGCATCTGGGAGTGAGGCTGATGATGCTGACAGTCAGATCTCGGTGCAGTTTAGGGGCTGGCCCTGCATTCACAGCTGCACCCTGGTGTTCTCCTCTCAAACACAAACAGTTTTTTAGAACATCAACCTCAGACAAGGTCACTCTGTGACCACTAGGCATCAAAACGAGAAAACAAAATGGCTTCATAATGCTGTCTTAATGGAGCCCAACATGTGAACATTGTCTAAACCTACAAAATAACAAACATCCCCCTACCTTGGTTACTCCAAGGGACTGCTGCTTCTGTATCAATTACAGCCTTGCCCTGGCTCTACCCTTCCCTTCTTCTCCATAGATTTGTGCAGAAATCCAGTCATAGAAATCTCCTGCCTTCCTGACAGCATCTCATCTAAACCAAAAAGTTCTGTTTCAATCCCCAAAGTCGCCTGATACAAGCCCAAATCTTTCTAATACTCCTATTGAGACATCCATGGTTCCCCATATGGGGTGTGTTTCCCTTGCTGGAATAAGTAATAAATTCAACTTTGTTCAGTTACGGGCATATTCCTGGTGTCTTTGGCTGGAGAGCATGGACACTGCCTACCTCACTGCTGCTTCTCTCTCTCTCTTGCTCAATCATCTTCCTCTTTCAAATGTCTAGAGCTCAGTTTTGCTACATAGTCCTCACCCTCCCCTCCTCTTCTCTTCTCTTCTCTTCTCTTCTCTTCTCTTCTCTTCTCTTCTCTTCTCTTCTCTTCTCTTCTCTTCTCTTCTCTTCTCTTCTCTTCCCTCCACCATTCCTCTACAGGCAGTCTCATCCATAGTATTTGTGTACTGATGACTCCCAGATTTATATATTCCAGTTTTAACCTTTCCCATAAATTTTGATCTCTCGTGTTCACCTGTCTATTATTATATATCCATGCGAATATTGAATAGGCATTTTATACTTGCCCATAATTAAATTCCATATTTTATCCCGTCAAACCTGGCCTACCCCCAAAGTTTGTAATTAAAAAAAATAGTACCACATTTAATTCAGTTGCCCAGGTTCAAAAGCTTTGTAATCATCCTTGACAATCCTCAATCTCTTTCCACTGAGCAACCGATCCATCAGAATCTTGGGGGCTCCACCTCTAAAATATATTCTGAATTAAACACTTTTCATCACCCTCACCTGCAGCATCCCACCATCATCTCTCTTGCAAGAATAAATAGTTGCCTCCTAATTAGGCTTCTGTTTTCCTCTGTTGGCCCCCTATGTTGAGGCGGAGACCAGAATCTAATCTTATTGGTGTAGCAGAAAGAAATCTACTAGAAGCCATTTTAATGGCTTGTAGAATCAGTAGAAGACTGAAGAAACAAATGCCAGTTTGAGCCCCCATAAAAACTTTGATGATCCACTGTAGAACCAGGCTACCAAGGGAGCTTTGGGCACTTCTATAATCACTCAACTGGTAAGCACAGGCATCCCAGACTATGCTGCTTTACCACAAACACAAAGCCACCATGATCAGGAGAAGCCACTTCTCCTGGAAAGGAGACTTTCCAGCAGAAAATAGAAAAACCAAATGGCTCAGGGCCTGTACCTTTACTAGATCTCATGCAAATGCATCTGATTGGCAGAACTTCTATCACAGGAGATATGGTTTTTAGCTTTCTAGTCTCTGCAGGATGTGGAGGTCCTTTTTTTTTTTTAAAGATTTTATTTTATTTAATCATGAGAGAGGCAGAGACATAGGCAGAGGGAGAAGCAGGCTCCATGCAGGGAGCCAGATGTGGGACTAGATCCCAGGACCCCAGGATCACGACCTGAACCAAAGGCAGACGCTCAACCACTGAGCCACCCAGATGTCCCCAGGGAGGTTCTTTAGAAAGAGGTGGGGAGAGATATTGAGCACCAGACCCCAGGATCCATTACACTCCCCTATTTGCCACTCAAATTCCAGAGTAATTCTATTAAACACCAACGTTATCATGCCACTACCCTGCCCAATGCCATCACAAATGGTGTGCCATCATGCTTGCATAGGATCCCAAGTCCTTATGGGACTTGGTCTGGCAGCAGGCTCTCCTTCCATGCTCTTCCTTGCTCTTTCTGCTGTAGCCCCTCTGGCTTCATAGTTCTCCAACATGCTAGAACATGCCTACTTCTAGACCGCTTGCTGTCCACCGTGCCCAGAGTAGTCCTTAAGATACTTACATTGCTCGCTGCCGTACTTCACACAGATCTCTAGCCAAAGGCCATAGTTTTGCCACTTCTATAATCACTCAACTGGTAAGCACATGCATCCAAAACTATGCTGCTTCGCCACAAACAAAAAGCTCCCCTCCCCCTTCAGCCACACCTCTTCCACCTCACCCTACCCCCTCCACCACACCTCTAGTATTTTTTATGTCTGTATTGTGCTTCAGTTTTCTTCATAGCTCTTAGACTACTTGGGATTATATTTATCTGTTTAAATGTTTATAATCTGCCTCACCTCATTAAAATCTAAGCTTCACAGCTTTGTTTTGTTGTACCTGGGACCAAGAACAACAGTGTCTGGTACATGGCAGGTGCTCAGTATGTATTTGTAAAATAAACTGATTATTCAGTCCATTATGATAATCCCGGAATGTGAGCTCAGACCTGTAGGTATCAGTAATTAAGTACATGTCGTTCAGATATACAATTCCTTATCTTTGATTCTGAACTCCAAAAAGCTCTATTAACTCAAAGCTTGACTTTAAAAAAATTTTGTTTAAAGATTTTATTTATTTATTCATGAGAGACAGAGATTGAGAGAGGCAGAGACACAGGCAGAGGGAGAAGCAGGCTCCCTGCAGGGAGCCCAATGTGGGACTCCACATCTCGGGACTCCAGGATCATGCCCTGAGCCGAAGGCAGACACCCAACTGCTGAGCCACCGAGGCAGCCCTGATTTTTTTTAAAATAATCTATTTTGTTCATGGATCATGATTTCTACTTGAAAAAACAAATTGTAGAAAACTATGGTTTTTCAGACTTGGGTATTTGGCAAACATTTTCTTGAAAAATGAAATGAAGTAGACCTATTGCTTCAAAAAAAAAAAAACAACAACAACACAAAACAACCCACAACTGACAGTGTTTATTGCTCATGATAAAATTTAAGCTTTTAAGGGAAATTAAAATTTTGGAGAACATTTATTCACTACAGTGATATTGTCAGCTTTGCAATACTTGACTTTTCTGGTGAGATCGGTGGTGATATTAATGAGTACAATTTTTAAATTTTGTTTAATGAAATGTGTTAATATTTGGAAGGCCAACATAACTCCATAATACTTGCCAAATGACCAACCAATGCATCATGCTGCAAGATGTACGGATAAAAATCTGCTAAAGGTGCAAGGCAGATCAATGGATTTTAATGAATTAGACTATAAAACTTCCACTTATAACATTTCAGATTCCACATTTTTACTAACCTCATGAAACTATGACATATCAAGTTGTAGTATAGTATCAAAGAAAAATATCCCACATTTATCTGAAAATGTTATTAAAACACTTTCCCAACTATGTATCTGGGCGAGGCCATTTAAAAAATATTAAAATATTAAAATATTTATTTATTTGTGAGAGACACACACACACACAGAGGCAGAGACACAGGCAAAGGGAGATGCAGGTTCCATACAGGGAGCCCAATGCGGGACTCGATCCCAGGACTCCAGGATCACGCCCTGGGCGGAAGGCAGGCGTTCAACCACTGAGCCACCCAGGCGTCCCCCAATTGTTTTTTTAAACACTTCAATCAAAATAGCATTATCACAGCAGATTGGATGCAGAAACAGATACAATAATCCAACTCTCTTTTATTAAGCCAGACACTAAATAGATTTTTAAAAATGTAAAATATTGGGGCACTTGGGTGGCTCAGCCAGTTAAGTGCCTGACTCTTGATTTTGGCTGAAGTCATGATCTCAGGGTCTCGAGATGGAGCCCTGCCTTGGGCTCAGTGTTCAGCGGGAGTCTGCTCAGGATTCTCTCTCTCTCTCTGCCCCCCCTACCTAGTTCTCTCAAAATAAATAAATCTCTAAAATATGTAAAAAAATATGGCTTTTGTCACTATTTTTTGTTGTTTTTTGGAAAATATAGTTTTTTTGTTTTTTTTAAAAAGATTTTATGTAAGCAGACTTTGTTTTACTCGTTTTTAGGTTGGGAATTTATTGTTGTCTGCCTTGAGCTCTACTTAGATGTCTGGAAGTACTAATGGGGGGTATGAAGGGAAGAGGTAGTGTATTTTCCTTCAGGTTATCAAGAAAGCACATGGTTCACTTTCTGCATTATTTCTATATAATCACAAATGGGTTAAAGAGAATTGTAATTCCTAATTTCAAATGTCACTGTCCAAAGCATAACATAATGCATTTTTTAAAAATTTTATTTATTTTTTCGTGAGAGACACAGAGAGAGAGGCAGAGACACAGGCAGAGGGAGAAGCAGGCTCCATGCAGGGAGCCCGACGTGGGACTTGATCCCAGGTCTCCAGAATCACACCCTGGGCCGAAGGTGGCACTAAACCGCTGAGCCACCTGGGCTGCCCACATTGTTAAAACACAAAATTCAACTGAGTAAATTTGGAGACCTAACTGGCTTTATTAAATAATTTATAAATCAGGCAGCACCCCATCTCTTGAGAAGAGGGGTGCTCCAAGGAGTTGTACAAAAAACATGAGTTATTTTCATAATAAACATGTAATATATATTAAAACATAAAACCTCTTATTTTTATTGAATCATAAAATGTTTTATATTTGGTTATTTAATGAATTTTTTATATTTGGTTATTTTTAACAAATTAATAAATACTTCTAAATTTTGTTTTAATTTCTAACACAGTAAATATTGATAGATATATCCCATATAAACAAAAGCTCTCTGAAGTCCTCTAATTTTTAAGACTCTAAAGGAACCCCAGAGACCAGAAAGTTTGAAAACCACTGTTTTATATTTCAAAGGAATATATAAATTAATGGTAAATTACTATATAGATTAATGGCAATGAAATCATAATACTAATGGTTTATTTTAGGGAACTCAACCAATTAATTTTGAAATTCATTTGGAGAAGAAAATGTGGATGCATAACAAAGACAAATGTGGTATGTTGTATATCAATGAAAAGGGACATCCCCTATTTTATTTTATTTTATTTTATTTTATTTTATTTTATTATTTTATTTTATTTTAATTTCTTTAGAGAGAGAGGGTGGTGGGGCATGCATAGGAGCCAGGAGGCAGGGAGGAAAGAGAGTGAGAATCTCAAGCAGGCTCCATGCTTGGCTCAGAGCCTCACCTGGGGCTTAATCTCATGACCCTGAGATCATGACCTGAGCAGAAAACGGGAGTCAGAACCAACGGAGCACTCCCTTTCAATTTTATTAAAACATAAGACTATAACAATTTTAACTGTGTAGTGTTGGGTATAGAGCAGATCAATAGATGAATGGAACAACAAAGAAACTTGCAGAAATTGACCCTTAAAATGTAATCTTGGGAACTTATTATGATAGAGGTATTTCAAATAAGTAGAGAAAAGGGTGCTCAAAAGTCAGGACAGATTTGGGAGAAAAGCATAGCGTTAGATCTTGTTTTGGTTAAGGCTCTGAATTCTGGGCAATAAAATCTACTCAAACTAGCTTAAGGTAAAAGGAATTTAGGGGGTACCTGGGTGGGTCAGTTGGTTAAGTGTCTGGCACTTAATTTCAGCTCAGGTCATGAATGCAGGATCCTGAGATGGAGCCCCATGTCAGGCTCCTTGCTCAGTGGGGAATCTGCTTGAAATTCTTTCCTTCTCCCTCTACCCGTCCCCCAACTTGTGTGCATATGTGCACATGCTCTTAAAATAAATAAATAAATCTTTAAATAATAAAAATATAATAAATGCTCTCTAAAATAAATAAATAAATACAGCTTTTTAAAAAAATTTAATAAGGAGGATGTAGAGTTCACAAAATGTTGCAGGGAATAAGTGAAGAAAAAGATTCCAGGCTGCATTCCCAGGAATGTCTACCAAATCCACACCACAGAACTAAACAGCCAAGGGATCTGATGTGTGATCTACAAGAAGAGGCTGCAGGATCAGGAAGCTAGGACCACAGCTGTTGCTCAGAACCACACCCCTTTGCCATCTCTGCAAGCTGCCTAAACAGGAATCCATCTGCTTCCTTAGAAGTAGCCACCACCATCACTGCTGATTCCAGAAGTTGCTGCCTCTGCCAGGATGCAAGCCTGCAAAGGAATGCTCCTGCACTTCTTCCCCTCTCTCTCTAAATAACTCAGTTCAAATACAAATCTTTTGTTAGTACCTCCTATCAGCAGAACCAGACTCACATCCCCAAACCCTTGTTATATGGAAATCTAGAAGGAGGGTGGAATGCTCATTCAGTGAGACATTCCCCTGTGTTGACTATGATCCTTATCTCACACTGTAACAGCAACAACAACAATGACAAAGAGGCATTATAGGAAAATATAGGCAAATAGTTTTATAATCGTGGGAAGGAGAAAGATTTTATAAGCAAAATACAAATCTCAGAAGCCATTGCTCAAAAGACTGATAGTTTTCACTCTCTAAAAATGTAAAGCTGTTAAATGACCAAAGATACACAAACAAAAAGACTTGTAACTGACTAGGAGAAAATATTTGCAACATTTATAGCAAACAAAGGATTATCTAGAATTCACAGTCTCTTTTAAATCAATGAGAAAAATAAACCCAACCCAGTGAAATCAGATTAAGTGAAATGAGGAAGTCACAAAAAGAACTATAGATGGCAAAAGTTGTTCAACCTCCTTAACAATTAGAGGAATGCAAATTAAAGGAACAATGAGGTTTTTTCCAAATCTAGAAAATGGGCAAAAAAAAAAAAAAATATATATATATATATATATATATATATATATAAAATTGTCCAAAATTGACAAGGGAGTACTCTGACACACTGTAGTTGGGACAATAAGTAGGTGGGGGTTTTGTGGAAGGGCAGTGAGGAACACTCACCAAAATTTTAAATGTACTATAAGTATCCTCTGATATTTATAGAGATGCTCCATTTTTCACCTTCCAACCTGCAGGGATACTCATACATGTGCACAAACAGACAAATGCAATTATTTTAATTATGGCAGTTCATCATGATAAATTCAGAGATAATGTAAATCTCTCTCAATAGAAAGACAGTTAAATAAAACATTCTATATCCACATGATGAATGCCACAGCAGCAGTTAAAAAGAACGTGGCAAAGCTGTGTGTCTAGATTTCAAAGAGTTTTCAAGACCCAGTTGCAGAACAGATAAAACGAGTTGCAGAATGATACATGCAGGCAGACGACATTTAGGGGAGAACTGCTCCCCATCACATCTGCGGAGGCAAATGTGCGTTGGCAATTGCACAGAAGTCCAGGTGGACAACATGCACCTTACCCCAGGTTACTTCAGGGAAGAAGAGTGTATGAAGTGAGAAGGTGGTTGGGAAAGGGCCTTTTTTCCCCAGCGTATCTTCCTTATTGTAAATTTTTACCAAAATATACTTGGATACTCGTTGTGCCACTAAAATGTAAAAGTTTATTTCACTTTTTCAATAAATAAATATTTTCACATTTCAGGGCATAATTTGGAGCTGATCAACACAGCAATGGCCATGGTGGGCATCCTCAAGACTCAGTTATGTTGTCTGAAATCAGATGGTGTTTATACTTTGGATATTGACTATATTTTTCATGATTAATTCCACAAAATTTTTATCACCTTACTTACAAGACACATATTTCTTGATTTTATCATTGGAAGGTACTTTGTATTTTCTTTTCTATTTACAGGACTAGTTACTGAGCCTTCAGGAAGAGTCAGACTCACCTATTGCCACCTTCTTAATTTCTCCCAATAATTATATCCCCATTTTTCCACCTCCATAAGAGCATGAATCAGTGATCAATTATAGAAACCACACAGGAAAAGGAATATATGCTAGAAGGCTGTAAAAACCCTGTCTTTCCTGAAATCATGCAGTCGTATTGATTTAGAGCAGTTGAATCATTACCATCTCTTCTGTAAATACATCAATCAGACAGAAATAGCTTATGGGAACTGAACTTCCTTCTGCTCAAAAGTGCTGTGAGCATAGGGTAACTGAGAATCATGGAAGACTTGAGATTGCCAGTGGAGAAATTTGGGTCAAATATAGTGATAGATTTCCCATCTGTGAAAGCTATTAAATATTTGAAGAATTCTAGAACTCTGTTGAACAGCTATTCTAAGAAAAAAAAATTGCACCTCCATCATTGTCAACGGTGCATTAACCATTCCACAAACATTTTCTAAGTGCCTCCCAAGTGCCAAGTTCTATGCCTGTCACTGGGAAGTAGGAAGATAAATGAGCCATGATCCTACACACAAAGAATTTATCAAACCTGTGGAAGCAATGAAATCCACTCATCTATTCCTCCATCCATCCATTCGTTTGTTGACAGGTCTTATTGGGAGCCAATAAAAGCAAAGCACTTTTGGGGGCAAAGCACTAGGGATACAATGGTGACCAGCACTCAGCTAGGAGCATACAGCAAGGTAACAAAGCTCTGTGACAGGGATCCCTGGGTGGCGCAGCGGTTTGGAGCCTGCCTTTGGCCCAGGGTGCGATCCTGGAGACCTGGGATCGAATCCCACATCAGGCTCCCGGTGCATGGAGCCTGCTTCTCCCTCTGCCTGTGTCTCTGCCTCTCTCTCTCTCTCTGTGACTATCATAAATAAGTAAAAAAAAAAAAAAAAAAAAATTAAAGAAAAAAGCTCTGTGACAGTTTAGTAAGACTATTCTGCCTCTGATATGAGACAGAGCTTCAAACAAGGGACATTTGTGCTGAGTCATGTGTAGGGTTTTAATAGGTAAGGACATGGATAAAGGGAACCTCAGGTTGAAGAAAGAGTAGGAGGAAAGGGAAGAACAACATGGTAGGAGATCATATACTGGCCTAGTGCATCATTGCAATTCAATACACAGTGAACATGATAGGATTTTAGATGCTGTAACAAACACGCCCCAAATCTCACAATCAAGTTTAGTATTTGCATGGAGATTCATGGACCAATCATTCTAGGAGTTCTGTTCTCCATGTGAATTCTGCATGTGTATATGTGTGTGTATGTGTGCATATGTGAGAGAGACAGAGAGAGAGAGGTCATATCACAGAGGAGGAGCAACTCTGGAAAGGCATACATCACTTCTGTCCACATTCTTTTGGCCAGAATTAAGTCACAGGGACATGGTTGCACTTAATAGAAAAGAAGACAGGGCTGTGCAATCTCCCCATATGCCAAGCAGGTAAATGGACCTGGTTTGTTGATCACAAAGCATTATCTCTGCTAGACTCAATATTATCTATAAAGGCTAATTCATATAAGGGAACTACTGTTTAGCATTTAAGAATTTACTATTTGAGGAGCATCTGGGAGGCTCAGTCAGCTAAGCATCTGCCTTTAGCTTAGGTCATGGTCCTAGGTCCTGGGGTCAAGCTCTGCATTGGGCTCCCTGCTCAGTGGGAAGTCTGCTTCTCCCTTTCCCTCTGCCTCTTCCTCGGCTTGTGCTCTCTCTCACTCACTCTCTCTCTCAAAGAAATAAATAAAATCTTTTTTTTAAAAAGTATTTAGTATTTAAGAACTCGTACACTCAACGGAATCACCATCCTGTATATTGCAAGCAAATGTTGAATAACTCTTTTGCAAGAAGTGCTAGATTATGAAGTGCAAGAAATGATATAATCTACTGAAGGGGTTGACAATTCAGGCAGGGATCAGGACTTACATATAATGAGAATAAAACAGTGTAACGTATGGTAAGTGCCAAAATACAGAACAGCATCTTATATAGTTTCAGTTTATAATTCATGCCATATTACTATAAAAAAAAACAGATATAGTATTTTCTGGGTTTCCATGTATAATTTTAAGGTAGGGTCATCATATTTCCCAAACACAGAAACAAATGTATTGCCCTTTTAAAACTCAGAGCTGTGAAAAAGAAAATGGAAGATGTTGACCAGAGACTAATACTTGTTCTCTGAGGGAAGATGCAATTCACATAGCTGTCATGGTGATTTTTGTTTGTTTGTTTGTTTGTTTGAGAGAGAGAGAGAGAGAGAGAGAATGCACCTGGTGGGGGTGGGGAGGGGCAGACAGAGGGGGGGAGAGAGAATTCAAAGGAGGCTCCATTCTCAATGCAGAGCTCCAGGGGAGCTGATCCCATAACCTGGATATCAAGTCTTGGTGATTTATTCAATAAGGCTTCTGAAAGAAGTCACTTGATCACTTGACAAGCTAAAAAAAAGTTTTTGACATTTTATTTGTATCACTCACATTAGCTTTGAGTGAGTTACTCACCCTCCCTTACCTCAGTTTCCTCATTTGTAAACAAACAAAAGAAGGATGGTAACCATAATAAGAATAATGCTGCCTCGGGCTCTCCTGTGGATTACATGAGTTAATGCATCATTATATTGTGTCCACCACCGGGTTCATGATTTCTATTTTAAAAGTGAAATATGATGATGATGTTAAAAATCAATGTTTTTGGAGATTACTTAACAGAATGCATATGTTGCACAAAGATAAAATTAAAAGCAAAAATAAATATATCATCCTACTTTTGATTTTAAAAATATTAGATGGACAGAGGCACACAGGAAGGAAATGCACCAAATGTTAATAATGATGTCTTTAACTGGTGCAATTATGGATTTTGTTTTGTTTTTCATATAATTCTAAATTTTCAGATATTTTTAAACATTTGTTACTTTCACATGCTATTATCTCAAAAATCCCTTACATCTTTTAAACTTTGCATGCACACATAATTGCTTTATTAACACGATGTGATTCATTTATGCTATTTTCTCATAAAGACCAGAAGACTTCACTAAGGAAACTCTTTGCTTTACTCTTGTGTTAGAATAATTGGCCAGCAACATTAAAAATTAATCTCCTAAGAAGCAAATAGTTTTGTTTTGTTTTGTTTGCTTTGAGAATCTTTTTCTCTTTTAGTAATAGCTCAATAGTAAATAGCTAAAATACCAATTCAAATCCTTGTTTTCCCCATTCTTTCTCTACCATGCACCTGGATCCTGAATCAATATGTGCTGGAATAATTCCAAATAAATTCTAATGTAAATTTTCACTAAGAGTTGAACGTGACCGTGACAATCAAAGGTATAGAATTCTAGAACGTCAAGCCATTTCAGATTTTCTTCAAAGCTGGAGCTTTAATACACTGAATTTATACATATATTATAATTTATGAATTTAGGTATAAATTGAATTTTTGAAAAAAAAAAGTTCATTTAGTTCATTTTTATTTCCATGCAAGATGGCTTTCTCTTTTGGAGGAACATTTCTTCAGTCAAGTTAACTCTTACGTGAAGAAAATTCTTTTAACATATATTCCATTTGGATATAGAAAATTGTGCTTGAAATTTCTTTTACATTGTTCTCTTCAGGTTATACTAATTTGATTTCTGATAAGAAAGAATTGAGCTCATGAGGGAAGTTTACCTATATCACATTATATTTGCATGTATGTGGCCAGAATAGTTAGGGTGGAAAAGCTTCTGCCTTGGGGAATGAAAGAGCCACTGTTGAAAATGAATGGTGCATTTTCTCCTGCAATAATAGAAAACATATGGGCATAGGACTTTCCCCATCTGCCGGTTGGCAGTGACTTAACCTCTGGGCCATTTCACCTGCAATCTTCCCCTTAGAAAGGCATTTTCTCCTGATTTGTTAACTCTCACTCTTCAGGTAAATAATTTAAGATTCAGAGATCTTCTTTCAGATCAGGGTCAAAGAACTCTGGTTTTTACTAGGATTGTGGTAGAGTAGTATTATTGTCATGCTTGTTCTCAGGAGATGATAATTATACTTTGACAATTGCAAATAGTTTTCTAACGAAATTTTATTATTGCATAGTTTTCTGAAGCTATTTTACAGTAAGTTAACTTTTGGTAAGATACATCAGTACCTAATCTTAAATGCTAATTTATTCTAATTTTTTCAGAAGTTGTACTCCCAAAGGTTCCAAAAATCTCATCAAAGAAAAATAAAAACAACCACATCAAAAGTCACCTTTCGTTTTCCCCCAATCAAATCCCTAGGAACACACACACATACACACACAAAGTGCACATACACACAGAGAATCTACTCCATTTTTCCTAGAAGTGACTCTCATATAAGCTCAAGATTACCATTACCAATAGGTAGATGCAATCAAGATACTTAGCAAGGGAGCTGACATTTCACTTTACCTGACAAACAGGGTGGAGCACGACAAGTAATTGCGCTACAGTACAAGATGGCGCACACATGGCTGTGTCTTTGATGTCCTCATGAGTAGCTTTTTGTAAGTGAATGCTGTGGTAATTGTGAACTTTATATTTAAAACAATTAGGCTTGCTTGTGTTACTGCACTTGAGAATTTAAAATAATATTAAAGAAAAGGAACAAGACGGCTTTCCACATGTTGATATTGCTTCTCACACACTTGATTGGTAACAGCAGGGAAACAATAAAATCCACGAGGACAGAGTTGTGGCTACAAATAGGAGTATGTTTTACTCTGAAGCTGCATATAATCACTTTCTCTTAAAAAAAAATGTATAGAAGAGGGGTGGGTGCCTGGGTGGCTCAGTCGGTTAAGCATCTGCCTTGGGCTCTGGTGGTGATACCAGGGTCCTGGGATCAAGCCCTGCCTTGGGCTCCCCTCTGCTTGTGATTTCTCTCTCTCTCTGTAAAATAAATAAATAAATAAAATCTTTTAAAAATGTATAGAAGAGTATAAAAATGAAAACTCCATCACCCAGAGGAAACCACTATTAACACTTCCATAAACATGCTCAGTATTTTCCCCATATGTATATGTAAATATGCAATATTCACAAAATAGTGATCAGTATGCTTTTTCACCTAATATTATGTTTCCAGTTCATTAAATTGCCTTCAAAATTATGGCTCTGTATTTTCTCTACATGCCAGATACTCCATTTTTAAATATAACACGTTCTTTGTTGTTGGAATTTATTTTTTACAGGCTTTCTTTCCCTACCGTGACAAAAAAGGTCATCCTTCCCATTCCCTGTCCTCTTCAAGCCAAAAACAAACAACACATACAAAAGAAAAATAAAAATCATACCTGAGATTCTGTGTCTGAGAATGCTTCTTGCAAAAGAATTATGTAACAGCACAGTGAAAAAGAGAGAGAGAGAGAGAGACCAGGAGACATGTCACTCGCTGTTCCAGCTAAAAGCTGACTCCAAATATTACAAGAGCACATATAGAAGATCATGAAAGAGCAACAAGGCAGAAATTAGAAGAAGGATGCAGAAGTAATACCCCAGTCACTGCAGAGATGGAGAGGAAGTAGGCAAATGACAAAGGATAGTGAAGGATGACACAGTTGCCCCCTGACGCGAAAGACACACTGTTGTTTTACAGCCTCAGCAAACACTATGAACTATAAGGAAGAAGGATAATGGGCTTGTGCTGGTAAGAACAGCATACTATTAGTGAGTGTGAGAACAGTAAAGAATGTTCTTGATAACACTGCTAGAAGCACAAGAATTTACATGTTGTCATGCCAGCAGAGAAACAGGGTACACTTGAAGATACATGACCCTTGGATCTGGGTCAAAAACAAATAGCCTAAGTGGCAGTGTGTCGAGATCAGAATCCGAGGAAGCACCTGCTGGGTATTTTATCCAATGGAGAAAGCGTCACGCACTTATACATCAGAAGTAGACGTATATGTTCCTTCAACAAAAACTTATTAAACATCTCCATAGTCACGGCTCTGGGCTAGCCTCTGAGGGCACAGGATGATCCTACTCCAGTGTTCCCTTAGCGAGAGATGGGACCACGAGTTTTGATGACATTCTGTAATCTTCCTTCCAGGTATTTGTTTCCATTGGAAACTATACATTTTCTTTGTGATATTTCTAATTATTTGATTAATGGCAGTCATCCCATTAGACCAGAAGTTCCGCGAGGGTAGGTATTTTATTCATTTTGCTCACCACTGTTTTCTTAGCACAGTGGTTGGTATATAATAAATGTTCAATGAATATCTGTTGAATAAATAAATGAACAAATACCCTTTTAAAAAATTAGTGATGGGGATCCCTGGGTGGCTCAGTGGTTTAGCGCCGCATGCAGCCCAGGGCGTGATCCTGGAGACCCCGGATCAAGTCCCACATCGGGCTCCCTGCATGGAGCCTGCTTCTCCCTCTGCCTGTGTCTCTGCCTCTTTCTCTCTTTCTGTGTCTCTCATGAATAAATAAATAAAATCTTTTAAAAAATTAGTGGTAAGTGTCACAAATGGGATATAGATAAAGACTGCTAAATTCTCAGGACAGAGAGATTAATTCCAGGTAAAAGCTAAAAGATTTTGAGGAGGATGCTAGCAATGTGGATCTGGAGGTATATGAGACCAGCTTAGAGGCATAGATTTCTTTTATTCATCTACACAGAAACTCTGCTTGCAGCTATAAAGGTGACTGAAGCTGTCCAGGGAAAGATTATGGAGACAGAAAAGCAGAGAACCAAGGACAGGTACTTGAGAAGTATTGCAGTTTTTGGCAGGGCTATTTTTAATGTAGTTCACAAGACAGAATGCCCATAAAACCCTATAAGAAATCCTCCATGGTGGGAAATTCACTATTTACCCCAAGGAGGTCTTGAAGGCTTCATAGGTCTGGAGAAGACCAGTTCTTTGGATAAAGGCAGTAGCTCCAGACTCTGTTGGCACCAGAGTGGCTGGAGAAATAAACGGTTTAGGACTTAGGTGAAGGGCATATGGAAGCCCAGCCCATGCTCACCCCGAATGCCAAGGACTGTATGTGGTTAGTGCTTCTGTTCCTAGAATGTGCTGATTTATAGTATCAACAGCTATGAGCTCCTTGATCCCTAGGCCAGTCTGACTGCTTTATTATGGGGAATCCTTTAAAACCAATGAGGTCACAAAGCTTGAGCCTTTTCTATCCCTGTTGTCAGACTGTTTTATCTCCAGTCTCCTACAATGATCATTTTGGGAGCACCTCACAATTTCTTCCTGTAATCTGTAGCTAATCTCACCTTAGTTTACAATTCCACTTGTTGAGAAGTCCCATTTTCTTATGCACCAAGATATTATCATGCTAAACCAGTTAAAATCACTAAAAAATATGGAAAGACTTTGAAAGGAAGACAAATGAAGGAAAGAACACAGCTATGTTTTTTTTTTAAGTGTCTATTATAGTAATAATAGATAAGCACCCAAGTGGTTAATAGCCAGTACTCAGACCAGGGTTTTTTTTATGTAGTAGACAGCCAGAGTTGAAAGGAATAAAATAGTTATATAAGTATCATGCAGCATAGCTTGAGGCTTATGGCAATATATGAAAATTAATTAATTCAAATATATGCATTAAGCTCTAACTAAATGCCAAGAACTGTGACAGGCAATGAGAACCAAATAAATAAGTAGTTACAAGCTCTAGGAAAATAGCTTATGTGAATTTGTACATAAATGTAATAACTCAAGAAACTAGAGGTGTGGAATGGAGGGCTGTATAAGCTGGAGAAATCTCCAGAGAGGCTGGGGCCAGGCTGTGACGGGCACTGTGCCGTAGGCTACCGGATTCGTGGTATTTAGAAAGCAGTGGAGAGCTGGTATTGGATCTCAAGCAGAAGTAACATGAAATAATTTGATTTTAGTATTTATTGATTATATTTCCTCCCATATTTCCATTAAACAAATGGTGAAAAATAATAACAGCTAAACTCTAGATATAATTTTCAAAATGGTTCACAGAACACAAATGCTATTTTTTGTGGAAAAAGATTTACTTCACTAAAAGAAAAAATTCAGTTAAAAAATGTGATTTGATTTGCAGAAATTTGATTTCAAATAACATCTCAAGAAGGAATCTTCTGTTTTTAGTAGGAGGAAAGAAGAGCCTTAAAAAAAAAAAAAAAAAAAAAGAGCCATGAACAGAATACTTAAAGCTCTCCCTCCTGTCATGATGGTGTTATAGGTGACCAGTATGCTATCACACAGTTGTGCTTATTCAAGTTATCTACACTGATATTATTTACTTATGAAGCTCCATGAGAAAGTAAGGAAGAATAAGCAGTGGTCTCCACAGCCATAAGCAACTCAGAAGGTCCTGGAAGGTTAATATGGAAACCCAGCCCTGGGTAGTACAGTAGGGTGAGTTCCTCAGTTGTCAAGGCATTCATTGACCCTCCAGTGTAACTCAGTCATGTGCTTGGCTCAGTTTAACTCTGTCTTTGCCTCTCTTGGGGCAGTGAACAAGAGTGGTTAAGAACACAGGCTCTAGAAGGGTACCTGGGTGGCTCAGTGATTGAGTGTCTGCCTTTGGCTCAGGGCATGATCCTGGTCCGGGGATCCAGTCCCACATTAGGCTCCCTGCAGGAAGCCTGCTTCTCCCTCTTCTTATGTCTCTGCCTCTCTCTGTCTCTCATGAATAAATAAATAAAATCTTAAAAAAAAAAAAAAAAAAAAGAACACAGGCTCTAGGGCTCTCACTGTCTGGGTTTAAACAAACCCAGGCCTTGCCTCTAAGACACTTAGGAAACGAACTCATCAGGTCTCATCCTCTACACAGGATATATCTACCTGACAGCATGCTTCCAGCCACTGCCTTATAGGCCACAGATAGCTCCTTTTGATGGGCACAAATCCTTTGTTCGGTGAGTCATGTGATGGTAAGTATGGTACCTCAGTGTGAGGAACCACTGTCACTGCCTTTCTCCAAAGGGCTCAGGGAAGATACTCAGAGAACCTTGGCCTGCCATCTGCTCAAGAGGCACATGCAAGACCCAGAGTTAATTAACAAAGGAACTGAGTTGATTAAGCTACATAATAATAATCATATATAATAACATTATGTAATAATATATAACACATACAATATTATATATATTCATGTTATATTTTCAATATGACACATTTTATATATTTACAATTAGTACATATAATATATTCACTAATATAAGTAGAATATAATATATAAATATATATATAAGGGAAATATAAAATGAAGTGTAAATTTAGAAAGAAACAGAATACTTCTTAAATGTTCCACAGTGATTTAACTTCTGTTGAGACCATCACCAGCACACTTCATAATTAACTGTAAGAGAGGACCTATTGTTTCTTTTTTTTTTAAGATTTTATTTATTTATTCATGAGACACAGAGAGAGAGAGAGAGAGGCAGAGACACAGGCAGAGGGAGAAGCAGGCCCCATGCAGGGAGCCTGAAGCGGGACTCGATTCTGGGACTCCAGGATCATGCCCTGGGCTGAAGGCAGGCACTAAACTGCTGAGCCACCCAGAGATCCCAAGACCTATTGTTTTTATATAGACTCTACTTATTAATAATACCATTGTCTCCCTTGTCAACAGGGGATACCTCCCAAGACCCTCAGTGGATACCACAAAGGGATCTCTGTTATTCAAAGAGAATAACAACACTAATGATAAAATGGAACAATTATAACAATATACTGTAATAGAAGTTATGTGATAGTGGTGTCCATCTCTCAAGATATTTTATTGTCCTGTACTCACCCTTTATATGATGATGTGAGATGATAAAATGGCCCCATCACCACAAAGCAGCATCAGGTGACCTCTGATGTTCTGATGGGTCAGAAGGAGGAGCACCTGCTTCCAGATTGCATTTGATGGCCAGGTAACTAAGACCATGGAAAGTGAAAATGTGGATAAAGTGAGACTCCTGGAATCTTACATGGGGCACCACTGGCATACTTGTATTATTTCTTTAAAAAAACACTTTTAATAAAAAATTTCTGTTTTAACATGCCAAATTAAGAAATGTCATAGAACTGGTTATGTCCACTGGAGAGACAAAATTAAAGATTTTTTTTCATGAAAATTGTCCAACATCACAAATAAGGAGATCATAATACAACACCCGCCCCACCCCCCACCCCCAACATCTGTAACTGCCAGTGTTTGACAGTCATATTTTAGTTTATCTTTTTGCTGAGAGATGAAAGTGAAATTCTCAGGTACCAAAAGAACACAAGTGCTATGCCCAAGCTTCAAGGGAGGGAGTGCCCTGCTTCTCTATTGTGTAAATTTATTTTATAGCCCACTTTTCTATTTCCTCAACCCAAAGGCTGTTGGTGGCCATGGGAATGCCTCTTATGATGGCCTCGAATAGAATAATCACTTTATTTTTCTCCCTGCCTCCAAACAATGAAACGGTAACTCAAGTCCACAGACCTCTAGGGATTCATAGATATGCTTTAGCCAGTCTGTGAAATCCCAGAAAATGTATGCAAATCTTTTTACATTTGTTTTTTTATATGGGAGAGCTCCAACGCGTCTCTCAGATTTTTCTATGAGCCTATTACCCACAAAATGTTAAGAGCCTCTGCCTCTGACATATCTCAAAAATATAGTAAACAGACTTTCTTCCATTCCTTGGCGGGTTCTCCCTGTTAAAAGTCTGCAGAGGTCGCCCCCTCCAGGATGCCTTCCCTGACCACGTCACCTATAACTGATTTCCCTCATGCTTTCCCACAGATTTTAAAACAGGGCACTTTTTAAAAATCACAGTTTGTTGAGACCCCATTAACTTGACAAATATTTATTAGGCCTCCACTGTGTGTAAGTCACTATACTGATTTAGGTGTGCCTTGTCCCCCACGGCACTGCTAGAAGATGGCAAGGAACATCACAGTATCCAGTACATATCTTGCACTCAAGGACGTATTGCAATTGTAGCTCCATTGAATAGAAATAAAAATGAGCAGTGGCACTTCAGTGGGCTGGCATCCAGCTCAAGAAGAACATGTAAAATCAGACTCCTGATTTTCTCTTCCCCTTTTAAATGCAAAAGGAAGAAAAAGGGAAGGTCAATTTGATTATCCTGGACATGGTGCTAAAGATGCCCAGGCAAAGGTTCCCTTCCCTACCCCCAACGTACTGTTGCTCTAGCAGGTTCAGAATCACAAACTGCGTGTGCGCATCTCCACTTACCCTCTTAGTAGCATCTTAAATACACCAGTGTCTATGCGAGCCCTGTAGTAGGGTCCCCACAAAAAGACCGTGCCCGGAAAACAGCTCAACATGAAGCTCCCTCCCTCCTCCTTGGAATCAGGAGCACGTCAGCTTCATACACAAAGGGCAACACAGCAATTACTAAATATGTTAATTTTTCAATATCGGGCACGTGCTGTTTTTTTTTTTTTTTTTTACAAGCACACGGGCCTCTGGTGATCAGTGGGTTGTTTGCAATAGGGGTTGCGGTTATCACGCTAAGGGCCTGGCAGAGCGTAGTTGAAGCCTACGGTTTACAGAGGCCAGAAGGCGTGCGGGGCTGAGGGTGGGGGACGAGGTGGCGGGTTTTGGCACGGAGACTTCTAACCCAGATGCCATCCCGCTCCCGCTGGATGCTGTTTTGATGGGGCTGGCTTTGCAGAACTCTTAACGGGTCAGGCACCCCGTTTCAGCGAAAAAGACCCGGGGACTCGGGCACTGGCCCCCTGGACTTAAGGCCCTTGATTTTAGGTCATCGCATCCACGGGATCGTCTCCCTGGGAGCAGGTGGTCGCGGGAATCCGAGGCGAGAAGCGGCGCTGAAGCGTCACGTAGTAGCCGCCCCAGGTACTGCGCGGCCGCGCCTCCGGCCAGGTGCCCTCGCCGCGGCGTCCCTCCCACCCAGGGCGCGCCCCGCGGGAGGACGCGGGACCAGAGCCCGGGCACAAGGCAGGAAGGTCGCCGCCGTCCCCGGCACCGCCGCCCTCCGAGGCCGTCACCCGCCCCGCGCGGGGGCGCCCGGAGCGCCGGAGCCCAAGCGCCGCCTCCGAGAGGTGGGGGGGCGCGGGGAGGCGGGGAGGCGGGGAGGCGGCGGGGGCGGGGGCGGGGAGCCGCGCGCCGTCCCCCCGCTGCTGTCGCGGCGCCCGCGCGGAGGCCCCGAGCCCCGGAGCGCCGGCCGCCGAGCCTCGGCCCGCGAGGCCGCCGGGGCCCCCGCCGCCACTTCCCCCGGCGCCGCGGCTCGGCCGGCGCGCGCTCCCCCCGGGCACGCGCTCCCGGCCCCCGCTCCCCCGCGCGCGCTCCGTCCGGGTTGCCCTCTTGCTTCCGCTCTCCCGCTCCGCCGAAGGAGGTCGAGGGGTGCGGGTCACACCCGGCAGGGCCCCGGCTCGGATGCGAGAGCGGCTGCCTCTTCCCGGCTCGGGGGAGCATTGCAACCGCCGGGCTCCGCGGCGCCGCCCGCGCCCCGACCGCGCCCCGACCGTGCCCCGACCGTGCCCGGCGGGAGCCTCCTGCCCAGCCTGGGGCCGCGGGCGCGGGGGCCGGGGGCGCGGCGGGTCGCCAGGCGCGCTCGGGCCCCGCGTCGGGGGCCTGGCCGCCCAGGTGAGTTCCCGCCCTTCCTCTGTCGTTCCAGTCGCCCGGAGTGACCTGTTTACCTTGGAAACTTAGACGTGACCCAAGCAGGCGAGCCTGCCGCGCGCTAGGGGATTGCGGGGCGCGCTTCGGCTGGGAACCGGGGGGACTCGGAGCTCGGAGCTGCGGGGGACACGTTGGGTGACCTCAAGGTGAACATTGTATTCAGGGGGTGCACGCGTGTCTCTCTCCCTGTAGAAGCGACCACTTGGGGATCGATTTTTAACTAGCAGGAGGCGGTGAGCTGAGATGACTTAAAGCCAGAAAGTTTGTCACGATATTTTGGGGGTGACCTGAAAGAACTTAGTGAAATAGTCAAAGCCGGTGACAGAAATACAGTTTAAGAAGGAATTTCGAAACGCGCTGGTAGGATTTGCATAATACTTGCCATAGGCGCACGCCGTGGGGCCCCCTGGGCTCCTAGGGGTAAATACTGTAAGCACACAAACGCTTCGTGTAGAGAGAGGGGAAGCCTGTAAACACCTACGTGCAAAGCTTGATATCGGTTGGTATGCAAGAATTTTTGTGTATATTGAACATTTCGTGTGGGCAAAGAGCTAGAAAACGTCTATACCGTTTGGATTATTAGCAGCGTTCCAGGCAACGATTGACATTGAACATTGAACTCCTCCTTTCGGTGGTGGCTAAATGTAATATTATTCGTGTGACTCATCAGACTGTGGAATCCTTGACATTACGGGCTAATGAATGGTTAATTTGGTTTGAAGTTTAGAGAAGGGAGGACTGTAGGTTTTTCTGTCCTTGATGCCTGATGGAAAATGCGGTGTAAAGGGCTCTCCAGTGTTGGTGAAGGATCTTTGGAGGAGCTCAGAGGGGAGGATCATTTGAGAGGAATGAAAGTGACTCCCTGACGGCCACTGATTGCACATTGACTTCTTCTAAAGGAGACCCTTGACAAGTTGGAAAGCATCTCCTCACTAAGGGAACCGTTCCAGAGGCTACTGCTTTATTAATGCCTTTGGACAGATTTGAGAAGGGAAGCTCTCTATAGGCTCTTCTTTTAATTCCAGAGAAAGCATGTCTCTAGAAAGGTTCAATTGCCATAATGATGCTCTCCGGAAATAATTTGTCTTTTTGAGTGTGTGTTTGAATACATGTAAATCACCAAGGTAGTTCAAGGTTTTAATAAAATTTTACTTACCGGTGGGATATGAAATTGAAAATACTATGGATGGTTAATTCTGTTTGCAAATGGAGAGGCAGAGGTGTTTTCCCAATAAATCTTAAGTCTCTGTTTATGTGGATTTTTCTAAAGCCAAATATTACTGGGGATTAAGAGGACTCTAAAGAAGGTATTAATGCTTATAGTGTTTCTGGCAGGTGGATGTGTGAATACTTATAGACATGTCACTGTGAATAATTCCTGTGCACCTTTAGAGAACTGGTATCCAAAATTTGAACCACATTATGATGAAGCCTCATCATTGCTTTGAAGAAGGCAGGAAGGACCAGATAAGCTTGGCAATATACAGGACCTTGATGTTGAGAAAAACGTACGACTAAATCTTTGTATTTATTGCATGGTGATGTCCTGGTGTGTATTTTAAATAGGAATTGAGTCAAGCTCTCATTGCGATTTAGCTCTTGGTCTAATGTGTTGTTGAGATGAGGCTGTCCGCACTTGTCTGTGCAACCTTCCTTTCTACTTGTGAGTAAACAAGGAAGTGCTCTGAGATGACTGGCTTGAAAGTTTTAAGATGCTGGGGATTTATTTAAGAACAAACGCCTAGGTAGCTCAGTTGGTTAAGCGGCCGACCTCTTAGTTTCCACTCAGGTCATGATCTCAGAATTATGAGATGGAGCCCTCGGTAGGGCTCCACATTCAGCAGGGAGTCGGCTTGAAGATTCTCTCCCTCCGCCCCTCCCCTGACTCACAGTCTCTAATTCAATCAATCAGTCAATCCTAAAATAAGAACAGACTGAAAGAATAAAAATGGAGCCTGATTCTGGTATAGTTTGGTCCCTGGAAGGTCTGCAAGTATAGTGTTAAATGGCCAGCTGAATGCGCTTCAGCTTTTGAGATTTTCTTCTCTTGATGTCCTAAGAGAGAACTTAGCATAGAGCCCCTGGCTAACAGGTATCCCAAAGGAGTTGACATCATTCACTTTGGGTACTTACTTCCCGTCCAGGCAAACTTCTAACCACTCAACAGAGGGAATTTAGAGGTTGCATTGGATCACCTGGAGTGAATCCCATCTCTGAGCCATTTCCTCATCTGTGAAATGGCCATCATGAGACTTCCTGATGTGGCTGTGAGAAGCAAATGGAATAATTTATATGGAATGTCGAGTGTGCAGTCAGCACATCGTGAGCAGTCCTACAAGGCAAAATGTGTTGAGTTAAATGTCATTTCCTGGGGGCTATGCAGGGGTTGCTGTGTACTGACAGTAGCATTGAATGCTGAGGTAAATGGGTCATCCTCCTGTCCTGGTACACTTAGTATACACCAGACTCCTAGTAGTTAGTGTCCTTTGGGAGCAAGAGTTTCACCCCGTCAAACCTGCATATCCTCCACTTTAGACAGGCCTTTGGCCTATCTGGGTTAAAGAGATTTCCTGTGGGTGGTTTTTGGAAATAATGATGAGATAGTAAGGGGAGGGAGAGATGACTGAGTGAAATTCCAAAATAGAATGTAAACATGCAATTGGCTAGTTTCTATTAATGCCATTAGAAGTATGGTCCTCGTAAAATGATAATAATTCCTAGTTTCCCCGAGGACAGTTACATATTTTGCAGTCTGTGTATTCGGACTTTGGAGATGAAGCAGCAATGACATTCCTTCAGCTTTTCAATCTTCAGCATTGCTTAGGCACCTAAGGTACCATGCTAAACCTTCAGAATACAATAGCAAGAAAAACAGGCCTCACCTCTCATAAAATACATGTCTGCTGGTAATAAGTAAGTAAATCTGTAATTATCCTTGCACTCAGTGGGAGGCAGGCAAGATGTCGAGGGCAGAAACAGGGAATTTGACCTGTGATGGGAGGGATGTTAAGAATGCTTGCTTCAGGCAGTGATGTTGGGGTTATAAAGCATGGTCCTTTCTTGGGGAAGAAAGAACCTTTGATATGTAAGGCTGAGGCCCTGCAGAGACTCTGCATGTGCAGGTATACTGTAGGGGCCGGCCAAAGAGAACACAGGTATCTTCAAAGAAGGGGCAATGTTGTCAGTGAGGCAGGGACAGTAGGCCCAGCCTGTGAGACACATTTTCTTTTCTTTTATATTAAAGATTACAGTGTTAGTAGAACTCTTGTTTTGTGTAAACAACTTACTTTAGGCTTTCAGAGGACTATTAAATTATAAAAAAGATATTTACAATCATTTTTGTAAAGTCGATCAGAACCTAAACCAATATTTACCATAACTGACTCATTTGTCAGCTCTTTGCATTACTCATCATCCGACTTTAAAACCATTGGGATCAATTTTCTTTTTAAAAATCTAATAGATCTTAGTTTAATATACATATTTTACATGTTTCTAGCTCTCCTGTATACATGTTTGCAAATCTATTTGTTCTATACATGTACAGAGCAGAGCGGGAAATACACAAAATATGCCTATTTATCCAGTTTGAATCTATATATCTATTCAGGAGCTGTAGGGACTGATTCACTTGTATTTCACCCCTGGAAAGCCCTCCTGAGTCTGTGTGTGAGGAGCCTGAGCCCAGCTCTGAGGAAATGTGACATGGGCCTGCGGGGTGGCGGCAGGAAGCAGCATGCATCCTCGATGGGTTGCTCTCCCGCACCATCCAGGCAAACTCAGTGAAGGATTTGGTATCTGATTCTTTTCCCCATATGCATGGTTTTATTCACTGTTATTACCTATTCCCTTCTTTTTCCTTCCTCTATCCTTTGTCATTTTTTCCTTTATGTTTCTTTCTCTCTCTAGGGGTCCCCATAATTAGTTCTCAGCCTTTATAATTATGCTTTGGCTCTAACCTCAGTCCGTAGGGTGTTGGCCTCATTTTGGGTAGTTCTGGACGGCATGGCCCTTGACCTTTCTCCTGTTCTTCATGGATAACCGCAGATGTCAGAGGGATACAAGCTCTTTCCTTCTTGCAGTTATCCCCAGGCATCAGACCTGCTGTTTTGTGCACTGAATGCCCTCATCAGTCCCTTCTTCCCTGTACCTGGAGGCGGTGGCGAATAGAAACTACCCTAACTACTGTAAGCAGAAAGGGACTTCATATGGGAATTGGGTGCTCGTAGGAAGGTTGGAAGAAAAGGTTGCCACTGAAAGGAGAGAAAAGGGCTGAGGCTGAGATTGAGGGATGACACCCAGACAGCACAGCTGAACTGGGCCCCCAGGGCTGTTGCCATCATTGCCACCACGTGGAGGTTGGGAATCAGGGCCACCACTGGAGCTGCTGACAATCAAGAGCACAGTGATCAGAGAAGCTGCTACGAAGTGCCACTCCACCCAGGAAGCCAGTGACTGAACACAGCTACCAACAACAGAAACAAATTTGCAAACATATATTTTTTATACATCCTCTTCCTCCCTTCTCACCCAGCTCATCAGCAGAAGCTCATCTGTGCCCAGGCTCTTGCTGCAAGGAATTCTGGGAAATGTAGTTTACACCTTTCCAGCCTCCCAGATGGAGGATTTCACCCTTGGAGGAGACTGGAATGAATGCGGAGTGACACCCCGTCACGTCTTGCACATATTTAAAATGTATTTCATCAGAGCCTTAGGTGGCATATTTCATTCTAAGCAGGTAGGTGATATATTGTAAGAATCCAAAAAGGATCTAGTTGCTAACCAATTTCCATTTCAAACAGATGGATATTATAGTCATTATAGTCGAAATTGCTGGAAAAAGCATCAGGCAAATAAATAACTAAAAATTACCAAGCACCTGCCTCGGCATGTGGTTCTGCTTGAATGTGAAATAATATTCCTTTGTTTCGGTTTAGTCATCAAAGTCAAATACCAGGAGAATTGATACCTAAAAAAGTCCTTCCCACCAAAGTCCCAGACAGCCTACGTTTAATGCATAGTGCTACAAAGGGAGAATGCGGTGTCTCATAAGAGAAATAGCTCCTGGTGGGCTGGCTCTTTCATTTGATGCATTATCTATGTATCTGTGTTTGTACCGAATTTTTCTTAATTCTATAACTTGAATGGTGTTTTTTTCTTTTTCTTTTCTTTTTTTTTTTTTTTTTTTAAGGATTACAAAGTTAGAAATGACCTGTTATTTGGAGATTAGAATTGGAGTATTGACTCTAATCACATATTTCATACCCCAGTGCTTGTTAGATTCTGTGTTTGTTTGTTTTTGCTAACCATTAAAGTAAATGTGGTTGAATCTTTGCTATCGCTGTGTAATAAATTATCATTTATCGGCAGTCAGAAATTCCATTAGCACATCTAGGAATGAATCTTGCGTATTGAATGAAGCCATTTTATATTTGCCTCTGATATTTGGAGCTAGAAAATGAGAGCAGAGTAGCTGAAACAAATGGCGTAACTCAGTGAATTTGTCATTCTATGACGTATACCTATTTTTAATTAATTTTTTCATCTCAAAAGG
Source organism: Canis lupus familiaris (assembly GCF_011100685.1). Taxonomy (NCBI): domain Eukaryota; kingdom Metazoa; phylum Chordata; class Mammalia; order Carnivora; family Canidae; genus Canis; species Canis lupus. The sequence continues at coordinate 37,238,148 of NC_049237.1, forward strand.
CAACACTCCATTGAGATACCGTCTCTAGGAGGTGATGAAAGCAGTTTAAATGCAGAATTACAAATGCTTCCTGGGGTCAACCACACTATAATATGAATATGTTCTTCCAAGTCCAGTGGTGACACCAAGAGTTTAGCCCCTCCACTCAAGCCACCAAAACAGTGCTCTTGCTCTGTAAATGTGGCTTCAAGACCAATCCACTGTCTTCCATCCTGAGCCCCCACCTAAGCCCCACTTACAGTATATTCTCAGGAGGGAACTGTTTGAATCTAATATTACACGGTTTTCATTCATTTCATTTCATTTACATTATTCGATTAATTGTAAGGGAAAGTAAGTAGCATTAATCTATGTTATGGTAACACATTATGATCTCTGATTCCCCCTTCCCACAGTTTATCTCTTTCATTCATTTTTGAGTAAACATGCAAAAGAGAAACCTGGATTTGCCTCCCACTGGATGATAAGGAGGATGAGTTCTTATCTTTGGCTATATGGAGCTTAGTTGCAGATTAAGCTGTAGGACACAATTCCTTTTATGGATTGAAAATCAAAATCTCTCAATTTTCCATGTATTATAAAGTAGAAGAACATCCAAATCTGAACTCACTCTCTGGTTAGTTAGATCATTGATGGGTTAAGTTGAAGCAGGAGGTGGGTAGAGAAAGCATAGTTTTTTGGTTTATTTTTTAAAGCAAAATTTGAGGATAAACAAGACTAGTATTTGAACATCATTGAATGATTGTTTAGTCACTGACTCAAGATGTGGATGTCAAGAATCTCCTTTGGTGGTTCTTGTTGCTGGGAGCTAAAGATAGATGGCTCTGCCTTTGAGAGACGGATCCTTTGGGGGAGTCAGTAAGAAAGGGTTATGGTGGGTAATAGGTACTCTTATCATCAGTATGGAAAACAGTAGTTTTCTCATAGAACAAGTGGGGGATTTTCTCATGGTCAGGTAAAAGGCAGAGTTAATTGAAACACAGACATATTTCTGACTTCAAAGAATATCTATGGATATTTTTAATAATAGCAAAACAACAAAAAGGCAGCTAAAATAAAAAAGAGACAAAAAAATGTCAACTCTCTTGGACTGGGCCTTTTATCTGGTCCCTTTCACCTACAGAAACTGAAGTGAGCTTGCCACAAGTTAGAGGGTTTTAGTGTTTAAAGACATAGTGAGTTTGTAAGAAAAGAGGGCTGCTTTATGGTACTTTAGTCAACGTTCAGAATTAAAAAATGTTAAGGGTGGTAGCAAGGAAAGGGAGCCCTCAGTGCTATCAGGGACTTCCATCCTACAACTACAAGAAATTGAATTCAATTCCAAAAATGGGCTTGGAAGTAGACTTTTCCCCCAGAGCCCCTGGGTGACAGCTTGGCCTGACCAATATCTTAATTTCAGCTTTATCATATCCTGTGCAGGAAACTCAGCCTGTAAGCTTCAGACCTACAGAACTGTGAATAAATGGATGTTGTTTTAAGTTTCAAAAAAAAAAAAAAAAAGATCAGAACCCATAATATTCTATAGGACATTGAATTTATAGAGTATTTGAGAAAATGCAAGCACATCCTGAATGTTAAGACATTTACAAATTGAAAATGTCAATGCAATGATATATGCAATTGTGAAATAGATCTAGAGTGACCAGATGACTTGTTGCTCAATCTGGGACACTTTTAAGAGTGAAAGGGGCACTACTAGCGATTGCCCTGGAAAAAGAAGCAGAAACGGGGACAGAGGCAAACAACCAGGATTTATGGTCACCCAAGATTAAGATACTGGGTTGTGTAACATTACTGCGTTAACTGCAATATTAATTTCTTAAAAATTGTTGTAATATATACATAACATAAAATGTAGATTTAAACCATCTTGAGGTATACAGTTCAGAAGCATTAAGTATATTCATATTGTTGTGCAATTATCATCATTCATCTCCAGAATTTTTATCGTCTTGCCTTCTTGAAAGTGTACCTTTTAAACAGTAAGTCCCCATTCACCTCTCCCCTTTACTCCCTTCACTCCTGGCAACCACCATTCTACTTCCTGTCTCTGTGAATCTGACCACTCCAGGTGCATTACATTAGTGGAGTAATAAACTGATCTTTTGCGACCGGCTTATTTCACTTAGCATAATGTCCTCAGGCTTTATCCATGTTGTAGCATGTCTCAGAGTTTCCTTTCTTTTTAATGATGACTATTTTTCCACTGTATTTATTTCCACATTTTTAAAAATCTATTCATTTGTAGATGGATACTTAAGTTGCTTCCACCTTTGGCTCTTGTGAATAATGCTGCTATGAACATGGGTGTACACATACGTCTGTGAGCCTTTTCTTTCCATCCTTTAAGATGTATACCCACAATATTGATTTTTAAATGGAGAAATTAAAAATAGAGGGAAAAAGAACATTCTTTTCCATTATAGAATCTTTCCAGTCATACTATTTCAATACAGTACTCTGTTAGACTGGAGTCTGGCTATGCCTCTACAGAATTCGTTAGAAAAATCAGTTGATACAGACAATTTCAAGAAACCGCCTGCTAAAAAAAGCACCTAGGGGTTCAAATTCCATCTCCACACAAGAAAGGAAGCCAGTATTTCTGTCTCCACTACCATGATGCATCGATCACAGATGTTTCTAAGGAAAAAGGGCTGGCATTTAGACCGTCAGAATCTGAGTCAAGTGAATGGCCTTCAGCAGCATAAAGAACCAGAAAATAACAGCATGAGATTGAACAACAGTAGGCTCCATGTGACCTAGAACATCTTTGTAACACAGGAGACCATGAACTTCCTGGAAACGGGCAACAGAACTAACCACCATCTGTTGATGTGGAAGCTGAGCTGAAAGGAGACAGGCTACAGGGGAATGTGGACTTTCTGGATACTGAGAAGAATGTTCTTATTTTGGCTATAAAAGATATCAGAAAGTCAATGTCAAGAACATTGGTACATAAGATTTGAACTTAGATAATCCCTTCATGGAAATAGAAGCATCAAAATATAACTTACCATGTGAAATTTTAAGCACTTTATTTCCACTAGGGATTTATAGATCTGAGAAGTAATGTTGACATGTCTGGAACAAAAAAGGAATTGCCACATTTCCCTCTGTGTCTCTGTGGCAGATGTCAACCCTCTCTGGAGTCAATAAAGAAACGAATTCATCTGTAACAGCAGCCTTGAGGATACATTTTTGGTCACTGATAATAACCATGTTTCAGAAAATACATCAGCAGAGGTTAATCGCCAATCAGAAATGGTAGCTGACAGCCCCACAGGTACTAAGGAGCTTTGAGAAAATTGGACCCAAAGTGAATGTCTTACAGCTTTTCAGAATGAATAGTACCCATGGTCTGTTCTCATCAGACCACACCTGTATCAGTGGGGACTGAAATACTATCGGGCAAGTCCACATGAAAACCTGCACACACGTGTTTATAACGTAAACATCCCCAAATTGCAAATAACCAACATGTCCTTCAGTAGGTGACCAGATAGACTGTGGTATATCCATACAATAGAATGATATTCAATGGTGAAAATATTTACTAAGCTGTGAAAAGAAATGAAGGAATCTTAAATAAATACTGCTAAGTAAAAGAAACCAGTCAGAAAAGACTAAATACTGTATAGTTCCAACTATATGAGATCCTGGAAAGAGTATTATATGAGTCTGGACTAAGTAAAAAGGCCAGTGATTGCCAGGATTCTTGGGCGGGGAGTATAGGAGATCAATAATAGAAAAGTGAAACTATTCCGAATGATACTATAATTATGGACATGTGACATCTTGTATTTGGCAAAACCCACAGAACAGAGGAATACCAAGCGTGAACCCTAATATAAACTATGGACATTTGTTAATAATAATACATCAATATTGGTTCATCAGTTTTAACTAATGTCCCACAGCAATGCAAGATGTTAGTTAAAAATTGCATAAAATGTGTCTTAAAAAATTAATACATACTTCACCTGGTGCTAGAATAGAAGATGTAGAAAATGTTACCTGCAGGGGTCCAGGTGATGGCACGTCAAGTTCAGGGAACACGGCTCCAAGCCAATGAAGCAAGGAAGTGAAAGCAGTCCTGTCATCTATTCCCAGCTGAAACATCTAATCAGCGACACTGTACCTTGGGTGCAGGTTTTTCACTCAAGCTCTTAGCAGGGGAGGAAGATGCACACAATCAGACTTCTGAGCAAAACTACTTCCTTCCATATTAGTTAAAGACTTGGGTCTGGACCCATGAAATCCATCGACACATCTGACACCAGAAAAGATGTGGGTCCTGAAGCTGCCCAGCCATTCACCAAGTCCCAGCAACTGTCTGCCATCGTTTTTTCCGCACTGCTACACTGCTGGGATTCTCCGTGTTGGCTCTCCTCTGCAGGAAGGTCTTGAGTATTTGCACCCAAGTGGGCAGAAATGCACACCTAGCTCTTGTATTTCTAGCAAGGAATGCTGTATTCCTACAGAGCTATGGCAAACCGCACCAGACCATACACATTAGAAAAGCTGTATAGACACACATGCACACCCAGATATGCGGTATATGTAGAAACCTGTAGGCAGAATGTTGAGCTGGATTTTTTTTTCCAAAGTAACTTATGCTCTTTTGTCTTATAATCTGTCCTACTCATGAAAAATTGGACCTTTTGAAATGTATCGGCAGTACGTCCACCCAGAAGCTTTTAATTCTCATTGAGATGATGCATTCTGGCATAAAATTGTTGGTTTTATGTGTAGCATACCACTTCACAATGATAGTGAATCTCCAAGCAGCAGAAACTACTAGAAATCCCACCACTTGTGCAGCTAAAAGCAGATCAGCTTAACGCTGGCTCTCTGGCTTGTAGGCAAGGTATGCCTCGTTGACTCAACTGTCAGCTTGTAAACTTTTAACCACACAGTTTGGGGTTTTGAATGATTCCCAGTGCGCTGGGTATTATGATTCATCCATTGAAACAGGACATCAAAGAATACTTGGCCAATAAAACAATGGAGAAAAAACCGTGTTCTGTTTTGACATGGAAATTTTTATTGTAGGCAAATAGTAATCACCAAAGCATTTATACATGTTATTGAATACTCTCTGCAACAGCTGCTTTAGACAAAGCTGGGACCAAGTAACTCCTTGTTTTCCTGGATCTGCTTATTTAAACTAGGCTGCAGTGTGGTTTGCTGGACCTCTGGACTTGTGGAATCAGTACATGTGTGGATTCTAGTCCTTAAGAAGCTTATATAGTTTTCTTTTCTTTACCAGTTGGCCTTTAGGTATTTATAAGTGACACCAGTGGCATCAGGTTTTTGTTTTTTTTAATTCTGATTTTTAAATTTAAATTCAGTTAATTAATTTACAATGTCATCTTAGTTTCAGAGGGAGAGGTCAGTGATTCATCAGTTGCATATACCACCCAGGCTCATCCCATCACGTGCCCTCCTTAATGTCTATCACCCAGTTACCCCATTGCCCCACCCCTTACCCTTCCCACCACTCCAAGTTTGTTTCCTATGGTTAAGAGTCTCTCATGGTTTCACCTACTGTGACAGAGAACTTAAAGATCTTTCCACATACAGCTGACGTCTTTCTTGATCCCCATCTCAGCATGATGCTATTTCTGTTGGTCCTTATACCCACCTTGTCTTGTGTCTTGCTCAGCATCGGGGTCCTTCACCTGGGCAGCAATGTCTGGGCAAGGCTTCCTGCCTTCTGGGTGACCAGATGCTTCAGAAAGAGTATATTCTGGTCTGTCGCTGTCCTTGAAGTGCCAGCAGAACCACCATCCTGTGCAATTTAACCACAGTTTTTCTCAAAACTGTGATGTTGCTATAAAACCTAGTGTTAGGAGCCTGTGGCAGGGAAACTGGAGGGACTGTTGAGATTGAGCAGTGTTCTACAGCAGGCAGGCTGCCATGGGTTGAGATAAAGGACAAGGAGGTAGGCAAGGCACGCAGGCCGCTCTTAGGACAGGGGAGTGGCTGCAGATGGAGAGAGAGGATGGGCCCAAGGCAAGGAAAGATGACATCAGTAGAGAGATGCTGGTCTTTGAGAGGCATCTGACAATCCTGGGGATGATAAGGGATGTAGGAGACTTGGGGATGGCATGGAGAGAGAATGAAGAAATCTGCATTTTCTTAGTGAAGTAGGAGCAGAGTTGGCCCTGGTAAGACACTGTTTTGTAGACATCTCAGGCTTTCTGGGGAAATTGAATTAGGTTCTCAGTGCAAACGATACAACTTTAAGCTTTGGTTTTATATCTGTCTGCCCATTTTTGGCTCGAGTTTTCTCATCCATGAGCTCTGCAGCATCTAATTTTCTAACAGTTTAGGAGGCCGTAAAACAGAGATCAGGTGACTGAAGAAAACTCTTGGCCTTTCTAAAGAAAAAGCTGTGTGAAAAAACTCAAGGCAGTATTGTCATCTTCATGATTTGTGTTATTTAAAAACTAATTTTCTAAAATATTGTATTTCAATTTTTTAAAACATTTCATGTCTTAACATCATAGGTATCGGGGTGCATCTTACCGTTGATGGCATGTCATCAACTTTCTTGGCACAATAATTGTGCATGTTACAAAATAGATGGTGTCTTAGGGTGGGTGACCATAACAGAAGACCACAGACTGGGTGGCTTAACCAGTAGATGTCTATTTTCTCACAGTTCTGGAACTGGCAAGTCCCAGATGAAGGTCGCCACCAATCTATTTTCTGGTAAGAGCCTTCTTTCCGGCTTCCATATAGCTACCTTCTTGCTGGGCCCTCATGTGACCTTTCCTCTGTGTGCACATGGAGAGAGCGTTCTCCAGTGTCTTTGCTTGGATTTGTGTTTTTAAGTAGGCTCCACGCCCAATGTGGAGCTTGAACTCAACCCCAAGACTAAAAGATACACTCTCTACTGAGCATGGCAGGTGCCCCTCAGGTGTCTTTTCTTATAAGGACATTATAAGGGCCCCCACCCTTATGACTTCATTTAACCTTAGTTACCTCCTTGTTAGCCCCAGCTTCAAATACAGCCACATTCAGAGTTAGAGCTTCAACATAGGAATTTGGGAGGAGACACAAACATTCAGACCATGAAGATGGTCTGATCCCATTACATGGTCTAGATGGTCTAGATGGTCTAGATGGTCTAGATCCCATTACATACTGGATGGCCATCACCAAGAAATACTTCTATCAGCCATAGGAGCTTCAGGTTAAATCTTTTGTCTTATTTATTTTTATTTTTAAAAATTTTAAAAAATATTTTATTTATTTATTCATGAGAGACAGAGAGAGAGAGAGCGAGAGGCAGAGACACAGGCAGAGGGAGAAGCAGGTCCCATGCAGGGAGCCCGACATGGGACTCAATCCCGGGTCTCCAGGATCACGCCCTGGGCCGAAGGCAGGCGCTAAACCGCTGAGCCACCCAGGGATCACCTGTCTTATTTATTTTTAGTTTTGAGTCAGAACTCATATTTTTTTGAAGGAGATTATAAAATGGCATTTATTATTTAAAATTAGAAATAATAGACTGTATCTCCTCATAGGCTTATCTCTGAAGAGACAAACACAGTTATAAAATGAGGTATGAAAACTGAAAAAAATTAAACTTTTCAAAACAGTCTGGTTTATTCTGGGCACAGACTTAATAACTCCTGCTGCTAGAAGAAGTACAATTTACTGCCATAGCAAAGCTTAAAATGTCAAACATATTCTTACAAAATACAATGTAAGCTGCCTGCAAATTAGACCATTCTTTTAGCTGGCATATTTCCTACTTGTGTGCAGCTTTCATAATTGTGGCACTTACTTGGAATGGAAAGCCTCTGTGCATGATGTAAACATTCAAACCCTAGCACTCATCAGTTTTCATAGGTACTAAGCAGGTATGGGTTGCTGCAGACCACAGAAGCAACAAGATTCCAGCTATTAGGAGCTCAGGTAATGAAACAGAATTAGCACTGAAGCAGACACAGCAAGGAGATGTGTCAGGGAGCTCTGGTTACAAAGCAAAAGCCTGCCAGTCAGAAGGCCAGGACCCAGGGCCTTGGCAGGAGGTCACAGGTGCCACCAGCCTTTCCCAGCATCCAGATCACAACTCAGAACCAAGAAGACATAAGAGTAGTCAGATGGCACCAAATTGGTTTATCCAGACCGATCCCTCTGATGACCCAAAGGTCTTTCATTCATATTTTAGGCAGGATCTCAAAAGATTTAGTTGTCTGGTTTCTGTTAGGCTGAGTAAAAGACAGAGGGAAAAGTGCCGACGGTGGGAGAGGACAGAGAAACGGTTAAGAAAGCACTCAAAGCCTAATGCCACTCAGTGTAAATGCAGACGCTCTACGAAGCCCTGGAGAGCATCACTCTACTTTAATACTTTGTCATACTTAGCCTCTATGTTACCAATTTAAAAACAAGTCATTTATAGGCTATTTAGAAAGGCATCAAAAATACGTGTATTAGGTTAGAAAGATTTCCATAAAAGTCATTAAAATAAATAATACCTTGATCAACCTCAGGAATTTTAATGTTAAATTATGTGATACCGGTTTTTAAAAAATATTTATTTATTCATGAGAGACACAGAGAGAGGCAGAGACATAGGCAGAGGGAGAAGCAGGTTCCCTGCAAGGAGCCTGATGCAGCACTTGATCCCAGGACCCTGGGATCACACCCTGAGCCGGAGGCAGACACTCAACTGCTGAGCCACCCAGGTGTCCCAAAATACAGGCTTTTATTAAAACTGACCTCTAGGGATGCCTGGGTGGCTCAGTGGTTGATGAGGGGAGTCCTCCCTCAGAGATGAGCTGAGCCTGCTTGTTCAGGAGTTGGGCTAAAAGCTTCATTTCCCCAGATCTCAGGAGCAAGAAATAGAGGTCACATTATGTTCATTACCTCGTTTACAGTCTCCTTTTCGATTTTACGTTACAACAATAGAATCCTCATATAACGTTAAAGGCATTTTAGGATCACGTAACATTCTTCATCAGGACACACACCGATGGTTAATACTCCAGAGGTATGGGAGGTATAAGTAGTACAATTTTAGGTAGCATGAAAATAAACCTTACAGTACATGAAAAATTGGATTGAGAAGCAGGAATGTTCTGTGGGTTCCATGTTCAAACACTGGCTCACTCTAGGGTCCTAGGTAAATTATTTCCTGTATTTGATTTCTCCCTGAAATGACCATCTAAAAATCTGTGCAGTGCCCTGAAATCCTTGATCGTTTAAATTAAATACTAGTATGCTGGGCAAAAGCATATGTTAAAAAACACCCAGAGTCTCTGAAACAAATGGGACAAGGCAGTGGCAGAGCTAGGTTTGACCTTTGCATCTTAGGACTTCAAAGTTATATTCTCGACTCCCACCCTATCTGAATCCTTGGACACAGACTGAAGCTCATCAGACCACAGTGAGGTCCTAGGAACAATGACACTGATGACTTGCTCACCCCGGAGGTTTTTCTGGTGGAGAAACTGACATTCAAACAAATTTTTCCTATTAGCATTTGACCAACGTAGATTATTTTAATTTTTCTGCACTAATGCACTAGACCTAAGTGTATTCCTTTCTAATGAAAGCTGCCCTTTAACATCAGTAATTTCCAGGGAAGGCAAAGCCTCCTGAGTTTTCAACTTCTCTTGTTAATTAAGTATGGAAACTGTCACTCTCAGAGTAGAATTACAGTCATTCATCCACTTAGAATGCCAGCAGAGTATTAAATATGTTTTTAGAACACCACCTTAATTCCATTTTACAATGGAAATGTAAATATGAAAGTAGTCGATATGAAAGCAGTAACGGACTAAGTGATTAACGAATTTTGAATCTGTTGTGAAGCATTGTTACACGTTATTGTATAGGCTCTAGTACCTTGTAATACAGCTTCTAAAAAAAAGTGATAAAGATGAATTTCTATTTTATTTTTTTTAAACTTTTATTTATTTATGATAGGCACACAGAGAGAGAGAGAGAGAGAGGCAGAGACACAGGCAGAGGGAGAAGCAGGCTCCATGCACCAGGAGCCCGACGTGGGATTCGATCCCGGGTCTCCAGGACCGCGCCCTGGGCCAAAGGCAGGCGCCAAACCGCTGCGCCACCCAGGGATCCCGAATTTCTATTTTAAATGGGATGCTCTCCAAATCACAAAAGACATACACACACTAAGAAACTGTCAAGGTCTGCAGAGACCTGTGACTTTCCTGGGAGGCTGCCTGTTTGATGAAGAGGAGCTTGGGAAGGGGAACAAAATGAGCAGATTTTCCTGCTTTCTGTTCCTTTAATCTAGAAAGCCATAGGCTTGCTCTGTGGAATCTTCTTCTCATAAGCAAACATTGATCCTTTATCAATTTCTGATATCTTTGTCATGGAGAGCTACTGTAGCTTCTAATTAACTATCCAAATCTCTTCATGTTCTCTACTCTGAGGTCTAAATTTTTAATGAACTGCAGTCAGGTTAAGAGGCATCTTGGACAGAGTGACATTTCGAGGTGTGAAATGATGGCCACATGTTGACTCGGTGTTCAGCTGCGCCTTCTGGGAGGCACCAATCCTCAGGATGGTGAGGACAGGCAGTCCAGAAAGCTTGACTCTGGGTGCTCACAGGGGACACCAGAAGCACACTTTCCAATTTAACAACGCCTGTTAGTTACCAGAAGAGCTGCGGCATGATGGGTGTACACCGTGCCATTTATTAACTATGCTGGCCTCACCTGACCAGTGTCACAGAGAGTCAGCATGGAAGCCAGTTCCTCCATATGGAAAACCAAACTCCCTCCCTCTCTGGATTATAGCTGGATTTCCATCTGGGATCTCTCTATATATAAAGAGAGAATTATTTGGGATCCTAGGCTCCTTAGTTGATACTAAGAATCCCTTACCATTAGTTCTTTCCTGGTGATAATTCCAGTAGTACTTGGTTTTCCATTTTCTTACCTATATATACTTTGTGTGTGTGTATACATATATATGTGTGTGTCTGTATGTATATGTGTGTCTATATATATATATAGACACTATATTTTACTTCTGTGAATAGAATTGTATGAAAACAACAAAAAAATTTACTGTTAATGTTTGCAGACATCTGTTATTAGTAAGCAGACTTGTCTGTTCTTTCACTGTCCTTGAATTTTATGCTCTGAGATCTATTTTTTATGTAATCCTGTTTGTAATCTGTCTTCACTTTTTATATCTAAAGTAGCATCTGATTGATTTTTATATTGTACTGTATTCTCTATCACACAAGACAGTAAAGAGAGCAGGTTGACAGTAGCTCACTCCACCTAGTACTATACACTTTCCCAAAGCACACTGATGGCTCTGCCTTGGGTGCAGGGCTCCTTCCCCGTGAGCGTGAGCTCCACTGCTCACATCCTGCCCGCTGCCTTACCCAGCCTTACACATCATTGAAATAGAAGAGTTGGTTGCCCTCACCTAGTCCTTTTTGAGCTTTGCAATATACTTCAGTGTGTTAGACGTTTACCACAGCTGTCAATATTAACGCTATTCCACAGATTGGGATCTTAAAAAAATCCAGCCGAGTTTAGAAAGTATTTGCTACAGGAAACTATAACCTCATTTGGAACGTGGAATAGGACTTGGCACCAAAGTTTTTTATTAGATTGCCCACTGTCAGCCACTATACACTTGTCCAGTGGGGGAAATGTGTTTGAGGATTGGCATAAGAAGAAATTCAAGTCTGGCACAGGCTGCCAATGCTTGAAAGTTATGTTGTACTTTGGGGACATTAAAGCACATTTCCATGTGAACATAAGAGTCTTAAAAGAGGAAGGGCACTTTACATCTAAGAGGAAGTAACAGAGACCTGGAGAAGCTGAGTGACTTGCACAAGGTAATGCGCCACTGACAGACCCAGGCCTGGGCTTGGTTCTCCCAATACACTCTAGCATTTTTCGTCACACCAGAATGTTCTGAGTTCTTCTTCTGAAGTTTTATTAGTGAGGTTTCATGCATTCAAGCCTCAGTTTTCAAGCTATTTTACTGACTGACTGAATGTAAAGGCAAAACGCACTGCTGTACTCTCTACTCTCAGTACACGACTGCCTCACTGCTTCATTTCTGCTCACCAGACATGTGGAGATTCTTGCACACCATGTGATTCAGTGCCAGTAGCCGGGCGCCCTACAATTTCACTCGCTTGCAACACCATCTACCTGGAGGTAGCCTCAGATGCCACAGGTGAAGGGTTCTGTCCCATAAGACTGCTGCCTCTCCCCCACATCGGACGCCAGGTACGAGGCCAGCTTGTCACCTGCGCTGCTGACTGGCTATACATCAGCTGTTCCCACAGCCCCCTCCTTGGATTAGGTTGATTTGCTAGAGCAGCTAACAAAACTCAGGAAAACACTTTACCTACTGGAGTCTCAGTTTATTTTTAAAAGATAGAACTCAGGAACAGCCAGACGGATGAGGTACATAGGGCAAGGCCCGGATCTCGCTAAGGCCCCGAGCTTCTGTCCCCTTAGAGTTTGAGGTATGCCACCCTCCTAACATGAATGCATTTCTTGTCCACCAGCACAGAAGCTCTCTAAACCTCACCCTTGGGGTTTTTATGGAAGCACAGTTGATTAAATCATTGGCCACTGATGTTTGAACTTCCCTCTCACTGCTCTGGAGGTCTGTCTGGGGGATGGGCCTTAGGTCCTACCCTCTTCTCCCCTGACAACTGGCCCATCCTTAGGGGCTTTCCAAAGGTCACCTCATTAACATAAACTCAGATGTGGGTGAAAGGGGCTTGGTATTGAATAATAACAGAAGATACTCATTTCACCTTTCAGCTCTGGAGCTATTTTAGGAATTGCTTGGAAAAAACCTATTATAACAAAAGATATCCCTAGGACTCTTTAGAATAAAGTTCAAAGGTTTTAGGAGCTATGTGCCAGGAACAGTGGTTGAAGACCAAATAAATAATGACTATCTATCTCATGGATAACAGGTCCTAACGTACAAGAAAAAAATTGGAGAAACCCCCACTTACAAAATTGCTTAATAAGACAATGAGGAGGGAAAAAGGCAGAAAAAAGATATTGTTAAGAATTTCAGAGTAGAGATCCACTATTTATTTTCCCCTGAATATACTTGCATGTGGTTATAATGTTTATCTATTATAAGCCTATTTGCATGACCGAGGTTATTTTATTTTGTGTTTTATCTTTGCATTAAATATTTCCTATTTATCCAATGAAGATGACAGGCACCTGCCTTCTGCCTGGTTGTGTTCAAAGTGCCATGTGTCTATGTCAGTGGACCCAAAACTCCTGATTCTGTGGTGTTTACCAACTACATGGGTGAGGCCGGCCATAAACAACGGTAGCAGGATGTGGAAATGAACTTTGCTTGTTTTCACTTTTTGCACACAAGTGCAAAAATACAGTAATACCACTCCAGGGTCAGGTCCGAAAAACGGAAACTACACTAGTTAGGTTTGTACAGGAAATCTGATAGAAGGGACTGGTTAAACCGAGGTTAGAGAGCTTTAAATGCGAAGTGGGACAAATAGGGTCTGACAGCAAAAGCAACTGCCATTGCCACTGTGTGTTGGGGGAACTAGAAGAGGGATATGGGCTTATCAGAACCTGGCAGCTTGGAGGAGGGCCCTGGAGCTGGGACCAGACCTTGGGAGCTCAGAGGGGGCCCGTGGAGTCAGGATCAAGACCTCTGAGAAGGGGGCCCCCTGTCAGCTAGTGCTGATACCGGGGTAGGCCCCTGGAGAGATGGGGTACAGATCTGTTGGCAGGAGTGCTGCTCAGCCTGCTGTGGTATCTCCTCAGGGTGCACAAAGGGCTGGCTTTGGGAGAGTGGGAAAAATCTGAGCCCTAGCCGACTGCCACCAGAGACAAATGCTGCTGTCAGGGTAAAGGGCTGTTGCCGGGTAACTCCAGCAGGAACAGGAAGCCACCAGAAGGAGCTGCTCCCCTCTCCCTCCTCTGCCTGCCAGGCTCCATTTGATGTGCCCAGTCTGCAGAGCCCCTTGACAAAGTAGACATGCTGTTTGCAGAGCCCCCACTTCAGGACACAGAGCAAGGTGGAGAAGGCTGTGGAGGGACCCTCACTTAACCACGGTCCTGGTCCCAAGGGCTGCAGTTAGGCTCATGCTATGAAATTCCTTGCTAGATTACCCAAGCAGAACCGCAGAAGTGGTGGAAACCTGTTGTTTTTAAGAACTGTACTACAATATACATAACATAAAATTTGCTAACCTTTGTAAGTGTACAGCTCAGTGGCATTCAGTACGTTTGCATTGTTGTGCAGCCGATCTCTGGAATCCTTTTAATCCTCCTGAGTTGAAACTCTGTGCCCATGAAACAGTAAGCCCCCACCCCCTGGCAGCCACCATTCCACTGTCCCTCTGGACTTGACTACTCTGGGGACCTCAGATAAGTGGGTCAGATAATACTTGTCCCTTTCTGCCTGGCTGTTTCACATAGCATGTCTACAAGGGTCCTCTGTGTTAAAGCATGTGTCAGCATTTCCTTCTTTTTTAAGCCTGAATAATATGAAATCTGGTTTTGTGACCCTTAGGCCAAACCATGTTGAAGAACTGGGATGCTGGGGTGAGGATTTATTTAGAGAGAATTTTGTGGCACACTGTGGATGTCACCTTACCCTGTTCTCCCTCCTCCAACCCCCTCCTCCTCCTCCTCCTCCTCCTCCTCCTTCTTCCTCCTTCCTCCTTCTCTCTCTCTCTCTCTCCCTCTCTCTCTCACACACACACACACACACACACACACACACCATCTTGGGAAAAGAGAGGAAGATGTTTCTCCCATCCTCAAGTCAAGTGGCAGAGCTTTAAGGGGGACCACACAGAAAGCTTGATCTGTGGCCCTTGTAGTTTAGAGGGCACAGCAGTCTGGGGTCAACCCTACACCTGGAAAATACAAAGATTGATAGAAACAGAGCAGGGGATATAGGTATTGTTTGGGAAGTACTGGCACTCTCCCTGAGGATGGATCAGAGGTGTTTTCCTTGGACCAGATGTGGGCCACACAAGATAGATGCTGTTGGCCTAGCTGCTAAATATGGCCCCATCTAGATGCCTGACAAGATGGCGGGTGAAAATGTGGGAGGCGTAGCGCTGGTGACCAGCTGCTGAGAGTCCTTGTCAGCTGCCAGCGGGACAGTGCACTCCCAGAGTCTGCGGCAATGAGGGACTACAAGGAACCAATGAAAGTGTTCCACAGAGGCCACCAAATGGCCCATGAAATAGAGAAGCAGCCTTTAGTTCCCAGCATGCCCAGCGATCACTCACACCACTTCTAGTCAAAAAGGGACTTTTCTAGCTCCCTGACATCACCTTGCTGGCTGTCTCTCCAACCACTCCAGCGCTGGAAGGTTTGAAGCAAGGTGGACCTGGGAGTAAGGGCGGAGGTCCAAAAAAAGATACCCCTGCGCTCCACCTTCATTCACTGGCTTCATTCACCATGG
The DNA here is from genome assembly GCF_011100685.1 of Canis lupus familiaris. Lineage (NCBI taxonomy): Eukaryota > Metazoa > Chordata > Mammalia > Carnivora > Canidae > Canis > Canis lupus. The sequence continues at coordinate 37,253,589 of NC_049237.1, forward strand.
CAGCAGGCCCAAGCCAGAGACGAGAAATTTCAGATTGGCGTGCAACATGGACTTGATCTTACACTGGACAGGGAATCTCAGTTGCAGAAATAAGGGTGTTTGTGAACAAAGCAAATTGGACAACAAGAGCAGTAGAAGTATGAGTGCCACAGAATTAGGTCTCCAGGGATACCACGTCACCTACAAATCCCACTTGTTCCCCAGGACAGATCTGAAAATAAAAGTTCCAAGTGTCTGGCAAAGGCTGTGGGCAGCAGAAGCGTCATAGTCTGCAGTCAAAGCAGTGACTTGGGGTTGGTGGAAAGTGAATGGCCCTCCGATGTCACTGGGTTGTTGGTGAAACAAAAGCATTTTACCACTTTGTTGCATGAAAGAGGGACAACAGTGGCAAGGCTTTTTTGTTTTTTGTTTTTGTTTTTTTTCCTGAAAGTAGCTAAGCTGACTATGCCATTTACTGGGTCCAGCATTATGGTCTAGGTGCTTTATGATCAGTGTGATGATGGAGAATTCAGCAATAAGAGGGAGGCCAAAGAGTAGACACAGCATTTTTTAATAATCCTGCCATAAAAAGCAGAGAAAGTAGGGCCGAAACTGGATAGTGATCTGTGGTCATGCCTGGGAGGGTTCTTTTTAGGTTAAGAGATATTGAAGCATATTTTTATATTAATGGGAAAGATTTAATAGCAAAGGGAAAATTGGTGGTTGGGAAGAGAGGGGAGAGAATTGCAGGAAGGAAGCTGTTGAGCTGTCAGCATATAGCTGGTGGGTTTGCTTTATGGGTAAGTATGGACAGTTCATCCCTTGTCTCTCTTCGAGGAGAAAGGAGTGTATGATAACAAATGCAAGTCGGTCAGCAGATGTACTTCTGAGCCCATGGAAATCAGAATGTTCCACAGCCCCCCAAATCAGTTTACTTCATATGGATATCAGATATTTTGTTGAACATATAACTGTTAAATATATGTAGACCTCAGGATAAAATTTAGAGCTTATCTGGGACTATGTCAAATTTATTAAAAGACACAGTCTTTGGGATGCCTGGGTGGCTCAGCGGTTGAATATCTGCCTTTGGCTCAGGTCGTGATCCCAGAGTTCTGGGATTGAGTCCCGCATCGGGCTCCCTGCATGGAACCTGCTTCTCCCTCTGCCTATGTCTCTCCTCTCTCTGTGTGTCTCTCATAAATTAATTAAATAATTAATTTAAAAATCTTAAAAAAAATAAAAGATACAATCTTTTCTGCACCAAAAGACACACAATCAAGGGTGAAAAGGCAACCTATAGAATGGAAGATAATATTTGAAATCATGTATCTGATAAGAGGTTTATATCCAAAACACATAAAGAGCTCCTACAACTCAACAACAACAAGGAAAAAAGGAAAAAGAAAAATCATTAACTAAATTACCTGACTTTCAAAATGGGCAAGGGACTTGAATAGGTATTTATTCAGACATGACATAAAAATGGCCAACGTGCATATGAAAGATGCTCAGTATCACTAATTACTAGAGAAGTGTAAATAAAAACAACAAAGAGATATCACCTCACACCCATTAGGGTGGATAATATTTTTAAAAGAGAACAGAAAATAACATGTTGGGAGGATGTGGCACCCTTCCAGACCATCAGTAGGAGTGTAAAATGATACAGCCACTCTGGAAAACAATATGGAAGATCCTCAAAAAATTAAAAATAGAGCTACCATATGATCCAGCAACCCCATGTCTGGGTATTTATCCAAGAAAATGGAAAGTAGGATCCTAAAGAGCTTTTTGCACACCCATGTTCTAGCAGCATTGTTCCAATAGCCAAAAGGTGGAAGTTACCCAAATGTCCATCAACAGATGAATGGATAAACATTATGGTGTGTCCATACAATGAAATATTGTTCAGCCTGAGAAAGGAAGGAAATCCCTGGATGAAACTTAAGATCATTATGCTAAATGAAATAAGCCAGTCACAAGACAAATACTGAATAAGCCTACTTATATGAGGTATCTAAAACAGTCGAGCACTTAGAAGGAACGGTAGTTGCTAGGGATTGGGGCAGGGGGAAACAGGGAGTTATTATTTAATAGGCATAGAGTTTTAGTTTTGTAGGATGAAAAAGTTCTGGAGATCTGTTGCAGAACAATGTGAATATACTTCACACTACTGAGTTGTATACTTATACATGGTTAAGATGCTAAATTTTATGTTTTTATCACAACTAAAAATTAAAAAAATATTTTTAATTTACAACTTATTATTTGCCTCTTTCTTCTTAAAAGTTGTGAATCCAGCAAAAGCTATTTGGGAACATTCATTCCTTCACTTGGCAATTGTCCACCACCACCAAATTTGTCAGATACAGTAAGAGAGATTATGGATAAAGAGATCAGAGGCAGGAATGATCATTGTCAATACAGAGCTGAAAGTTAAGCTGGAGGAAGTAGACAGAAACAAATGATTATAATAATGATTTTTCAGTTCTGTGTGATCCATGGTTCCTGACCATAAGCAACAGAAACTGACACTGATGATCTACAGGCTGATTAGGAATTTTTTTTAATTTATTTTTTTATTTATTTATGATAGTCACAGAGAGAGAGAGAGAGAGAGGCAAAGACATAGGCAGAGGGAGAAGCAGGCTCCATGCACCGGGAGCCCGACGTGGGATTCGATCCCAGGTCTCCAGGATCGCGCCCTGGGCCAAAGGCAGGCGCAAACCGCTGCGCCACCCAGGGATCCCTGATTAGGAATTTATTGAAAGGCTATGGAAGTCATAGAAAGTCAGAGAACCAGACTTGGAAAGTAAGTGTACCCTAGAGCAGCTCCAGAACTTAAGACTCCGAGGTCTAATTGTCAGTTTGACCAGGACCCATGGCCACCAACGTAGAGTCCTACTGCCGTACTAGGTTCCACAGCCATAGTAATCCCTGGAGTGTGAGAACCTCTAAACCTGCAAACCCAGAGCCATAGCAACAGAGAGAAAATATTCAAAAAATCATTAGACTAATTATTAGTGGCATTGCTCTAAATTTTCACTTCACTCCTATACATGTTTCCCAGACCCAAGACCTACAGGAAAAAAAAAAAAAAGAGTGTCACATATCACATACATCAGAATAATGTATACAAGCCCCATCTCAAAGTCAGAGATATTGTTTCCCACGTGGACCTCAATTGAGTCTTTCTTAGGCCATTCTACCTTTAGAAAAGGCTCGAGGTTTCTAGGTGTTTGGGTACCTGGTAAGGTTAGTGATAGGACATCATTTATTACTTCTTTCACTATAGGGTAAATCTCTTGGTGCAAAGCAATGTTGTGTGAGATGCCATATATTTGTTTCATTAACACCATGTGAGGCCCCTGGAACAGACTAAACAGTGACCACCATCATGCTGGTGGATCTGTGTAACACAGGGAGGACCCGAGGGAGCACAGAGCGGTGAATCTATCCAGGGGACAGGAGAGCCTTCACAGAGATAATTACGTCTCTCAGGTAGTCTAGGGGAGCAAGGTAATTCCAGACAGACAGGACAGATGAGCTAAAAGCATGAAGACAACAGATGTCTAAAGCATTCATTCAGAGAAGCTCACGTCATAGAGAGAGCAGTGCCACTAGATAAGGAGCTTGTCCTTGACTGTAAATCAGCTAAGTCACTAAACCGGTTCCTTTATCCTTTATCACGGCAAGAGTTTCTTTCTTTTCTTTTCTTTTTTTTTTTTTGTATATTTTTTTATTGGAGTTAGATTTGCCAACATATAGCATAACACCCGGTGCTCATCCTGTCAAGTGCCCCCTCAGTGCCCGTCACCCAGTCACCCCATCCCCCTGTCCAGCTCCCCTTCCACTACCCCTTGTTCGTATCCCAGAGTTAAGAGTCCCTCATGTTCTGTCTCCCTCTCTGATATTTCCCACTCATTTTCTCTTTCTCCTTTAATCCCTTTCACTATTTTTTATATTCCCTGAACGAATGAAACCATATAATGTTTGTCCTTCTCCAACTGACTGACTTCACTCAGCATAATACCCTCCAGTTCCATCCACGTCTAAGCAAATAGTGGGTATTTGTCGTTCCTAATGGCTGAGGAATATTCCATTGTATACATAGACCACAGCTTCTTTATCCATTCATCTTTGATGTAAATCAAGGATTGCTTCTTTTCATCGAGAAACTCTTGCTGTAAATTGCTCTATGCTACCCAGGACAATTTACAGTAAGAGTTTCTCGATGAAAGAAGCAATCCTTGATTTACGTTCTGCTGCCAAGTCCTTATCTTATGGTAATGAGCAGTTTGCTGACTGACTACTTTGAGTGGAATATCATAGCGGAGAAATGCTGGAGGGTTGGCTGGGGTCACATGGCAGAGAGCTTCATGTGACATGTTGAGGTATTTGGACTTTAAGTCTGAAGAGAAATGAGACATGACCATGAACATGCTGTTGGGGTTGAATTTCAGGAGCCTCACAAGCTGTGAAGCTGGGGGGACTGGTGTGGCTCGAAACCATCATATTAAGCTGGTCCCCAAACTCAGTTCTTTATTTCAGTGTTGGTTTGTGATCAATCTGTAATGGAATGAGAAAATTAAAGGAAGTTTAGTCAGTTTCTCACAATGCTTAATATTATTCAATTTTAAAGAATTTCTTTAGGGACACTTGGGTGGCTCAGCGGTTGGGTGTCTGCCTTTGGCTCGGGGCATGATGGGATGGAGTCCCACATCTGGCTTCCTGCGTGGAGCCTGCTTCTCCCTCTGCCTATGTCTCTGCCTCTCTCTGTGTCTCTCACGAGTAAATAAATAAAACGTTTAAAAAAATAAAGTATTTATTTAGTTCAAAATTATGGCCTCCCAACTTCTGTGGGGGTAAATTATCCATTCATCTATGCAATTATGGTGACAGTAAATAATAGGCTTTAAAAATGTGTGTATGTGTGTGTCCTAGCCTTCAAGTAAAGAACCAACTTGTCCCTTTGGTTCTCCAGATGTCCCGCTGAGATTTGGTCGGGGAGGGTTGTATCTACGAAATCCAAAGAGTGGGAACTCCAAGCTGAGACAATGAGAGGGGAGGTGTGAGGTCATAAGAGGTGAGATGTAGGTGGAATCTATAGGATAGGATGCCAACAGTTCAGATGTTACTATACTTTGTGTGCATGTGACTCTTTCCCTGAACCTCAAATATTCAGATTTGTTTTCACAAAAACCCCATGAATACCAATTTGGGTCAATTGTATTATAAATACATTTTATGAATACATTATGCATCTTCATATGTAGCTCCTTAATTCCATTCTTAAAAAATCATCACACGATGTCTCATTTTATATCGACACCATTGTCCTCACGTAAAACTCCTTCTTGGACAATGATTTGACAGTAAGATGATTGTGGGATTCCTCGTCACTTGACCTGCTGAAACCTTTCCTAAGCGGAAAGAAGATGGGCCATGTTCTGCTTCTCCCCTTCACATGGGTCATGTGTTGCCTTCTGTTACATCAAAATAATCTCCTTCCAAGCTGCCATTCTGGACATCCTGTTGCCTTTATCTTAACACAGACCAGAGCTGGTTTTGTCAAATTGACACCAGCAGCTAAATGCCTGGCGAAGCAGGGTGCTATATTTTCATTTTTCTTAAATCTCATATTTGACTTCCTGGCAGGCTCTAATCTCCCAAATCAAAATGAACTGTAACAGAGTTCAATGAATCTGGTCTAGTCATTCATTGTCTGTGGAGGAGCAGCCTTGGATAACAGATCTCATCATCATTGTGCTGTGAGTTCTTAGCTTGACTTTGTATTCTCCTCCTGTCACCACCCTCCCCCTCATACACTCATGCTCCTCACCTGGCTGATAGGACCTTCATTTCCTTCACTGAGATTTTGGAGGTAGTATCCTGAACCTAAATAGAGTCAATTTAGACATGTAATCTTTGGATTACTCTCAAGGAAAACAAAATATTCTCAAAATATTCAGTCTTTCTCCTAAGATGTACTTCCCTCATGTTTTCTGCTTTCTTTCCACATGCATTTACACTGGGGGTGAGGGTGAGGGACCTGTAGACCCTGTTGGGATTACAGAGAGGGTGATATTCTCCAGTGCTCCATATTATATAGTGTGAAAGGCCTGAGTTTGTTCTGCTCATGAGATGTTAATTAGAAATGCTGTTCCTTTTTCCTACCACTTCTACTGTACTCTCTCTGGTGTATCAGTAAGGGCTTCTGTGTAGGGTAAAGAATATTCATTAGAACAGCATCCTGTTTTACTCGCCTCATTATGTAGATGGAATAATACTCAGAGTGTCGCTCCAAATTATAAAAGCTAATCTTGCTTGCTATCTATATTTTTTCATCAATAAATCATGTGCTTGCTTCCTACTATTGTCATTCAGCGGATGTTCTGTTTTACTTTTGTATCAGCCTGTAGCTTCTTGAGAGGAGGGAACCACCCATTTTCTGCTCCTCTCAAAGCTACCAAAGCTACTGTTGCTTAGTAGGGGCGGGCAGTCAGTGTTTGTTCCATTAAATTTAATTATGGTAGAGCTCTAATGGCAGCACATGGATAGCCTTTTCTCTAATACTAACATGTATGAGGGTTAAATACTAGGGATCCCTGGTGTTCTAACCCAGTTCCATTTCTTAACTCTGCATAATTTCTTTTGATTTAATTCATTCCAGTGGTCCTAACTGCGAAGACGTAGGATAATGATTTTTAAATGATCTTTCGTCCAGCCTGTGCTCTGCAGCTTCCAAGCCTATCCATCTTATTTTGTTTATTTTGTTGTCTTCCAAACATGACAGGAACAATATATCCAGCCCCGAACTCTCCCTCTGATCATTCCCTCCGACCAGTGGACCTTAGCACCATCTAAAGTGGTATATTTTTTATTCTTCTATTCCTTTCTACACATATTTATAAAATAGACCTTTATTGAACACTGAATAAATTGCAATACCCAGCAAAGATGCAGCCATCATAAGCTACTTTGTCCCTATTTGGAAAATGCTACAATCAGAGAACATAAGGAATATATAGGCACAGCCCGTGCCAGTACATGAAATATAAATGAAATATAACATGTTACTGATCATGGCATTTCAAAGTCCGTTACCAACATCTAGTCCTTCTTGTATCCGATTTCCTGCACATGCATAAATCTTTTTTCAAAAAAATATATTTTATTTATTTATTCATGAGAGACACAGACAGAGAAAGAGGCAGAGACACAGGCAGAGGGAGAAGCAGGCTCCATGCAGGGAGCCGGACGCAGGACTCGATCCTGGGACTCCAGGATCATGCCCTGGGCTGAAGGCAGGCGCCAAACCGCTGAGCCACCCAGGGATCCCCCATAAATCTTAAGTAGGCTTCTTTGATATAGTCACATGTGTTTTAAAATTGGTTTATCAGTTTATTTAGGGTCATTACCAAAGTTTCATTTTGTTTGCCTTTCATTCTCTCCCACTTTGGTTTTGGATGGTGGTGGTATATCTTAGGATGTCAGTATTATTATTATCTCTTCCTCTTTGACATGCTCTTCATCAGTCCCTCAGTCCTATTAATTTGATCCTTTCTTCGGTATCTTGGCTATTGTAAATAATGTTGCTGTAAACACTGGGGTACATGTATTCCTTTGGATTAGTGTTTTGGTATTTTTTGGGGGGTATATAGCCAGTAGTGTGATTACTGGAGTATAGGGCAGTTCAATTTTTAACTTTTTGAGGAATCTCCATACTGTTTTACACAGTAGCTGCACTGGTCTGCATTCCCCACAATTGTGCAAGAAGGTTCCTTTTTCTCCACGTCATCCTCAATACCTGTTGGTTCTTGTACTATTGATTTTAGCCATTCTGATAGGTATGAGGTGTTATCTCATCATAGTTTTGATTTGCATTTCCCTGATGATGGGTGATGTTGAACATCTTTTCAGGTGTCTGCTGGCCATCTGTATATTTTCTTTGGAGAAGTGTCTGTTCATGTCTTCTGCTCATTTTTTAATTGGGATTATTTTTTTGGGTGTTCAGTAGTGTAAGTTCTTTATATATTTTGGATACTAACCCTTTATCAGATATATTATTGCAAATATCTTCTCCCATCCATGGGTTGATTTTTAGTTCTATTGTTTCCTTTGCTGTGCAGAAGCTTTTCATTTTGACATAGTCCCAATAGTTTGTTTTTCTTTCCCTTACCTCAGGAGACATATCTAAAGAAGTTTTGCTATAGCTAATGTCAGAGAGGTTACTGCCTGTACTTTATTCTAGGGTTTTTATGGTGTCACATCTCACATTTAGGTCCTTAATTCATTTTGAGTTTATTTTTGTGTATGGTGTAAGAAAGTGGTCCAATTTCATTCTTTCGCATATAGCTGTCCAGTTTTCCCAGCACCGTTTGTTGAAGAGACATTTTCCCATTCGATTCTTTCCAGTTTTGTTGAAGATTAATTTTCCAGATCATTGTGGGTTTATTTCCAGGTTTTCTATTCTGTTCCATTGATCTATATGTCTATTTTTGTGCCAGTACCATACTGTTTTAATGACTTCAGTTTTTTAATAGAACTTGAAGTCTGGAATTGTGATGCCGCCACCTTTGCTCTTCTTTTTCAAAATTGCTTTGCTTATTCAGGTCTTTTGTGATTCCATACAAATTTTAGGATTATTTGTTCTAGTTCTGTGAAACATGATGTTGGTATTTTGATAGGGATTATAAGTGTGCAGATTGCTTGGGGGTAGTATATACATTTTAACAATACTTCTTCTTCTTCCAACTCATGAACATGGAATATCTTTACATTTCTTTGTGTCATTTCAATTTCTTTCATCAGTGTTTTATAGTTTTTCAGAGTATAAGTCTTTCACCTCTTTAATTAGGTTTGTACCTAGGTATCTGAGTATTTTTGGTGCAATTGTAAATGGGATTGTTTTCTTAATTTCTCTTTCTGCTGCTTCATTATTAGTATATCAATATTCAATAGATTTCTGTACCTTGATTTTGTATTCTGTGAGTTGACTGAATTAATTTATCAGTTCTCGTTTTTTTTTTGGTGGAGTCTTTAGGGTTTTCTGTATAGAATATCATATCGGCAAATAGTAAAAGTTTTACTACTTCTTTACCAATTTCAATACCTTTTATTTCTTTTTGTTGTCTAATTGCTGTGGCTAGGACTTCCAGTACTATGTTGAATAAAACTGGTGAGAATGGACATCCCTGTCTTGTTCCTGACTTTCGGGGGAAAGGTCTCAGTTTTTCCCCATTGAGGATGATGTTAGCTGTGGGTTTTTCATATATGGCCTTTATTATGTTGAGGTATGTTCCTTCTAAACCTACTTTTTTGAGAGCACTTATGAATGGATATTGTACTTTGTCAAATGCTTTTCCTGCATCTATTGAAATGATCATATAGTTTATATTTTTTCTTATTAATGTGATAAATCACGTGGATTGACTGCAAATATTGAACCACCCTTTTATACCAGGAATAAATTACACTTGATCATGGTGAATTCTTTTTTTAATGCTTTGTTGAATTTGGTTTTACTAGTATTTTATTAAGGACTTTGCATCTGTGTTCCTCAAAGATACTGGCCTGTAGCTGTCTTTTTTGTGGTGTCTTTTTTTTTTTTTAAGATTTTATTTTTTTTTGAGAGAGCACACAAGAAGGGGGAAGGAGAAGCAGACTCCCTGCTGAGCAGAGAGCCCGATGTGGAGCTCAATCCCAGAACCTTGAGATCATGACCTGAGCTGAAGGCAGATGATTAACTGACTGAGCCACTCAGGTGCCCCTTTGTGTGGTGTCTTTATCTGGTTTTGGTATCAGGGTAATTCTGGCTTCATAAATGAATTTTGAAGTTTTCCTTCCTCTTCTCTTTTTTGGAATAGTTTGAGAAGAATAGATATCAATTCTTCTTTAAATGGGCTAGGTGGGTGATGTGTATTAAAGAGGGTACTTGCTGTGGTGAACACTGGGTTTTGTATATGTGTGATGAGTCACTGAATTCTACTCCAGAAATGAATATTGCACTGTATGTTAACTAACAAATTTTAAGTTAAAAAAACTAAAGGGAAAAAATATTAAACAATAAATATTTCGTAGAATTGGCTTCTGAAGCTGTCTGGTCCTAGACTTTTGTTTGTTGGGAGTTTTTTGACTACTGATTCAATCTCCTTGCTGGTAATTGGTATATTCAAGTTTTTAATTTCTCTTGCTTCAGTTTTGATAAGTTACATGTATCTAGGAATTTATCCATTTCTCCTAGGTTGTTTAATTTGTTGCCAGGTAGTTCTTCATAATATTCTCTTACAATTGTTTGTATTTCTGCAGTGTTGGTTGTTTTCTCCTCTTTAATTTGTAATTATATTTATTTGAATTTTTTCTTTTTGTGTTTTGATGAGTCCACCTAAAAGTTTATGAATTTTATCTTTTCAAAGAACCAGCTCCTGGTTTCCTTTATCTGCTCTACTATTTTTTAAATTTTCTATATCATTTATTTTTGCTCTAATCTTTATTATTTTCTTTCTCTGGCTGGCTTTAGGTTTTGTTTTCTTTTTCCAGCTGCTTTAGGTGCAACGTTAGGTGTTTGAGATTTTTCTTGCTTCTAAGGTAGGCCTGTATTGTTGTAAACTGCCCTCTTAGAACAGCTTTCACTGCACCCAAAGATCTTTGTTTTCATTTTCATTTGTTTCCATGTATTTTTTGAAATTTTTTTTGATTGACCCATTCATTGTATAGTAGCATGCTATTTAACCTCCATGTATTTGGGTTCATTTCAGACCTTCTCTTGTGGTTGATTTCTATTTCATAGTGTTGTCATTGGAAAAGATGCATGACATGCCTTCCGTTTTCTTGAATTTGTTGAGACTGTTTTGTGGCCTAACATATGATTTCTTCTGGAGAATGTGTCAGGTCCACTTGAAAGGAATGTGTATTCTGCTGTTTTGAAGATGGAATGTTGTGAATATATCTATTAGATTCATCTGGTTCAATGTGTTATTCAAAGCCACTATTTCCTTATTGATTTTCTGTTTTGATTATCTATCCATTGATATAAATGAGGTGTTATAGTCCCCTACTATTATTGTATTACCATTGATTACTTCTTGTGTGTTATTAGCTGCTTTATGTATTTGGATGCTCCTATATTAGGTGCATAAATATTCACAATTGTATCTTGTTGGATTGTCCCCTTTATTATTATGTAATGTCCTTCTTTGTCTCTTGTTACATCTTTGTTTTAAATTTTATTTTGTCTGATATAGGTATTGCTACTCTGGCTTACTTTTGACACCCATTTGCATGATAAATGTTTCTTCATTACCTTACTTTCAATATACAGGTGTTTGTAGGTCTAAAGTGAGATGTCTGTAGACAGCATGTAGATGGGTCTTATTTTTTTATCCATCCTGTCACCTTACATCTTTTGTTTAAAGTGTTTAGTCCATTTATATTCAAAGTAATTATTAAAAAATAAAAATGAATTTAAAAAACCAAAGTAATTATTAATACATATGTGTCTATTGCCATTTTATGATTTGTTTTGTGGTTAATTCTGAAGTTTTTCTCTGATCATTACTTTTTTTCCCCTCTTTCATGGTTTCCTGGTTTTCCTTAGTGATATATTTAGATTTGTCTTTGTGTATTATTACTCATTTTTGATTTATGGTTACCATTAAGTTTCTAATTTAACCTCTTCTGCATGTAGCAGTCTATATTAAATTGATGGTCATTTAAGTTTGATTCATTCTTTACTCCTTTCCTCTGCATGTTTTAGGTATATGGTGTCGCATTTTACATCCTTTTATTTTGTGAGTTCCTTGACTGATTTTTTACAGATATATTCATTTTTATTGCTTTTATTTTTCCTACTTTTATACTGTCAGTTTTGGTCTTTTCTTTTCACTCAAAGAGTACCCTCCAATATTTCTGGTAAGGCTAGTTAGTGGTCATGAACTCATTTAGTTTTTGTTTGGCTGGGACACTCTATCCCTCCTTCTATTCTGAATGATAGCCTTGCTGGTTGGAGTATTCTTGGCTGCAGATATTTGCCATTCAGCACTTTGACTAGATCATGCCATCCTCTTCTGGCCTGCAAAGTTTCTGCTGAAAAATCCACCAGTAGCCTTATGGGGTTTCCCTTGCATGTAATTGTCTTTTGTATTGTTTCTCGTTTTGTTTATTGACCCCTTTATCTCTGCTATTGTTATTCCTTATCTCTGTGTTAAGGGTCTCACTCATGTCTTCCACTCTTTTCTCAAATCCAGGGAGTAATTTTATGATCATTACTTTATATTCCCAAAGGAAATTTTTAAAACTTCAATCAAATTTTGTCATTTCTCCTGTTGAAATAATTCATGGTTCCTCATTATGTTCAGGTAAAATCCAAACTCCCTAGAATGCTAAACTAAGCCCTGGGTGTTCTATTACCTACTCTTCCAGACCCACCTGCCCTTTCTTCCTCCCCCAAGATGGAGAGTTAAGAGTGTGAACTCTGGAATCTAACTTTCTAGGTTTAGATCCTGGCTCTGCCACTTCCTAGCTCTCTAACTTTGGAAAGTCACTAATACTCTCTGTGCCTTGGTTTTCTTACCTGTAAAATGGGGTACATACTAGTTCCTGTTTTGTATAGTTATTGCATAGATTCTATGAGTTAACATATGTTTCATGCTTAAAACGGCCCAGATAACAGTAAATTATGAGTGCGTGTGTGCACATGTGTCTATTACTGTTATTAGTTTCCTTGAAGTTCATCAAAAAGAATATAATAGGTCTTGTTTCTTTTTTTTTTTGCATATGCTGTTTCCTATGCCTAGAAGCACCCACTCCCCCTTTATCTGACTACCCTCTGTCCTCTGAATTCCAGGTTGGATGCAAGCCTTGCATAAGAGCCTTCACTGCATCTCCCTGCTACAGGCTAGATGAATTTCCTGCCCTATGTGCTCCTGTAGCACCTGTGCACACCTGGATCAGGATATTCATTACACTGGATTTGGTCCTTGGCATTTGTGGTTTTGAAAACTTGTAAGTGACCTAAAAGACTATGATGTTTAGTAATTTGTAATGGGGTTAATTATAAATATCATAAGATTATTAGGATTAAATAAGGTACAGCTTAAGTTTGGGGGTTTAGAAGCTCTCAGGATATATCCATCCCCAAAGTAAAGTTTCTGCCATATTTTAATTTTCTATTTCTTTGTATTGTTTCCCATATTAATTTTTGGGCACATTGTTTTATCTCTACCTCTAGTGTCTTACATGTGCAAGAGGCTTAAATAATATTTGTTGAGTATAACTGAATGTGTAAAAGAACAAATTTTACAGAATTTTTATTTATCTCAAAACTGGCTTTGCCCCTAACCCATAAGTTGAGGTGCTGACCCTCTTTAGGAAATACACATATGGCTAATCTCAATTTCAGAAGGTATGAGTTACAAATCTTTGCCCTAGGAGATGTTTTACCATATTCAGGAGAAAAGGAGAATACGTTTTTTAATACTAACTACTCCAGAGATATAAGGCTAATACTGTAAAAGGACTCATCTGAATTCAACATTTTAAAAGATATACTCTTATTTTGTCTTTGCCCAGCAACTAATTGGAGAAAATAAAATGATTCATATATTTTCAACAGGGGACAATTTGGATCATAATTTAGTAAATATAAAGAAAGTCAATTATATGTATATGTGTTGAAGCTATGATTTGGGCATATAGAAAAGCTTCTTCACCCCTGCTCCCACCCAAGTAGCTCACAGATGCCTTCTGCACTGTCTACAATTCCTTTCATTGGCTACTCTTACTGACTCATCTTCAGGAGCATATCTGAGAAGGTTCATTCATTTAGGTACTAATTCCTGAAGGAAAGGTACATAGCCCAGTTGGCACTCCACTGAGTGCCTAGCTCAGGGTATGCAAGCATGGATCCAAGGAGAAAGCATTTATTTTCGGGACAACATGGGGTCTCAGTGAACAAGCATCATCTCCTTTACAATAAAGGCTCACTCTAAAATTGCATGAGGGAAGATGAGATCCTATGACAAATAGCTCTTTCAAGACCCTTCTTAAATGTGCTTCCTAAAAGGTCAACTCTTGGGGGTCCCAGTGATCATATACCTGATATGATTGAGGGACAACTGGGGTTTAAATGTATAGGCATATTCTGAAGACCCAAAATAAAATTTCCAAAGCACACCCAGATCAGTGATTCTTAGGTAGGGACCAAGATTAGTGTGGGATGGAGAGCAGGGGAGGTTAGGGGAAGCTACCTGCAAGCCACCCCACCATCCTGAGAATCACTATATATAAGAGGTATGGTTTGTGGCAGTGAAATTTACATACAAAGAATCTGAAGACTAGGGAACATGGTTGAGAACTGTGATCTAGATATAAGGTCTATTTGCTTTATTTACAGATAAGGAGTCAGGTCCTAAGGTTTTACAGAATTGGCTTTTCCTACCACACCAGGCATCTCTCCAGATTTCATTTTATACCCCAAGACTTCTACATTACAAAGTGCTTTTTGGCATACAAGGCCCATCTTTTTTTTTTTTTTTTTTTTTTTTTTTCTAGTAACGAAGAGTCTTCTGATGTGTTTCATGACAGACCCAATGTATTATGAAAAAAGAAAATAAATGTGATCAATGAAGAATAAGTAGGAGTACTTCTCAAAGTGGTATGGAAGTAACTGATATTATGAACAAATATTGAGTAGTTAAATTGTACTGGAATGCTTTAATGCAGTTTAGTAATATTGTCTTAAGTAGTATACATTTGTTTCCTTAAACCATGGGATTCAGAGTTGACTCTCAATGCTTGTAATTTTTCTAGGAACGAGATGAGATCATTCAATGTAATTTTGGGAGAAAGTACTGTATATTTTATAGAAAGCTTAGGAATTAATTCAGAAATAGCTCTTACAGTTCTGGCATACTCCACATATTCACAGCTCTTTCTAATCCCTTCATCCCTGGGTAATTTATGCATAGGTCAAGAGGTCAACCTGGGCTGTAGCTGGTTCAATATTTGCATTATGTAAAATGACATCTAGTGTTTGTGTTTTTCCGAATAGGGCCTGTGTTCCCTTCAGAGACTCATGCAAAGTGCTTCATCATGTGAAGGACCCTGCTGTTTGATTTAACTCTACTGTTTTTCATTTACATTACACTCTAAGAAAGTCATGAGCAAAAACTGTCACTCTCTGAGGGTAGAAATTGCTATGCTTCACAAAGACAAGAAGTAATTTTCCTGTAATCACAAGATGACTCAGGTTAGTAGCTTTCAGCTTTTACTGCAATTCAGATAACATGAGCATGTTGGGATACTGTGCAAACCTCATTAGTCCCAATCCCTATAATTTTAAATTTATGACAATGTGATACAAAGCAAGTTGGAGTTTATTTTTGTATTAGGTGATAAAAAGAATTTGAAAATAGTTGTACAGGGTACGTTAAAATGACCAGAATATACCTACTGTTTTTTAGAGAGCAAAATACTTTTCTAGTAGTTGAAGAGCATTATTGTTAAATGACGGTTGTTAGCATACAAAAGTTTGCAGTATAACCTGTACTTGAAAATAATATGCAGATGTTAAGTTTGAAGGATCATGGATTGAAAGGTAAAGAAAAAAAAAGACCAACCTATGTATTTTATGATTAAGTCTTCAAACTATCCTGACCAACTCGAACTGTTATGTTAGAATTGCAATTTGAGTAGGTCTTTAAAAATTTAAAGCAGAGTTTTATGTTCTCTTTTTTAATATTGTGTCTTCTGTGGCATTTATAATGGGAGAATAATTTATAGTGCTTGTGTTTGCTTTTAGATACAAAGCTGGGACTTCTGCATGCCTGGGGTTATATGGAAAACAGGTCTCGGCCAGGGCAGGAAATCATGAAATAAAAACACAACCAGGAGAGCTTGGTCCTAGCCCTGTTTCCTCTGAGTGCATGTTGGTCCTCAGCAGGGCATTTATGATTTCTGACCAAAGACTTGAGGACCAGTTTGTCTGGAGTAAAGTCCTGTTGTCTTGCAGAAGGAGCTAAGAAACAGGTCATCAATGCATTGGTTCTACGGTTAAATGTTGGGTGACTGCTCTGTGTTCAGCAGTATCCTGAGCACTGTGAGATAGACAAAGACAGATCACAGACCAGTTCCTGCCCTCCAGGAGCTTCTAGTCTTGTTGGGCATGTATACAAAGTTGAGAATTCAAGATGGCACCATGAGAAATGTTTTAAGAGTGATACAGATAATAAATATGCAGAATACAAAAAGAGTGGGAATGCTGGATTGTATCTATGGCTTCCCATGAAGTCTTTATGGAGGAGGAAGAAGCTTGCTAGACTTTGAAGGCCAGGTAAGATTTTAGAAGGGGGAAGGGGATGGAGCATTTCAGATGACAGAGAACAGTCTATTGGCTTTAGCAAAGATCTGAATGAGGAGCTGTATGAGATGCACTCAGGGGAGGAGATCCAGTTAGGGGAGGAGAGGACTTCAGGTAGAAGCTAACAATTTGAGATATGGTGGTTCCAGGATATAAGACTAGGAAGATAGACTGGGACCAGGTTGTAGAGGGCTTTGAATGCCAGATTGAGGAGTACAAGCTTCTTCCTGCAGAACATAGAGACCTCTGAAGGGTTTTCAACCCTATGAAATGGCTATTATCCATTATCTGGAAAATTATCCAGAATTGGCATGGAACAGAGATTCTAAATTGCTTTCCTTGGGTTCATGGAAGAAAAGTGACAAGCTGCAGCCATCAAGCCAGTAGTAACACATGTACTGTGTGATCCCTGCTGTCATTTTTACCACAGGAACATACAGTGTCTTGCATTATGCAGCAAGTGATGATTAATGGAGGATGGTGCAAACTCCCACCTTTATGGATATATGAGATATGGGGAGTGGGAGGAAGGCAAGGGAAACAGAAAGCCTGGAAACTGTAAAAGCAGCTCAGATATTAGGTTGTGGTGGTTACAGAAAGAAAGGGGAAGAAACAGCAAAGATGGCCATGGTAGTACCACAACTCTGATCTCTTAGGCTAGTGCTGGTTCCTACATGACCCTGCCATCCCAGGATGCTCTAGTACCACAAGCAGTGGCAAGTCCTGTCAGGAACTCAGGGCCACAGCGTGACTCTTCCACCGTGGCACCCCAAGGTGCAAGCTGTGGTCATGAAGACACATCCAAGTCTTTAATAAAGTCTGTTGGCAGCAAATACCAAACATACTTCCTCTGACATGAAGGACAGGTTTTGGGGCAGCGTACTAAGTAGCTAATGGAAGAAAGAGCTACAAACGAAACCTCAGGAAAGGCAACACTTGGAAGGAACCTGAAGATCTTTACTTTAGGGTTGTGCCATTAGTGATTTGATTCCAATGACCTCTCATCAGTTTTCCAGGGGAGTATGAGACACTCGGGAGGAGACCCACTTAGGGGAAGAGAGGTCTTCAGGTAGAAGCTGACAATTTGAGATATGGTGGTTCCAGGATATAAGACTGGGAAGATAGACTGGGACCAGGTTGTAGAGGGCTTTGAATGTTGAATTGAGGAGTACAAGCTTCTTCCTGCAGAACATAGAGACCCCTGAAGGGTTTTCAACCCTATGAAATGTGATCCCTGGGGAGAGAGAGTGACTGTCCCCGGCCTACAGGACCGGCAGGCCCCAGCATCATGTGGTGTCTGAGCTGGGAGCAGTTCCTCAAAGGAAGGGAGGATAAACAGAAGTTTTAAAAAGTATTTAATCTTGGGGCACATGGGTGGCTCAGTGGTTGAACATCTGCCATCAGCTCAGGGCATGACCCTGGGGTCCTGGGATTGAGTCCTGCATCAGGCTTCCTATGTGGAGCCTGCTTCTCCCTCTGCCTAGGTCTCTGCCTCTCTGTGTCTCGAATGAATGAATGAATGAATGAATGAATGAATAAATAATTGTAAAAAATAAAAAAATAAAAAGTATTTGATCTCTGCAGCACTCAGAGATGGTTGCCGGATGGTTTAGACAGTTAAGCATAAACAGGATGGTTTAGTCAGTTAAGCATAGGACTCTTGATTTCATTCAACTGAGGTCATGATCTCAGGGTTGTGAGATTGAGCCCAATGTTGGGCTCCTTGCTCAACCAAGAGTCTGCTTGGGATTCTCTCTCTCTTCCTCTGCCTCTCCTCCTTCCCCTATCCCCTTCTCCCCACTTGCTCTCTACAAGTAAATAAATAAGTACATTAATTAATTAATAAAATAAAATGTATTTAATTTCTAAAATGTCTGGGATTGCAAATAATGATCATAAGTATACGGCCTCAGGTTTGGGGAGAGATCAGACATTCCACAGAATCTCGAATTTCCAAAATTATTTTTCACACCTACCTTTGCCAGATCCTCTGCTCTTTCAAACTAACGTCTTACTGTTTAAAACAAATTATTGCTGGAAATTACCTCCAGCAATACTTCTGTGCCTTCATGCTTTGGGGTTCACACGTCAGAGTCCTTTTTCCCTCCCTCTCTCCCCTTCCTTAGCAGTCAGATCTTCAAACACGTCGGGTGACCTGAAGTGATTTGATTGCTATGCCTTGGCTGTGTTAGAATTTTCAAGTTTGCTACTCTCCCTGAAAGGCAGGTTAACAGCGTTGGTTGTTTGTTTTCCATTTGAAAGTAGTAATTTATTAACTGACCAGATTATAAAAATAATCATGGGAGATATCTTAGTTCTTCCTCCTAATAAGCCTATTGATCTGGTCTTCCCTGTTCCCAGCATCTCCACCATCTACAAAATAGGTGGTGGTCTTTTTCTTCATACCCCACGTGGAAAAGATAATTTGAAGGGCCATAAAAAGTTATTTGCTTCTTTGAACTGTTTTCCAACAGTTTAGATCCCGTGAATCAGATCCTCCATGCAGATGATGCCCTATTTACCAAGAGATCAGGCAGTCAGTGTGTCATCCGTCAGGACAATTCGCTTCTTGTTGATCTTGCTATAACTATGCTTGTAGATCAGTTCACTCACTGACTTCAGGTTTCGGTCCCCCCTCCTCAGGCTATATATGGTTCCACAATCCTTAGCATGTTAACGGAAGCCTTGTTGAGCTTAACAAAGGTGCTGTTGTAGGTCTGGCAAAGGCAAAGAAGCTGCAACACCTTTCGAACCTTTGGGCTCACACCATTGATACTTCTGATCCTGATGACAAATGCCAATTTGGGTTCTGCAGGCACGTAGAAGTTTCCAGCTTTTCTTGCCATCTTTGCCATTCAGATCTCAGTTTTGTACATCTGCCTGTATTCCTAGTGGTAATGCTTAGCTTTTTCATAGATAAACTTCCTCCTTGCCTTTCAAAGCATCTTTTGGGCAAACTTTTTTCCTCAGATGCTTGATCTTCAACTCTGTGACATTCCTTCACTTTTTATTAAGGGTTTCTGACACTTCAAGAACCTTCTTTTTCTTCTCTTCTGCACCCTCCATGGTTCCAGCCAGAAAAGAGGTGTTTGGGATTTTTAAAAAATATTTATTTATTTTAGAAAGAGAGAGTGAGCACAAGCGTGAGGGACAGAGATAGAGAGCATCTCAAGCAGACTCTGCACTGAGCATGGAGCCTGATGCGAGGCTTGCTCTCATGACCTTGACATCACAACCTGAGCCAAAATTAAGAGTTAGATGCTTAACGGACTGCTCCACCCAGGAGCCCCAGCAGGGCTTTAGGAAACATGGTGGATTGCCCAGCTTTGGTCAGTCTTTGAAACTTCTTATAAGTACAATTTAATTGAATTCTAAGGTGAGGATCCTGAATTTCTCCATGCATTCATTTGGTGATATATTATTTTACATACAAGCAGGGCTCACAGACAATTTCCTTTTTAACAATTTCCAGTTACACTGGAAATGAACATAATATATTAGACTCCAGCATACCACAATTCTAGACTTCTAGAGCAAGGGTTTTTAAGCCTCTTTGGTGTTATTTTGAACTTCAATTTTTTAATACAAAGGTTCAAGCAAATTTCAGTTGTAGTTACAAGTAGTCAGTGTTATTTCTATTAATGATTAATGGTAATACATTCTATGAACAATGAATATTAGAATGTAAATAGTTCTGAGCCCTAATGGAATATATATAAAATTAATTAATAAAATCATAAAATTACATATTTTATCACTTCTTCCTTATTTTTATCCCTATAAAATTAGAACTCTTAGATTTTTGTCTATTTTTCCCATTGCTATGTCTTGCTTCTTTTACCTTAACATATAGGAAGCACATGATAATCATTCAATATATATTTGTTTTCCTTTTTTCCCATCCTTCCTTTTTCTTCCCCTGGTGTCTTTCCTCTTTACCTCATCATTCCATTTTGCTTCTTTAAAAAGAAAAACTGTAGGGGTATTTGGGTAGCTTAGTCAGTTAAGCATCTTGACTCTTAATTTTGGCTCAGGTCATGATCACAGGGTTGTGGGATCAAGCCGCCTGTTGGGCTTTGTGCTCAGCGCAGAGTCTGCTTGTCCCTCTACCTCTGCTCCTCTCCCTACTGTCTCTCTCTCTCTCTCTCTCTCTCTCAAATAAAATCTTTAAAAAAGAAAAAGAAAAACTGTATTAGCATATTTTTGGCTCCTTCTTTGTTTTTTGGGGAACCCTGTTTCTTCTATTATGTATGTGTTGTTCAGGAGGTTAACCGTCCACCTTTCAATTAGGCTCCACATTGCTGTTTCCTTGGTTCTAAAGCTTATAAATATTGTGAAATCATTCTGAAAGATTTTATTCTCCCATAAGCTCAGCAGGTTTTTCCAGTAAGTGTACTTGCAGAGAGCCACAGAAACAGCTGCCTAAACATTCCAGCTGATCAACATAGGAGTAATAAATCAGGAAATTTCAGTTTGTCCAAACATTTCTAAAAAGGCATTGAAGTATCTGAGAATTATCTTAATGAGTAACAGTCACAATAGAACAACAAGGTAATTAGAGAATGATGGTAAGTAAGAGTAGGACCAGCGTGCTGTTATAGGCTAAAGGTAAGATAGCACCCTTCCTGGATTCTTTATATAATTTCTGTTCCCATCCACTTACTGAGATCTGTAATCCTCATATATCATTGTAGTTGTGCTACTTGGAGGCTGTGGCTAACATAATTCATCTTTAATTTCACATTGGATGTTTAGGTAAAGCTATTCAATATCTAGTGAGCACATGGATCTAGGACTAGTAAAGTGAGTTTCTTTTCTTGCCACAGACCAATTAGTTGCTAACCTGCTGCCCTAATATGACATATTTACTGAGAGCAAATGGACTTTATTCTTCACGGGTCACTGGATAATCTGGCATGAGTCATTATTTTATTTAAATTAGTAAGAAACCCTCAGTTCATTTCCCTATATCATGTGCATAAGGGTTATTTGTGAATCAGAGTCTTGAGGCGTGTGGTTGTTGAAGTCACAGTGCTTGGGTGAACATCCCAAGCACTGGGTTTATCATTATTTGTTCAGGTCTTTTTTATGATCTTAAAATTTTTTATAGTTTTATTCCAAGAAAAAAGAGACCAGGAAATCCTCAGTTACATTTCTTCTGAGCTAAAAACTCTCTCAACAGTTTCTCCTGTTGTATATAAGAGTATATATTATTACATCATCTAATTTCATGGGAATACTGCCTCAAAATAGTACCATAACTCATCTTTGACCCTAGTAATCTCCGGTGTCTAGGTATCCCCCTAGAAGGCACTAACCGAATAGCATTCATTCATCCTGGCAATGGCAGGACACAGCTGAGAAAGGATATTCTGCTCAGCTGTGGGTTTTAAAATGCTTTAAAGTTCATAGTAGGACAATTGTCTGAAAGTAAAAGGGTTTTCTTACATCGAAATACACAGAAGAGCACATACAAATGTACACTTAGATGAATTTTCACAAAATAAGCGCACTCATGTAAACAGGACCCAGATCAAGAAATAGAATATTACCCACACCCCAGGACAGTGCCCCCCTTTGCAATTCCTACGCCCCCAGGTAACCATTATTCCACTTCTAATGACACAGGTTTGCTTTACCTGTTTTTGTACTTTGCATAAATGGAATCCTACACTCCGTATTCTTTTGTGTCTTCTCTTTTAACATTTTATTTATGAGACTGAGCCATCTCACTGCATATAGTCACAGACTTCCTTCTATTACCCGGCAGTATTTCTTTGTATGAACTCATGGCAATTTATTTGATTGTTCAACTGATGATAGACATTTCCAGGTCTGTGCTATTCTGAAGAGTGTGACTGTCTTTTGGTAAACATATGTATGCATTTCTTTTGGATACATATACACATACATAAAGAGTACAATCTCTGGGCCACAGGATATGCATATGTTTGGCTTAGTTGTCACTTGCCAAAGAGTCTTCCCAACAGGCTGACACAATTTACGATTCTCCTAGCAGCATATTCGGATTCTGGACACTCCCAGTTCTCACCAACACTTGGCATTTTCTGTCTTTTTCCTGTTAGCCATCCTCTTGCGTAGGTGGTGGTATCATGGTGTGGTTTTAATCGGCAGTTGCCTGATATGAATGAAGATGCGCACTTTTTGTGTGTTTCCTGTTCATCTCCTGCCCACTGTGAAGTTTTGAGGGTTTTTTTTTCTCCCATTTTTATATTGAGTTGTTTGTCTCTTGCTTGACAATGTGGAAGAAATCTTCATATTCTGGATACAGATCCTTTGTCAGACGTATGTACTATGACCATCTTTTCACATCCTATGGGTTGAATTTTCACTCTCCTATGGATGTCTTAATTTTTTTAAAAGATCGTATTTATTGATTTGAGATAATGAGAACAAGAGGAGTGTGAGCGGGGGCGGCGGGGAGGGCAGAGGGAGAGAGAATCTTAAGCAGGCTCTATGCTGAGCATGCAGCCTGACACAGGGCTCGATCTCACCACCCTGAGATCATGATCTGAGCTGAAATCAAGAGTCAGATATTCAACTGACTGACCCACCCAGGTGCCCCTGGATATCTTAATTTTAATATAGTCTAATTTATTTATTTTCCCTTTTACGGTTAGGTCTTTCTGTTGAAGAAAGTTTAACCTAGCCCAAGGTTATATAGAAGCTCTTTTTTCCTCCAAGTTTTATTGTTTGACCTCCTAGAAAGAGGGTTTAATTCAGAAATGTAGTCAGTAGGTAGGTATCTGGATACAATTAAATAAGAAAACAAATGAGTGCGTTTTCCATTGAGCCAAACATGAAGGAGAAAATAGTGGTGTGGAAAGAAACTCAGGATAAAATTTAACAGAAGTTCCCATCACAAACAAAAGACAGATCCCTTCTGGTCACTGGGCTGTGAGCTTAGAGCTTATGATCCTAATCTTGGAGCTGCCTTTCTAGGAGTGGTTACTATAGGAACTGCCCTGAGACTCTGCAGCTCTGGTGACGCCTCCCTGGGGACAAGGAACCACTCCAGGGGACTAAACAAGGCCTCTCAGAGTTCCCTGTGTTCTCTGGGGGTCAAGGGCAGTGTCTCATCTCCTTGATGAGATACTAGGAAAATCTCTCAGAAAGCCTTTTCAGCTCCTCTGAATTATTTTTACTATTTATACGTGTGTGTGGTATATGTGTACAGTTTGCCAGTGATCATTAAAAGTATTTCATTTTTTGGTACTCACTTCAGATCTCAAAGTTGCATGTGAAATTGTGAGTATTGGACATGTCTCTATGTGCACTTCTCTACCCTTTTTTTTTTTTCCCCGGAAAGATGGCATTAGGAAAGACTGACATGTGAGAGGGATGGCTTACAGAGGGGCAGAAGGAAACTTTGTGGGTGATGGCTATGTTCATTATCGTAATTGTCTCATGGTTCCCCACATGCATTTGTATAAAATTTATCAAATCACACACATTAAATATATGCAGTTTGTTATATGTCAATTATTCCTAAACTGTTAAAATAATTTAAAAATATTGTTGCTTTGGCTGGAGTTTCAGTTTTCACTTACTCATTAAACATGGTTATACCTATTATATTTAAGACTAGTTAGTGCTAGATACTACGGGCTAACCAAATCTGTATATTTTACATTGTTTCTTTAGAGTCCAGAATCCGGTTGCATTGCTTAAGTCATTATAGTACTCTGTAGACTCTGAAACATTTAGGGTCCTGTGACATTTACTGGATGAAGGAAATTATACTTGAGAAGTTTGGAGAAAACCAGAGACAAAAGTAGCTTCTTGGCTCACAATAATAAATTAAGTTTTAAGAAGCGGAATGCAGTACTGTCTCAGTTTTCTCCCAGTTTTGTTACATCTGTAGTAAAAAGGAAAATGTTAATATTTATGAAGGAAAAAGACTGACTCACAAAGTAACAAGGTAACTTCTAATAGAATATGATTGATAATTTTTACTTTTTCGTTACCTGTTCAACATTTCTTACATGAGCTGTTTATTTCCCCTTTTTTTGGCTTAAAATATCCACACTGTCTGCCCATCAAGAGCAGTTGCTTGGGGACTATGCTACTGTTTCCATGATTTTGCAGAGACATGCAAAACAGCACTGGAGCTACCCACTGGCTCCTAAAGCTTCTGCCCAAACACAATCTACATCTTTCTGATCATATTTAATGGACAAAATTCAAACTTTGCCTGAATGAAATTGGATGGAGAGGTGTTATCTCAGAACAGGGCAACCAAATATTGGTGACTTCTTAATGATAACCCTGTTGCTAGAAGCATTGCTGAGATCCTTCTCTTTGTTCCTCTCTCCATGGGAAAGCACATCAAGCGACTGACCTCTCTTGTTACTTTTCTATCACTTTCTCTCCTCTCTTCCATTTTGCAAGGAATACAAGCTAGATGCAGAACAAAAACCCAAGCTCTTCGTATAAGAAGTAATGCTGAATTAGAGAGGACTCCTGTGGTGGTCAGGTCAGAAACCCAACAATCATAAGTACATAAGGGGAATTGACTGACCCTGAGTTGGGTAGGATAAGAAGTATCGGGCCCCCAGGACTGTAAAAACCAAAGTCTCAGGGAGTAGAACCAGGACTTTCTGTGGGCTGTGGTTCTTTTTCTCTCTGCATTTTTCTCTCATCTGTTTACTTTGCCTGACTTCATTCTCTTCTACCTAAAGACAGGTCTTTTCCATGTGAGGGAAAGATAGTCAAGGGCAGCCTGATCTTTCTTCTTTCTACCACTGGTGATGCAAGAGACAGGCCACTGGTTCTTTATTTTTATTTTTAAAATTTTATTTTTATTTATTTTGAGAGTGTGTGTGCGTGTGTGTGTGTGTGTGGGAATGGGGCAGGGAGGGGCAGATGGAGAAGGAGAGAGAGAGAGAATCTTAAGCATGTTCCACACCCAGTGCAGAGTCTGACATGGGGCTCTATCTCCCAACCCTGAGATCATAACCTAAGCTGAAGTTATGAGTTGGACGCTTAACTGACTGAGCCACTCAGGTGCCCCAAAGCCACACGGAGATATCTCCAGGAGGGACTCTAATTGGCTCACCTTATATCACCTGCCCACCTTGGACCAATGATTATGTCCAGGAATATGGTACCATGATTGGCCAGGCCTTCGTCACATGCCTGTGACCTCTTGGCCTCTGTGACCAAGAGGACAAGATACAAATTATTAGAATAAGGGGGGTGGTGAACTTGGTTGGACAAATAACAACAGCTACTCTAGTCTACTTAGAATTAGATAGGCCTAGAGCAATCTTTTAAAATTATACATCCAATCGTATTACCTACCCCCCAACCCATCTACCAATTTAAAAACTATTTTCTACTTTCCATTGCACTCAAAGTAAAACCTAAATTAGTTCCTTGAATTTCAGTGCATTACTTCATCGGACTTCTCCTTCCCTTTCAAATTATTTTGCTTCTTTCATGACTCACCAACAAGGCTAGCTACAAGGGCCTAGAACTTGATAGCACACAGGTTAAGAAGCCTGGCTAAACCAAATCCTATCTCCCTAGCTTCACCTTGAATCCTGTGCTCTTAGTACTGATCCCACTAGCTTAATCACATTACCTAGCTCACAAAGAATTTGCCTTGATGTATAAAATTCATATGGAAAATATTGCAGGAAATTTAAATCCAGTGTTAGAAATGTCACACATTGGAGAGCCCCAACTCGACAAATCAGTTTCACGGTCAGCTATTCATTCTGCAGTCTATAACCTCAGCTGTAAAATACAATAAAAACAAAATGGGTTTATATTGTTCACACACTTTAAAATATCTCTCTCTGTATGGCACAGGCCAACCAATTTGGGAGAGGACTCAGAGGAAGGTCTCCAAGGAGTACTCTTTAGATACTACAAATTCTTAGCTTGTAGTGGGAGCCAGATTGAAGATAATCGAGTTTATGTTAATTGCCTAATGTGTGCAAGTACAAGAAAGTAAATTTATTTGTTCTAGGGTTCCTCAAAATTGCATTGCTGGATTAGATTCCTTGAGTGGAAAAAGTGTTAAATAGACTTAAGTCTACGGAGATTTTGATTAAAAAGAAAAGCACTCAGTGTTTGGGTTTTTCTGGTGTGTAGGCAGTCATAGCCAGCCATATGTTTACTTTGTAAATTCCAGTTGAGAGTGCAACATAAGCTGTTTCAGTTTGGGTGGAAGTTTTGTCAGACCTCACAAATGAATTTTGTACTCTGTTAGGAGTTTGCCAGATTTTTTTGCAGGGGCTGTGGGCAGGTCCAGGGTAATTAAGGATAGTCTACTGCTAATTTGTTTTTTTAAGAGTAAATCCTAAAAAGCTCTTCCTTGTAAGAGAAGGAATGATGGAATTAGACTATCATCATTTGGTGATAACTGTAGTATTAACTGTTTAGGGCAAGAACCACCAATGGATAGGATGCTAAAATTGGTGGATGAGCCTATGAGAAAAGATATTTATGCAGTCTCGAAGTGTATCCCTCCACAAGATATTGCTTAAATGTAAAGGGGAGTAAGAAGGGAAGGTACTTTGCAGTTACTAATTAGACGCTGCCTTGCTCAAGTGCTTCCTAATTTCCAGGGTTGAAGTGATGAGGGGATGGAGGGTGTAGAGTGGGACAGAGGCTGTCTAGAGATGCACCCTTCTCAGGTCCCTTTCTCATCTGCAAGCATGTGACTGTAAGGCCACTCTCTTCCCACACTCACCAGAGTCACTCCTTCTTCTACCAAAGCCAGTACCCTCCTCTGCACTCAGGGTTAGGCTCCATTCTGGTTGTGTTTGTTCACTTATTGATGGTATGTTGTGTGCAAACCCCAGGGGATTCAGCATTAAATAAGCCCTTGATCTCGAGGATCTTCCAGCCAGGGCTAGAGGAAAATATCAAATAAACTATCATAGCCCTTTGGATCTGTAGAAGTATGCATGGGACACACAGGAGTACAATGGGAGGGATCAAACTAGCTGATACGCACCTGTAGGGTTCTCAAATGATCGAGGATACTTTCACATTAATTGGTAAAAGCCACATGCTGAGCCCCTGACCACTTTCCTTCACTCACATGCCTCAAGAGAATAATTAAAAGATTAAACCCAACACAGCAGAGGCCTCTAAGATTACTCTTATGTATCTCCTACTCCTTTGTGATTGCCCAGTCCTGCATGAGAGGTCAGACAAGGCTTTCTGGAAGAGGTGACATGTGTGCCAAGAATGCAAAGTTAGCCAGGTAAAATGCAGCATCTGTTCAGGGCCCTGGATGGGAGAGAATGTGTTGCAACTGAGAAACCATGGTTCACTGAGTAACGCAGCCAGTGCTGAGGAAGGGTGGTGACAAATGGCTTCAAGAGGTAGGTTAAGGCCAGATCAGAAAGAGCCTTGAATGCCCTATGACACCTGAACTTGACCGGGCAAGCTGTAAGATGCCTTTGAAGAAGTCCAAGACGGAAAGCAACACAAGTAGATTCATGTGTTATAAAAACAGTCGTGGCATAAGGGAAGGGATTGAGAGGGCCAAAAAGCAAATACAAACAAACCAACCTATTAACAGGCCATGGAAGTAATTCAGGCAAGAGATGAGCACCTTCTTTAAAGCAGGATCAGTATGGAAACAGAAAGGGTTGGAATCCCAGAACATTAAAAAGATAGAATAACTAGGGCTTTGTGATTGGACAGGAGTGATGAGCTACCTGTTATAAAAATTGAAAATGTACTTAGCATTAAATAGAATGATTTTATCCAGAGAGAACCATTTCGTAAGTCTTTTATATATGCTTCCAAAATGAAGAATTGATCTTGCACAAGAATTTGTGATGACTGGCTCATTTCCAAACCATTCTTTTCTGAAGATGTGCAGGTAAAAAAAACTCTACATTTACTACTCTTTGGACAGCTATGGCAGGGTTACAGTGCAGGTTTTGTTCTTTCCAGTTTATTGTTTTGGGTTTTAAGATTTTATTTATTCATATGAGAGAGAGAGAGAGAGAGAGAGAGAGGGCAGGCAGACACACAGGCAGAGGGAGAAGCAGGTTCCATGCAGGGAGCCCCGTGTGGGACCTGATCCCGGGACTCCGAGATCACACCCTGAGCCAAAGGCAGACGCTTAACGGCCGAGCCAACCAGGTGCCCCTGTTCTTTGCAGCTTAAAAAAAAGTGTCAGGATGGTATGACCTTGGTGGTAGTAGGTCCCAAATTTTAGGAAATCTGCATCCTCTGGCTACCTCTGGAGCAGACTCTGACCTGCATTTCTTGGGGTGGCCCCATTCCCAGGATGGACCATGAAGCCGCCCAGCTGGAGCAGCAGCATGTGCATGATGTGTATGAGAGCACCGCACCATACTTCAGCGACCTGCAGAGCAAAGCATGGCCTCGCGTCCGCCAGTTCCTCCAGGAGCAGAAGCCGGGCAGCCTCATTGCTGACATAGGTAACCCAGGGTTGTGCCATGTAGTCTGAAATATAGTCTATTGTGCTTTTCCTTTTCAGATTCAAACACCTCTGCATACATCGACCAACAAAATTGACCTGGCATTATTGAAGAAATCAGGACAGAAATGACTGAGGGTGAAATTGACCAGTTAAAAGTTAGATAACTCTTCAGGGATCCCTGGGTGGCGCAGCGGTTTGGCGCCTGCCTTTGGCCCAGGGCGCGTAGTTAGATAACTCTTCATAGTTGCCAATCCTGTTTGGTGGCTCACATGCCTTCTACAGAAAAGCCAGAATTGTGGGATTGCAGAAGCCCTGTAACCTCTTATTAGTTTCATAGATCCTTTCCCTTAACTATTCTGGAGGTCTTTCACTGTAAGCATATCTTTAATTGGATATGATTTGCCTGGAGGGCTTTGGCTCATATCTTTCTGAATCAAGAAGTGGTAAACTACAACCCAGTAGATTTAAGACTAAGGTTCAAGACACGATGGGATTCCCACTGGAGGCACCTAAAACTGCTTTCCAGAAACTGCATACAGACTGTGCCCAGAAGAGTCATAATTCTATAGTTACAAATTCCTTCTGATTTGATATTTGCTGTAAACATTCACTCTAAATATTAGGAAGACAAACAGACATGTGTCCAGGGCTTCTTAACATATTAGAGGTGGTATATGAACCGTGTGGAATGTGGGAAAGGAATGCATGTCAGATAGAAATGGAGAGACTTTGAGAATATCTCTATCATGTCAACTACTAAAAATTAACTGTGGTTTCAGAAGATACAGTGAGTTTGGAACTCTCACCGCCCACAGTGTCAGCAAAGTACCAGAATCTTAAAATCAGTTAGAAGAAAAAGAGGCCATTCAGTAAGTGGCTTTAGGACAACAGTATAATTACATGCTTCTTCCTCATACCTTACTCCTCAAATTCCAAATGAAGCCAAGATTGAAGTATGAGAAAATGAAATCTTTAAAGGACTAGATGACTGAGAACTAGATTATTTTTTAAAATATCCTCAGAGGCAAAAGCCCCTTCTATATGTAACACCAAGGAAAGTCAGAAATCATAAAAGATAATCCAGTTGTCATTACTCACAGTACCTATGTTAAGTTAGTAAAAATTGCCATGAACACTGACTTCGCGAATGCTGAATTACGACTCCTCGGGGAGATGCAGGATCAAGGTTCCTGTGAACCTCCAGTTACAGCATTTTTGTCAACAAATCAGTCCCTAACCTGTTTCATGAGTATGTCTGTTTGAAGACACATTATTACTATATAGGATGGATTCTTGAGCATTGAACCCAAGGCCAGCACACTGTAACTCAAGCCTGAGCAAAGTGTACTGAACACATAGATCTTGTCCATAAGGCTCGTCATAGCCATCTTCGGCTTAGGAACCCCACCCAACCCCACAGCTCACAGCCCCCACCCCAGCACTTGAGCCTTAAGCTCACCATGAAGTCACTAACAGAGCATAAAAATGCAATAAATAAATAAATAAATAAATCAATAAATCAATAAATAATAAAATTTAAAAAATGACAGTAAACAGACCACCTAAAGGACACTTGTTGATAGGATGAGAACCAAAACAAGGTGCTGGTCAGGGGCACCTCAGGCAATTCAGATTTTTCCAAATTTTTGCTGCCCTATAAGCAGGCTTGTTGGTGATCCATCACGCAAGTGCTGAGTACTGACTTTGGGATAACAAATTCTGTCAAGTAGGTGAACATATAAATATAGAACCTGTGAGTAAAGAGGATCAACTCTATTGATATCTTTGACCATATAAAAGTTTAAAAGTTCTATAAGGCAAAAATCTAGAGACATATATAAATGAAGCCAAAAAAACCCCTGGAAACTAAGTAAAAATATCTGCAACTTTATATGATAGAAAACTGGAAGAAAAAAAAAAGAAAACTGGATAATTTTATTTTTTTAATTTTTATTTATTTATGATAGTCTCAGAGAGAGAGAGAGAGAGAGAGAGGCAGAGACACAGGCAGAGGGAGAAGCAGGCTCCATGCACCGGGAGACCGACGTGGGATTCAATCCCGGGTCTCCAGGATCGCACCCTGGGCCAAAGGCAGGCGCTAAACTGCTGCGCCACCCAGGGATCCCCAATAAGTTTCTTAATCTACAGAGCATTCTTCAAAGTCAGTATGAAAGAATAGGACCAAAAATTCAAAGGAAAAATGAGGAAAGGATATAAACAATTCAAAAAAGAAGGAATACCTATTGTTTAAAAATTTTTTGATAGCTGATCTCCTTACATGGCTCAGTAGCAAAGGTACCAAAGGGTTTACAGTGAAAAATATGCCATCCCAGTCCTGCAGCACCAAGCAACCCACGCTAGAAGCAATTAGCTTATATAATCAAGATATTTAAGTATGAGCATTTCCATATGTGTACATATGGGTGGATTATCGTTTTTTGATTACACAAATGGTAACATATCACCGTATGTTATACAAACTGTCATAAGTACACCTTACTTCTGTTTTCTTTACTGTATTGTAGAGAGCAACCCATATTGTACTTACACCATATTAACAGATCCATGTTGTCTGTTCTATCTTGCTACTATAAATTATGGTGCAAATGATACTGTTTAGATGCCCCTGTGCAAATCCATAATTATATCTAGTAATATTTTTTACCCATTTCTATTTTTCAAATTTTGTACTTTTATATATTTTTACTACTCTATAAATGAATGGAACTATTTTTTTTAAGATTTTATTTATTTATTTATTCATAGACACAGAGAGAGAGAGAGGAGAGGCAGAGACACAGGCAGAGGGAGAAGCAGATGTGGGAATCGATTCCGGGTCTCCAGGACCACACCCCAGACTGCAGGCAGCGCCAAACCGCTGCACCACTGGGGCTGCCAAAATGGAACTATTTTGATTACACAATGAGAGATAGGCTTTTTTTTTTTTAAAGATTTTATTTATTTTAGAAAGAGTGTCGAGAGAGAGAGAGAGAGAGAGAGAGAGAGAGAGAGAGAAAGCATGGAGAGAAAGAATCCCAAGAAGACTCCAAGCCTAGCATAGAGCCTGATGGGGGGCTTGATCCCACAAGCCCGAGATCATGACCTGAGCCGAAACCAAGAATCGGATGCTCACCTGACTGAGCCATCCAGGTGCCCTTAGAGATAGGTTTTAAAATAAAAGTAAAGTTAAAGAAAAAAAATGAAAAGAAGCCCAAGGTAATTAGACAAAATAAAGTAGTATAATATGACTATCTCCAAAAGGAAATGTTTTTCTTTCCAGGTTTTACACTTGGCTAAAATCAATGGTTTGTTATGTTGACTAACTTGACTGGCTATTAGATTAGCAATACATATTTTATTACTAGTAAAACTTTGTATAGGTTATAATCATCTGGAGGTAATCGGGTTCCAGCTTTACCCATACAGCAATTTCCTAGGCTGTTTTCACTATTTAATTGGTGCAACTTTCAGTTGACAAGAATTTTATTAGCCACCTCACCCTATTCCCCAGTCCAGCTGATTTACTGAGGTGAGGGTGAAGGGTCCCTGATGGCAACTAAGAATTCAGGGCAGGTATCAGGAATTAAGTGAGTAGGAGCTATAGCCCAAGTGAAAAGAACTTTGATGGTTCAAAAACAGCAGAAATCCCAGGTCTCTGAGGAAATGCTAGGATCTGTGCGGTCATGGCAAGTGCTGCTACCTAAAATGGGCTAGTCCCATAAGGACATTAGACGGGGTGTGGAGGACGTTCTGGGGTTTGAGAGCTTTATTTAGATTAGTTCAGAAAGCAGGAAAAAGACCAGAGCTCAATTCTTTTTGAGCAAGGTTACTTTCTTACCCAACATCAGAACAAGCATTTGTCCCAATAGTATTGAAAATTGCATTTGTGTATACATAATAAAAATAAACTTTTCAATAATTAAGATCCCCTTTGCCTCTTAACTGTATGTATTTATTCCCAGTCTCTGTGGTCAGATTTGATTTACCAAGTCATTCCCTGTTTACCATTCCTTCACCGAGTCAATAAAAACGTGGGGCTCCTGCTTTGTGGTGGGCACCATGCCTACAGAATAAAACATATCCTTTCAACTCTGGTTTTATGAAATGTATATAAAATGAGAAATAAATAGGTGATCTAGTCTTCTCTTTCCCATGGGAAAAGAGAATCCTCTTTGAGGTAAGAGTCTTAGAAAAAAAAACAAAAACAAAAACAAAAAACCTCTTAATTTTAAAAATGTAGTTGTGCCTACAAACTTAAGAGGAAACATTCAGATTAGTTATTTCTAGCAAACACTTGCCCACCGTGCACCAAAACATTTCATGGAATTAGGGCAAGTATCTGTTTTCTTCTTTGAGTGAGGCACAGAATGGAAAAGAGGGAATGGAATGTAAGCCCGTACTTTCTGTTAGCTCACCTCAATACTATGGAACGTTATCATTTAATGAGATTGAGTAAAGCGGCATCACTGTTGGGTACTGGAGCTTACTGCGGTGTCAAAAATGTCCTAATATACTTCTTGCACATTTAAGATCATGGGGTCACTAGGCTTAGCAATATTCCCCAATTTCCTCATTAGGATAAAATCTTCCCCTTCCTAGCATTTCAGTGTATGCAGCTGGAAAATAAATAACTGCATCATATTTGGGAGATCCACCACTATCCTTAGAAATGAATGCCATCAGAAATGAATATGGGACAAATCAAGGGTGTCATGGGCCTTGGGAGCCTTTGAGGAGATGCTGAGATTTGAAAAGGCCTAAGTGGCTTCAGTACTGCAAGACGCCCTCTGAACACCTCCTTCTAGCTCTCATGATCCACAAACCTATTCTTTCGTTTTTTTACTTTTTAAATTCCGGTATCTTTAACAGGCAGTGCTATATTAGTTTCCAGTGTACAATGTAGTGATTCAACAGTTCTGTACATTACTCAGTGCTCATCCCCGGAAGTGTACTCTCAATCCTCTTGACCTGTTTCACCACTTCCCACCCCCTCTGGTAATCAGCAGTCTATCCTGAACCTGCTCTTATTAGTCTAAGTTAATTCGGCCTTTCATTTTTCTAAATGTACCCCCTGAGCCAATTAAAATAAAGCAAACTGTTTTACAAGATTATTTTTCTTTCACTATGACCATCATCTTTGAAATACTCAGGACTGCAATTTTGAAATACTTTCTAAATCCTATCTTCCCTATAACTCCCCTCCAATATTGATTACTTTTTCTCATAAGCATTCTTAGAAACAGTAGCTAGGAGATCTAAAATATTTCTGAGACCCAATCATTTACATTGAAATAATCACGCTGGAAATCTTATTTTTTATTCACATACTCACCACTGTCTTAGCTGGCATCGATGAACTTTAATTATGCTTTTATTGTCTCATATAATTCTGAATGGCCTATGAAGAGGGAGTTATTAGAGCACTGTGATACATTTCAGGAGCAGCAAACTAATCATCCTTGAATAGTGGTAGTATTTTTTTTTCAGGGAGAAAACTCTAGAGCTAATGCCAGTAGGCACAATTATCATCTCTAATGATATCTGTAAATATTTCTGAAAAAGGAATTAGCTACTATGTCTGTGCAAATATAACACTAGGTGTCAGATCCTAGAAGGCTTTGTTTCAAGA
Organism: Canis lupus familiaris; assembly: GCF_011100685.1. Classification (NCBI taxonomy): domain Eukaryota; kingdom Metazoa; phylum Chordata; class Mammalia; order Carnivora; family Canidae; genus Canis; species Canis lupus. The sequence continues at coordinate 37,287,999 of NC_049237.1, forward strand.
TGATTTCTCCTATTATTTCTTTCTTTCTTGTAGCATCAGATATGATCGATCTAGATCTTTGGGTTGTGTAAATATTGAATTATTTGGGTCTCTGCTACCCGAAAATGGATGTCAAAAATGGTCTGTTTAAGAAAAAATAATAGTTCTAAGAGTTTGCATACTGAGTCGATAGAGAGCATTTAAAACCTAGGACTGACAATAGATTGGATGGAAAGATATTGAAATTCCTTTTTATTCAAATTCAAAATATTTGACAAGCATTTATTCTTATGTGTAAATTATTTTATTTATATCCAATGAAAAATGATGGGCAGTAGTTTGTTTTACACAGCCAGCAAGTAGTAAGAATGTCTGAAGAGAGAATATGAAAATAAATGCCATCACATACAGATCTATGCATAATGAAATATGTATATGAAGGTAGCTTTTGTAAAGGACTGGGCACTGCTCCTGGGTACCACAAAGCTCTGATTCCCTGCTGTGAGCCAGCTAACAGTCTTTGGTTGAGCTAGTGTGCTAACCCCTGTGGGCATGACCTCATTAAGTGTTCAATAAATATTATTTCTTTTTCCCTATTCCTTTCCGTCTTCTATTGTAAATAAAAATATGCAAGTGCCCTCTGAAGATTTTTCTTTGGCTTTTGTGAATACCTTCATGCCATGCTGTCGTCTGTTTCAGTTCATTAATACAAAGTTATTTCTATTCCTTGTTGTAAGAAAAACTGACAGTATTCCATTTCCCAGAAAGGACAGCACGTAACGCAGGTTTTTCTCTTATAGGTTGTGGGACTGGAAAGTATCTTAAAGTGAACAGCCAGGTGTATACCCTGGGCTGTGACTACTGTGGGCCATTGGTAGAGATTGCCCGGAGTAGAGGATGTGAAGTCATGGTATGTGACAACCTTAATCTCCCCTTTAGGGATCAGGGCTTCGATGCCATCATCTCCATAGGAGGTAAGGCAGCCTGGTCACACGTTTGCCCTTCACCATGAGAATAACGTTACATGGTGGAGGCCATTCTCACAACCTAACATGAATTCTTTGTAGAAATGTCTATGTGATTCATTTTATCTAATTTTTAAAAATATTTCAACTGGATGATTTGACTAATCGCAAATGTATTTACGGTAGTACACACATGATTGTGTTAACTAGTCAAATGTTCAAACTGGTATTGTAGTCTTTCTGATGATTCATTCCAATTTCTTTGACTTATGAATTAGAGAGTATTAGGGGAATTTGACTCATTAAAAATATTTCATACTTTGTTATATTGAAATGAAGCCAGATTTGTCCAACGGGAAGTAAAACTTTAGAAGTCATATTACCTTCATCAGGCCATGACTGTATCCTTTATTGGCAGAACATCATAAAACTAATGCATTGAATGTCACCTGACAGGATGTGTCATCCAATCTACCACTCACTGGTGTGCAAGGCACTGGGGGAGATGGCCCCACCTGGTCCCGGCCTGCATTGTTTTTAATGCCACTCAGCTCTCTTACTGCCGGAGATTATTCATAAGTCTAGGAAATATGTTCCTCATATTTTCCCAACAAGTGTGCCCATAAAAACACACATGCCACAAATGAAGAGAAACAACAAAACCCCATGCCTGAAATATACACAAGCAGGGCTCATTTTACTCCATGCACGTAATCCTGAAACCTACTAGTCATATTTATATGCTAGGGAAGCTTGCAGCAAGTTGTTTTGAGAAGAGGAAAATCTTTTGCAAAGCCACTTATTTGCTCCAATACACTTAAAAATTAATCAATTTGACTATGACAAGCTTTGTCAAAGTGAGGTGATCCTAAATAAAACTGACTAGATAAAAAAAAAAAAAAAAAACTGATTGCCAGATAAAAATACAGAGTAAGACTGTTTGCTCTCTCCTGAAGGTAATGAGGACTTGATCTATTTGACATTAGATGGGAACTCTATCTTTGCTTAGTAAGAGGATGCAGGCCTGGATGCCACAGCCCTGAAAGTAGTTAGGCTGGCAGGAGACAGTTGCCATGGAAACTTGCTCTGTGCCAGCCTCACTTACTTGCAGTTGAAACTGTTAAGTCCATTTGGGGCATAAACAGTAAGAGGAGGGATTCTTTTTACACCAAGCAACTCATCACAATGATTTGAATCTTTAGTAGAGAGTTTTTGGGTTGGTCATTTCACCTAAGGAACGGGAAGTTGGGGAGATGTCAGAAAAGTATATTCTCTGCTCTTTTGTTCATTTACATTAGTCTTAGAGCCCCCATGTCCAGGCTGTGCTGCTGAGGCACTACTGTGGGTATAAGGAAGGATACTTCCCTGCTTTCTAATCCAAATCCAATCATTTAAAAAATGATTATGATTTTCAAACTGCCTGGCTTTCCGATCCACATTCCATATGTATGTGGTTAAGTCCTTCTCTGCTTTCATAAGTCTCATGCTTTGTCTGCAGAAGAAATGGAACACCCCTGGTTGCCATCTTCTGAAGAAAAATGCTTCCTTAGGTGGAAGTGCACCATGTATTTTTAGGAACTATAAATTAATGTGATATGGTCATTTTCAGCTAGGTTTCATGTTTAGCACTATATTATGAAAACTTTTGATAATGTCCATATATATTTACTTCCCTATTTAGAATCCTGTATGTTGACACTTCTTGCTAATCTTTTTTTTTACTTCTTGCTAATCTTAACATGAAGAAGTACATATATGTAGGTATATATGTAAAAAATATGTATATATATATTGCTTTTCTGTGTCTCTTAATAATTTGAAAAGTATCATACCTAATTATATATTCCTTAAGTTTTACTGACAGATTGAAAAGAGAAACAGTCTTTCCACTTCTAGAATAGCTTGACAATTCTATGAAAATTTAGCAATATACTAAAATAGTGCCCAACAACTATTTTATGCTATTGGTTCTCAACTTGGGATTAAGTTGCCACCTCCACCCTTACAAGACACTTGTCCATGTCTGGTACATTTTCAGTTGGCTCGACTGGTTGTGTGTATGTACAACCTACTGTCACCTAGTGGGATCGCCCCCACAACAAGGACTTTTCTAGCCTGAAATGTCAGTAGTGCTGAGGTTGGAACACTCTTGCTTTCGGCTACACCTATGGATTCTGAATGCTTTTAGATAGAGAGATGAGACCTGTATATGGGAAAAGTTAGATAACAATAAAATAGCAAGATATAGCAGGACTTTAAAGACGATCTTGTGCAATTTCCCTTCTGATTCTAGAATCCAGTAATTGAATTCAACCAACCTATTTTCTGGGGTCTCAGCGGGAACACATTGCTATAGAATACCTGTATTGTACTATTTTTGCCTTTAAGTTATAAAGGCATATGATTATGCTTTTTAAACAAAAGGTTCTTTTTAATCCTTTAAAAATTCAATACAGTTTCCTGACATTGATAATTCATGTAAATGTATCTTCATGTCTCATTTTGGTTATACTTACAATGTTTTAAAATATATATATATGCACATATAAATAGATTTTTTAAAATTTTTATTTATTTATGATAGTCACACACACAGAGAGAGGCAGAGACACAGGCAGAGGGAGAAGCAGGCTCCATGCACCGGGAGCCCGACGTGGGATTTGATCCCGGGTCTCCAGGATCGCGCCCTGGGCCAAAGGCAGGCGCCAAACCGCTGCGCCACCCAGGGATCCCAGATTTTTTATATAATGAAGAAATATTCATTTGTAAACTTTTGCCAAAAAAATTAGGCCTAAAGGTTACTTAGTATTGTATGTTAAATATAAACATAACACAATATAGGAGCACCTGGATGGCTCAGTTGGCTAAGCGTCTGACTTCCACTTATGACCTTAGGGTCCTGGGATCCAGCTTGTCCCTCCTCCTTTCCCCCTGTTAGTGCTCTCTCTCTCTCTCTCTCTCAAACAAATAAAGTCTTAAACAACAACAATATAAAAGATTCAGATATTTCCTGGATGATAGTATGCTATTAAAAATGGATCACCATATAACAAATGTTTAAGAAACAAATACATATAAAGACTTTCCTCTTTTTTAAAAAAAGGGCTTCTTTTGAAGCCCAGAATCCTGAAATGTTTAAAACCTATAACTCTGCTAAAAAGAGATTATATTAAGGCAGTCCAGTTTTATTTTTTTTAATTTTTTTTATTCATTTATGATAGTCACAGAGAGAGAGAGAGAGAGGCAGAGACATAGGCAGAGGGAGAAGCAGGCTTCATGCACTGGGAGCCCGATGTGGGATTTGATCCCGGGTCTCCAGGATCGCGCCTGGGCCAAAGGCAGGCGCCAAACCGCTGCGCCACCCAGGGATCCCAAGGCAGTCCAGTTTTAATGAGGCTTTTTTGGGGGGGACAGGGGGGCAAAGCAACATAGTCAACTCTCATTATTCACAGTAATTATATTCTCTAAAGTCTCTGTGAACATTTAATTAGTGAATACAGAGCCATCGTCCCAGGGGAAATACAGGGCTAGGTTCCTGTGAGCCTCTGGTTGTAGCACTTTTGTCAACTGGTTAATACACAGCCTTGTTTTACATGTGCTTCTGTTTAAAGACAACTTATATTTTAAAATTATTTTTTATTTTAAACTTTTTATGTATTTATTTTTTCAAAGAGAGAGAATTGGGGGGAGGGGAGCAGAGGGAGAGGGACAGAGAATCCCAAGCAGACTCTGTGCCCAGTGCAGAGCCTGAGACAGGGCTTTATCCTACAACTCTGAGATCATGACCTGAGCAGAAATCAAGAGTCAGATGCTCAATCGACTGAGCCACACAGGTTCTCCTAAAGACAACACATTTAATTTTGAGCTCATGCTAACAGCCTAAATGAAGCTTCTGTAAACACATTTATTTGCTCTAAAAGACATATCCCAGCCTTCTCATGAGTAGGAACCCCTGAGCACCATGCTAGGGGATCCTTTTAAACAACAAAATCACCTACAAAAAGCACAAAATGCAGAAAATGTGTCACTAAATAGACCATGAAAGGACACTGGTCGACATGAGGCAAGTGAAAACAAAGAAGGAGAGGTTCCCTGGTTAGGCCTCAGCTGGGAACATGCCCTCTGGGAATATTTGCCACCATGTGTTTGTCAGTGAATGACCATGAAAACACTGAGAGTGCTATTTGGGGTGGGAGAGGGGGCTACAAATGTATTTTGGCAAGTAGCAAAATTTGCAAATACAGTGTTTGCAGATAACAAGGATTTGACTATATTTTGAAGTTAGACCCACAGAAGTTCTGGAGTGAATTAGGTACAAGTCATAGGAGATAGTAACAACCAGGAATAGTCATAGATATCCACATTAGCATCATCCTAAGTCTTTGTCCTGACCTTTGTGCCTCCTTTTAGCTATGTGACCAAAGTCTGCCTTCAGCAATGCAAGCTTTCAAATTAACCTTTATAAAGGGCTCTGTGGGAATGGGAGTGGGGAATAGTCTAAGACCTAGTGATGTCAAGTGATTGGTCAAAGATCACAAAGTGAGTTATTGACAGGATCTAGGACAAAATACACAGGGATCCTGTTCTGCAGACCCGTTTTAGCCTCCTCATACCTCTGGCTTCCCACATTGCTGCGTGACAGTAGGAGGCACCAGTGTGCTGCTGATAGGAATGAAAACCTGACTGGGAACAAGATCAAGTATGCCTTGAATGATCTTCCTTTAATAGCTTTATCTACATAATAATCTCATTTTAGATATTTGCTGTCTCCCCCTGGCAGGTAAACTAGAGATCTATCAGCTTAAAACCCCACTACCGGCTGGATTATGGTGAGGGTTCCAGCACCTGTCCCAACCTCCCCTCCATCTCTCCTCTCACTACTCATACGAGACTCCCCTTGGAACTAATTTCCTACCTGAAACATTGCAGGGCAGGGCATACCTTTGCATGTGGAAAAACGATCTGGTTGTTTCTCTTGACATAGTACTGTGATCAAACTCCTCTCAGAACTACTAGACTGGCAATTTCCTCATAGCATTTGATTAAAACATGCATAATAACACACTTAAGGCTTGATAAAGTCAGTCCTACTTGAGTCTCACTTTAACTTTTCAGGGTTTGGAAGTAAAACAATGACACGTTGATTTTTTTAAAATACATACACAACCACTTTCTATTAAAAATTAATATGTTTAGCAATCATTTGGACTCATGCTTGGCTGGCTTATCTTTGCATTATCTAAATAGGAAAATAATCTTTAACATTCTTCCATTTTTGTTTGCTTTATTAATTTTATTCACATTGATTAGTGGTGTTAACCTTTTGATGCTTTAGAAGTGCCAATCATTCATTAAAGCAAGGAATCATTTCATAGTTCTTCTACAAGGGCATACTTATGTAACAGTGCTTCCATGAACATTCCATGAATGCACACTGGTCATCTTTCTAGTTAATAAATTTCATAGGATCTGGGACCTGGGAGGATTTAGAACTTACACATTATTTACATGCCTTAGTATAAGCAAAGAAAGCCTGAAATCCATAGAAGTGAAATTATAGTCCCAAATTGTCTAAAAAGTACAGGAGCCAGAGATAAAAATTATGTCTCTCCCAAAGTGAGGCTGTGCTAGTCCCACCATTTGTCCTGCCATGGAGGAAACAAGGAAGTTTTACTGGATGTTGAAATTGCATCATTATTATATGGAAAATACTAGTGTCTGAACGTGTAGGTTTATGTATGTGTATACACGCTGAGGCCTCATTTCTTCTTTTTCAGTCATACATCATTTTTCTACAAAACAGAGAAGAATCAGAGCAATTAAAGAAATGGCCAGGGTCTTAGTTCCTGGAGGCCAGCTAATGATTTACGTGTGGGCCATGGAACAAAAGAACCGACATTTTGAGAAACAAGATGTGCTCGTTCCATGGAACAGGGCTTTATGCTCCCAGCTTTTCTCAGACTCCAGCCAGCCTGGGAGAAAGCAGCAGTGTGGACATCCAGAAAGAAGCCATTCCTACCACCCTCCTTGCTCCATCTGTAGCTGTTCTGTTTGTTTTAAAGAGCAGTGTCCTTCAAAACGGTCCCACAGCATGGACTATGAACCACTGATGGCTGGAAACTGTTGTGCAGATGTTTCTAAGGAAGGGGAGGAAGAAAATGGATTCTATAACACCTTAGGAAAATCTTTTCGTTCCTGGTTTTTCTCTAGGTCTTTGGATGAATCAACTCTGAGGAAGCAGATTGAAAGAGCAAGACCCTTTGAAAAATACAGAAGGTTGGGCCAATAGCACAATATCCATCCAGCCTTCCAGACACTCCAGCCTAGACTTAGATCATCAAGAGCCATTTTCAATAAGAGAACAAAATTTAGACGAAGATGTGTTTGTGGAGACTTCTCAGAAACCACTGGAGTGGCCAAGAGCATCAGCCGCAGTGAAACATCTACATGGAGACCAACAAGGAGAAGTTAGGAGAAATGGAGATGGGAATTTTCTGGAAGGCGCCCATCCCAGTGACAATTGTGTGAATGCCGGTAATGTGGAAGATGGGAACCCTTCTGCTAGTAAAATACTGAAAAGGATTTCTGCACTCAACTCCACAGATTCCAACCCAGATGAGACAATTTCTGTCAAAGAACAACAGCCCAACGTTTTGGATTCCAGAGCCTTTATGCGCTACTACCATGTGTTTCGAGAAGGTGAGCTCTATGGCCTGCTGAAGGAGCACGTGGCAGAGCTGCATGTTCTGAGCTCTGGGAATGATCATGGCAACTGGTGTATCATTGCTGAAAAAAAGGACAATTGGGACTGAGTGGATCATTTTAGACAATTCCTCCAAAAGGTGAACCATGTTCTTTCTTTACTAAGTTTGGTATGGTTACCTGGATTTGCATACAATTTTACTATTTTTAATCCATTTATGCTTGGTTCATGGAGATGATGAATTAATCATCTTTTAAACCTTCAGACGAACATAGAGCCTGTAAATGTAAAACAAATGTAAAACATTTGACAAAGGATGTTCATAAGTTATCTATAGAGAACTGAAGAAGCAATAGGAAATGAACTTCAGTATGGTTGGGATCTTTTCTTCCCTGAAAGGTGAAATTATTTTGAGGACACACGTATATCATTTTTCAGTATTACAGGCAGATTTTAATAGATTCTGGTTGTTGACTTTTTTTTATTACTATTGAAGTAGAGTCAACAGATGATATCATATTAGTTTCAGGTGTACAGCATAGTGATTTGACAATTCTATAGAAGATTCTGTTATTAAGTAATACCTTCTGATAACAGCATTTTTATAATGAAAAGGGGGTGAGTTCATCTTCTCAGGTTACACTTTGGATCCCTAAGCAAGATATCAAGTAAACCTGTTCCAATGCACAGATGTAAATTGAATCACGTGATACATTGTTGCCGAGGCCTTGCTCTTACTTTAAAGTCTTGAAAAGCAATAGATGGGGGAGAGAGACAAGAAGTGTTACAAGGACTTTTCTAAATGATAAGCAGACTTGCTTCTAAATACGTAAGTAACAAAATTTTCAATGTTGCTCAGAAGGTTTTTAAAGGCACTGTGAGCCTGTAGAGAGTGGTATGTGGGGTACTAGAAGCTGTGGCATGGACCCAGGTGGTATTTTCATGACCTTATTGGAAGCAGGAATGTCTGGTTAAGATAAGACCAAGATTGACTATGGAATGATGCTTTTCTTATGAACTGAAGGAGTATTTAGGAAATGAGAATCTGGTTGAAGCACTGTTTTATTTTGGCTCTCATTGTAAATGTTATTGAGGAGCAAGATATTTGTCCTAGATAGAGGATCTGTTGTTGGATTTTTTAAAAATCTGGGCATTTATCTTATTGAAAGCAACATTTTATCAGTTATATTAGGGATTTAGGCAGAATAAATTCCTATTAATTTAAGGTTTAATTTCTGCCACTTTGTAGACAAACAGACTGGGTATTGTAGTCACTGCATCTGTTTAGATTAACCATGGGTCTGTTTACATCTACGTCATGGGTCAGGAGACAGATGACAAAAGTCTCTTTAATCTATGGATCACTATAATCCTGGACAAAAATCCAATTCTTGTTTTGTGTAAGATTTCATTTGTTTGGGGTTCTTTTTCCCTTCAGTGATTGTGCTCTATCTAAAAATAATGCTGCTATTTTCAGAGAAACCTAAAGGATTATTTTTAATGCTTCTCTGAAAATGACTGATGTGTATATCTCCTTTGGCTTTAAAATGAGATCACATCATCATCTTTCTGGTTGGTGAGATTGTCTGGTGACAATATGGAAGATACGGGATCTGTAGTGTTCGGTGCAGAGTTTGCACTAGAGGGACAGTGAAAACAGACCTAGAAGTGGAATATAAACTAAAAATTAATTTAGTGTCTTCCATTTCTTTTTTTTTTTTTTTTTAATTTTAGGTAGTTAACACACAATGCAATATTGGTTTCTGGAGTAGAAGTCAGTGATCCTTCAGTTGTGTACAACATCCAGTGCTCATCCCAGCAAATGCCCTCCTAATCTCTACCCCCCCATCTAGCCTATCCCCCACCCATCTCCCTCCAACAACCCTCAGTTTGTTCTCTATCATTTAGTCTTTTATGATTTGTTTCCCCTTCCTTCTCTCCCCTTCCCATATGTTCATCTGTTTTCTTTCTTAAATTCCACATAAGTAAAATCATATGGTATTTGTCTTTCTCTGACTTATTTCACTCTGCATAATACACTCTGGCTCCATCCATGTTGTTGCAAATGGCAACATTTCATTCTCTTCAATGGCTGAGTAATATCCGGTGTGCATGCCCACATGTGTATATGTGTATACATTAGATAAGATGTGGTATGTGTGTGCATGTATACACACACCACATCTTATCTAATCATCAGTCAATGGACATTTGGGCTCTCTCTATAGTGTGGCTATTGTTGATAATGCTGCTATAAACATCGGGGTGCCCTGTACATGTATCCCTTCAAATCTGTATTTTTGTATCATTTGGGTAAATACCTACTAGGCAATTGCTGGATCATAGGGTTCCATTTCTTAATTTAGGACATTAAATATGAATAGAAGTGGTTTTCTTGGTAGAAAGAAAATATTCTCTGAGTTGGAGAAGTCTTTACAATTAAGTCTTAATGACCTTTTTTATTACAAGTGGAATTTTCCTCTCCTTGAAGCTTATTGTCACATGTATCTTTAATGCCAGCTTTGCTTCTAGAATTTGCTTGAAGTCCTCTCTTTCTGGTGGGAGTGCATCACTCACTTGCAACTCCATTTATTAGGCTGTGCCAAAAAAGCTGTGCCCTAACCTGTGTGAGTGACCTCCCATGCACACATCCTACTTTATGTAAGATGATTCTCTAGAATGGTTCCTGGGAAAGACTTTCACAAATTTTTGACAGGGCTGTAAATAAGCCACCAATATAGCAATCTTTTGCTCTTCATCTGCTGAGCACAAGAATTCTATGCGTCTAGACATTATGTTGTGTATGAAATTGAACTCCATGGTTGAAACCTCTCTTTGGTATATTCACGTGAAAAGCACTCAACTCTACCTTCTGCCTTTAGAGATTTATCTATGTCATTGAAGAGCCAAGCTAATGTAAGTATCTTAATCATTTAAAAATCTTGCTCATTTTTAGGATTGTCCTCAAAAGGAAATACAAATCATAAGCAAGTTTAAGTATACACAGGTTATATACCAGTGTTCAGTCTACCTTTACTTGCTTAATTATAGATTTTGCTGAGCTATCTGAAGTAATATGAAAACTTGGACTCCATTATTAATACTGGATCAAACAGTGTCTTTCCTTTTCCTTCTCTGTTCCTTGCTGGCATCCCTGCAGAGTCCCACTTTCTGAACTAGTGTGAGGTGTTTGGGAGATTACCTGAAGGTTCTTCCTTAAAAGCCATTGCTGCCTGGGGCACCTGGGTGGCTCAGTTGGTTGAGTGTTGGACTCTTGGTTTCGGCTCAGGTCATGATCTCAGGGTCCTGGGATCAAGCCTCACCTCGGGCTCTATGCTCAGTGGGTAGTCTGCTTGAGGATTCTCTCTCCCTCTCTCCCTCTACCTCTCTCATGCATGTGCTCTTTCTCTCTCAAAATAAATAAATCTTAAAAAAAAAAAAAAAAAGCCTTGGCTGGCTTACTGATGCCTCACTGGCCTATTTAAGGATGACATACAGTCCAGTGATTTGGGGTAAACTGCATTAACAAGCCAGAAAGGATGCAATCAAAATAACATCACAGTAGCAACCATGCACATGCTCTATTTATTATTTTTTAAATTGTCACTAAGGTGATGAAATGACACCAGCATGTCATATAACTAACAAACTATGTGACAACTGTCTCACATTATCATGTTGGTCTGATCCTCCTCTCTTATCACACTGCCCAACATGGGATGGTGTAGGATTTTTGTTTCTAGTTTGCTCTTCTATGTTCTTCCAAATTCTAGATGTCAAGAATTCCTCTATGTTTTAACTGATGATCAGTTGAACTGGCAAATAGTGGATATAATCCAGAGAGAAAGCAATCCAAATCCAAATCAGCCAGGAGCATTCATGTAATTGTATATTAATAACCACACAAAAAAAAGCACTGCTGAATTTTTTATAAAACTAAATGGGTTTGGAGGAGGACCGAGGGGCAAACCCAAGAGTTGTGGAACTTGGTTGGGGAAGGTACTCCCTAAAACAGCTCAGATTGGGAACAGTAGGAGCAAATGGAGTCTAACCACTAGCCAAGCAGCTGCAGCCTAGGGGAAAAAAAATTAGGGTAGGCCTGAGCTCTTCCCTGCTATTATGTAGAAAATGTGAAATAATAAGAGCAGCTAACTTTTCTTAATATCTAACATTAATTATACTATCTGTAATCTTCATCACAGCCCCCTGGGATATAAATATTCTTACTGTTTTCCAGGAAAACTGAGGCAGAAAGAAATGAATTCAATTCCCTAATATCACACACATAGCAAGGATCACACATCTAGTAAGGAGCAGGATTGAGATTCAGTTGCAGGCAGGCTGGCTCCCAGCCTCCCCTCTCAACCACAACGCCGTATGATACACTCAGGCATGGTGCTGGGCAGATTATAAGAGCATTTCTTTCTTTTTTTCTTTTTATAAGAGCATTTCAAGGCAAGTGTGATTATCCCCTTTACAAATGAACTTTAGCAAAGTTAAAGCCTTCACAGTAACACAGTAATTGCATAGTAATTAATCCCTTACACATTTCCCCCCTCTTTTACACCTGTTTTTTTCCACGTATAACCCAGTTTCAATTTGATTTTAATAAGAAAAACAAACTTTGTCACAAAATGCTCTGTGCTCACTTCTCTCCAACTCTTCAACCCTTTAAACATTGTATGACTGTTTTTCCACTTTATGGCTGAGAAAATTGAGAGCTATTGAGATTTTCACTCATTTTATTTGTTGACTGAACCCTGCTCTGCAACAGATACACAGGATATAAGACAATGGATAGCGGGTATGTTGAAAATACACAGAATATTAAAGTTAGCTGACCTGAAGGTGCCAAGCTGCAACAGTTTCATTTTCATTGTATACCTGTTATCACATTGTACTGTTTAGTTGAAGTAATATACCAAACACCCTCTTAGAGAATCACGGTGTATTAGCATACCCGAGACCTGCACTAAAGTCTGGATTTCATGCAACCGAGCTTGACCCAGACACATGAACATCCTCTAGCACAAGCATTCTGAGAAGCATATTTAAGAAAACAATGTGTCCGACAGAATAAAATGCAAACCCCCCGCATGGCATTCAGGCTTTTCATAAATTGGCAATTATTTTTCAGGCTCATCTCCTGCAGTTGCACCCAATTTGTTTCTGTTCTGCAATCTGCTGTTTTAAACAACGCTTTTATTAGAAGTTACATAATGACAAGTAATTATCACATCCCCTAGATATAAACTTGGATTTCGAATGCCATAATTGTAATCCTTCTCCAAAGAAAAATGTGTGGTGCAGGCTTCATTCCGCCAATTCAAAGGGCATATGAGGTAAGTGTTATCACACACCCATCCAGCAGATGGAAAAACCACGGGAGTGGAAGTGCCTTACAGAGACGTCCTTAGGCCCCAAACCAGAAAGCTCCACTCCTCTTTTCCCAACCTCGACCCAAAATTATGATTATTGGTCTAATTGTATAAACTCCCTATAGTTTGTCCACAAAACTGGAGTGGGGATATTTTAAAAGAACTCTCACCAACCAAGAATCGAAATTCTAATGCAAATAGAAAGAATTCCCCGTGGCATGGAAAACACACAGAAACCTACAAGAGCTAATCACAGAGAAAATATTAACTGTGATTTGTCCTATTTTTTAATCCCCATGGAATTGGATGCATTAGTGGGAACTAGAATCCCATCCCATTCCGTTCCCCCTGGATGCAGGCCTTCCTCAGTTGACTAGGCACCAGGGATGGCCCTCTCTGGATGGGAGCAGTGTTAGTTTAGCATGCCACCCCATGACCTGATGGTCAAACTGGATCCCTCCTTTGGCAAATAAATATATAGTTTGTCTCTTCTTCAACTACAACTGGGAAAAATAAAGCTTGCCTCAACCCAATTAATTACTAATTGATCCATATGAAACAACATATTTTCTCCACATGGAACATTTGTTTTTCTCTGGATATTATCTCCTCATGCAGAGGACGGTGGGTCACTACTGTTAATCTGTGCCCAGCATAACTGAAATTATATTTATATTCACTTTGGGGAATTTGGCTGAATGACAGTCATGTCTGTAATGAGCAAATCATATGACTTTCATCAGATTTCCTATTAGCTATGTGGAGGGGCTTTGTTAGGGAAGGATTGACAATGGTGAAGGCTCACTAAGGTGGACCCTGGTGGAATTTCTGAGGAACTTCAAATATGTGAAAACTGTCCCATTTTCTTTAGATGTTCTCTTAAATATGTATTCTATAAATATATATATATATTTCTAGACATCAAGTGTTTGTTGTCATTAGTGACCAAGAAAAAGTAGCCCTCTTAATGTACTTGTCAAAACATTAAATTATCAATTACCGTAGAAACGTATTTCGTGAATAGATTTTGTTTCAAGAAACTGAATAATAATGTTCAATATTGTTGTGCTTCTTCTGATGTTGACTTGTCTATTTGTATCAAAAGCGCATTAACTTTTTTCTACAGTATATACAGTTACTTTAGCTTTTCCCAGAAGCAGCTAGCAATAGTTTTAAAAGCACAAATTGATGTAAAATATCTTGACTGTTGTCAATCTGAAGATCTTTTATTTGCATTAACCAATGATGTTCAGGATCTTTTTGCAATCAGTATTATTTAAAATGGTGTAATTTATATGTCTATGATATATATTAGGTTGTTTATTTAAATTATGTGTAAGTGTACTTTTTAAAAAATGTTATTATATGAACAAAATTATGCCTTTTATCTCCACTCTGAGTGTGACAGGATGGATACTGTTCTTATAACCTCCATCAATTCGGACAGCCACCTCTCCTTCTACTTCAAAAGAACCGGGCAAATTCATTTGTATTTGAATTCTATTATCTTTGTCTAAAGGAAACCGAACTAACCATTTAAGAACAGGTTGTCTTTAAAGATTTAGTAAAAGAAAAAAAAATAAAAATAAAGATTTAGTAAAAGAATATTAACTAAAATATATATATATATATATTTTAAGATGAATAAAAATGTATTAGACTGTCCTAAAGTGTATGTGGAAATATGGTACTGCTATTGAGAGAACATCATTTGTGACGTCCTCGGAATGCAGGCACCCCTCCCGACCCACTCCATCTGCAGGTTGTCAGCTCCTTAGCAGATGGGGTGTGAAGTAAGAGGGCACTTGTGTGGCCCTAACGCAGCTCAGCGGGAGCATGTTTGAGCAGCAGATGGTGCCCTGGCCTGGTGCAGCCCTGACCACCTCCCATTCTCCGTGATGGAAGAAGCTGTCACACAATCCCTGGGTGCCGATTTTTGCCCCTCACGGTGGCTGCTCAGGAGGCCAACATGAAAAGGACTGATAACAAAATAGATTCTGTGCCAATCTTTTGGCCAGAATCAATTAAACCTCGGTTGTGCACCTTGGACTCTTTGGTAGAAATCTGTTTTAAGACATTGCTAATTATTTGTCCTTAGAGACCATCACTTCTTCCGTCTTTGTGCTCATCTTTCATTTTTTTGAAATACCTACGCATAAATCCAGATTAAGAATCTTTAACAGACCTGTTAGCAGATTTTACACTTTTCTCAGTGGTTGGATCAGAAGGAAATCGTCAAGTTCAGTACCTGATTTTCACTGTCCACATCACGCCCCCCTCAGTCCCGAGGGACAGGGCATAGGAAACAGTCCCCATGAAGCTGCACCCCGGAGCAGCCTCAGCCAGTGGAGAACTGCCAGAAATTTCACCTGCCAGGGCCCTCTCACTTGTCACTGCCTCTAAAGAAGGAGGGATTCGTGCAAGCCGAGAAGCAGGCCTGCATTTCCCCCAACACACCCCTTGTACTCCTTGTGTTAGTTTAGATCCTTCCAGATCTTTGTCACAATGCAGCCCCCAGCTTGGGTCCCGTATTCAGGAAAATTGCCTCAACTCACTCCTCCATGTTGATTTTCTTGTTCACCATCCTATAGCTCTTTCCATTCAGGGTATTTTATGGCACTTGGCACCATATTCACCTTTAGCAATTAAAAACCTTCCTGGGGCTCCTGGGTAGCTCAGTGGGTTAAACATCCTACTCTTGATTTTGGCTCAGGGCATAATCTCGGGGTCATGAGATCAAGCCCCACATTGAACCTCTCATTCTCAAATAAAGAAAGAAAGAAAAAAAAAAACCTTCCTAAATCATCTACCATTTTTTCCCTTATGTCTCAATTAAAAAAAAAAAAAAAGAAAGAAAAAAAAAAAAAGGCAGGGTTGAGGGAGTTGACTAAAGACCTTTCTGGCTCCAGCCACTTCTCCACCTATCTTTATCCTCTGCATCAGCTCCAGCCCCAGCCTCCAGTAACAAAGTCACATTTGCCATTTTAAAGGGCCTGCTGCAAACAGGTATAAAGGAGTTCCCCCAACCCCCACCCCACCCTTGCCCCACTGACTCCCAGCCTGTCTTCAGCATTTTGGGGAGAAAGAGTCCAGCCCTGGCTGATGGAATTCTATTCCTGGGATCAGCTGACTATGGAGGGACCGGTCTCAACTTTATTTTGCCTTCTGCCAAGATAACCTCTTCTCTTAGATCCTGTAGGCCTAAGTCCCTTCTCTCATGGTCCTCTAAGACTCCCAGGTGTAAAGAAAAAGAGTTTACTTACAAGATTTTTACTGCAGTCCCCCCTTATCTGCCAGGAATATGTTCTGAGACCCTTAGTGGATGCCTGAAACCATGGATAGTACCGAACCCTCTATATACTATGTTTTTTCTTGTACATCCATGCCTGTGATAAGGTTTTATACATTAGACACAGTAAGAGACTAATAACAATAATAACTAATAACAAATAGAACTATAAAATACCACCTTCAGGTGGTCTCTCTCAAAATTTATCAAAATACTGCACTCACCCTTCTTGGGACGATGTCAAATGATAAAACGCCAACATGATGAATTGAAGTGAATGATGTAGGTTCTGTGACGCAGCATTAGGATCAGAAGAAGCACCTGCTTCCACCTGAGCTTGACCTCGGGTAACTGAAACCACCGAAAGCGGACCACTGAATTTGGGTACAGATGAAACTGATGATGTGTGCTTGGGTCTCAGCATTAACTGATCAAGGGTTAAAATGAAATCACCAGGGATCAATATTTAATCATTAGTTACTAGCTTTTTCCTTCTCTTGAAAAGAAAGGGGTATTTGGCTATGTGTAAAAGGAAGGGCATGAGGGGCACCTGGGTGGCTCAGCCAGTTGAGTGCCTTCTGCTCGGGTCATGATCCCGGCCGGAGTCCTGGGGTCAGGTCCCACATCAGGCTCCCTGCTCTGTGGGGACCTTGCCTCTCCCACTGACTCTGTCACTTTTTGTCTCTCATGAGTAAGTAAATGAATAAAACCTAAAAAAATAAAAAAATAAAAATAATTAAGGGCATAATATTTTGAGATACAAAGCAAAATCCCTTCCTTCCCACATGCCACCCCTGAAAAATTAGAGCAGTGAGACCTCCAACAGACCAAACCCCCAAGGGTTTATCAACAGAGATGCTGTATAGAGAAGAAGGTTGAAGCATCCCACTCACTGGGGAGCCAGTTGGGGCAGTGAGCTGGGTCCTGAGCGCTAGACCCAGGTTGGGGAACACTGGCAGAGACTCCTACGCCCAGGCTTGGCATGAAGTGGGTGGAGCTGCCACTTTCATGTTGTATGGAGGGTCTCGTCCATAGGCCTTGTTCCTGGCTGTACGTGGGACCACAGTGCCCATCTTGGACATGAGTCACATGGTGAGCTGCCTGTGGTCATCGCATCAGAGGCAAATGAAAATTTCTCATCCAGAGAAATGTAGTTGGACACCCAAATTTTGGTGAAACAAGAAGACTCTATGTAAAGTTAATTGTTAGGGAGTCCTAATCCAATCCCACGCTCCTGTTTTATTAAGGGAGGACTCCAGTGTGTGAGCTGAAGTGACTTGCACGTCCCCACACGGGGAGAGCTAGCTCTCTTGCTCCCAGGCGTGATGCACAGCCGTCCCGAAGAAACTCACACTCGTACCCCCTTGGTGAGGCCTCAGCCCTCAAAAGCAGGTGGTCTATGTCTTTGTCCTTTTTTATTACTGTAATATTGGTGATTGATTCAAAATAACCACCCCGAGAGAGGTACTGACACCATGGGAAGAGACGGCACTTGTTTTCCCATCATTTTAAAGATAGTGATTTAAAAACTCTTCATTTCTTCATATTTGTGTTGAACAACTTTTGGCAAGGGGCTTTCTAGGAACTATTGGAAGATTTTATGGGAATAAGATACAGTCCTTGGTCCTATTGACTCAAAAGTGAGCAGAATGAATGTGCACAGGTCTCTCTTTCTGGAATATTCCTCCACTCTCCATCTGGCCTGATTTAATCATGGATCTGTCTCAGTTTAAATGCATATTTCTCAGGTAGGCCTTTGGTGCCCCTGCCCTAACCCAGGCCAGATGTAAGTTATTGTCCCAGAGACACGTGTAGTCTTCCTTTTGATATTCATTGCACATCTTTATTTCCTTTGTCTACCGGAGTACATGGATCACAAGGGCCAGGACCCAGTCTGCCCCTCTCACTGCAGTGCCCTACTGTGGGCAGCCAGGGTTCTGGCCGCCTGGGGAGAGCTCAGGAGGAGAGTTAATCCCGACAACAGCAAAGAGGAAGGGAAGCTCAGATGATGGACCGTAACATTTGTCATGTGGGAGCTGCAAGCAAAGAACTTGGCATTTACAGTCTTGCCTGCTATACCAACCTTCTCAGGTGGTGCTGGGACCCGTGGGTAGGTGTGGAAAGGAGGTCAGGCTCCTCCCTGCGACACACTGCTGGGGGTGCCGGCCCTCAGCTTGGCCTTCTAGGCCAACCCCCTGTTCTACGAACTCCCCTTTGGTGGGGGGAGGCTTTTGTGAGAGTGGGTAAAAGGCGGAGCAAACCGCAGAAGCAGGTTGCAGTTTGAGCTTTAAGTGCCGGGATGCCACGCTGAGGGGTTTACAATCGAACCTGTGATGCTACGGGGGCCTTTGAAGATCTGTAGGCAGGTGCTGCCAAAAGATTACTCTGGAACCAGCAAAGGCGTGGGTGGGGAGGGACACAGAGATGGGGAGGGGTCTGCGGCAGGTGGAGGACACCGGAGGAGCTGGGGCAGGAGGTTTAGAATGAGAAGAGGGACGCCCGGAGGGGCTCAGTGGTTGGGTGCCTGCCTTCGGCTCAGGGCGTGATCCTGGGGTCCAGGTCCCGCAGGGAGCCTGCTTCTGCCTCTGCCTGTGTCTCTGCCTCTCTCTGTGTGTGTCTCTCAGGAATAAATAATAATAAAAAAATAGAAGCATTAGAGAACTGAAATCATGATCGGTCTTCAGCTGCTAACGCTGTGCTGGAAGACTGGGATACTTCAGGCTGTCGACTGTTGGAATGTGGAGGGGGTGGACAATTTAAAAGTATTACATGTGGAATCTGGTAAACATAACTGCAGGAGAGGAAAACAGGCTTGAATGGCTGGGACTCACTCAGTGGGAGGCCTCCAGGGTTTCCCTCGCGCCCAGCCCAGTGAGGTGTCGGACTCCCCCTACAGCCCCCTAACCTCCACATCCCCTCCCAGGGCATATGCCTGGCCTGGGCCCTAGAAAGGGGCTGTGCGTATGGGGAGAGGGAGCAAATGGCTGAGTAGTCTGGGAATGGCGGGTAGCACGGCAGAGAGTCATAAGAAAAATTGATAGTGACCTTCTAGGACCTAGAGCAGTGGCCCAATTACCTCCTCATCTTCTCCTTTACTTAGCTTCCCTTGTTTCCTCAGCTCCAGACTTCCTAATTCCTTCCTATTCCTCCAACATTTCAGGACTCGGGTAGCTCAGGTACTTTGCACTCGCTGTTCCTTCTACTGGAAATGCTCTTCCCTGAAGCATAAGCAATGTTCCCCTCACTTCCTTCCAGCCTTCGCTCAGATGTCATGTTATCAAAGTTATCCTGTGATCAACCTATCTAAAACTGCACACCACATTCCCCCAACACCCGCCCCCCTGACACATGCATATATATATTCCCTATTCCCCTTCTATGTTTCATTTTTCTCCGTGGCCCCTATTATCCTTAAATATTACATTTTACTTGTGTATGTTATCTGCTCCCACATCTGCAAGATGTAAAGCTCCAAGAAACAGGCATTTTGTTTTGCCATTTTGTCTACTATCTCCCCACTGAGAACAGTGCTCAGCATAAGGCAAATATTCAATAACATATGATGGGTTACAGTTGGTTCTTGGATCTGCAATATCCAATGCTCACCCACACATAGACCACATGGTCAGCCTTGGGGTAACTGGGCTGGGGGGTAAGCCCAGGGGGAGCCTTTAATGACCTATGCCTTTCTTCCCAGACTTGGGAATCCAATGTGGGGATGTGGAAAAAAAAAAAAAAAAAGACAACTTTGCCTTTCATTTAGACAGGAATTTTAGAGTTGAAAAACCAAGAACTGACCACCTTGGATTTCAGGTTTTGGAGGGACCTCTTTCTCAACAGCTGTATGTGGTTCCCCAGTCTGCCTGGGGAGAAAGTCCTCAGGAGCCAAGTGAACACCCAGGGAGAGTGTGGTGAGCTTGGACCAGGGGGACATAAAGGGAGCCAATGGCTTCCCTTCTGTGAGCGTCACTCCTCACTCCTAGGTGCTCTCTTGCTGTTAGGACTGACTGACTTGACCAAATTGCTTGACCCCTCTGGAGCATCAGTTTTCTCATCTGTAAAGTTTCCTCAGCTGTAAAATCAGGTTAACGGTAACAGTCCTGGACAAATTGAATAAGATATAACTGGACCGTGACTTCCAAAGTGTCAGGAAAGACAAGGGCTATCAAGGAAGGCCACTAGCACAGGGTGCAATATAATATACTAACCAAGTGTGTAGTACAGACATTTGTTTTAAGGCACTACAGGACAACTAGATAACTGGCGAGCAATGAAATTACCACATTTGTCCTTTACCTTTCTAATTATAAAGCCAAAAGCCATAGTTCTCTATGGGTTAGGAAAACAAAACAAGTTTAAAATTGAAAGAAATATAGGAAGCAAGCATCTGTGCTATCAACAGGTCAAATTCCAAATTTCTAATTTGCACAAAAGACATTTTTCTGATAACATATCTAAGTAGGAGTTGCTGGATAGTGTTAGGATGTGGCCAGGGCCAGGTCAGGGCCAGGTCAGGGCCAGGCTCAGGCAAACTGGGAAATGTCTCCACTGATTTTCACTGTGCTCACCCCACCCAGGCCCCCACACTATGCCCACCGTGGTTCCTCTGTGTCCCCAGCTGGCTGGCACCAGTGGCCCCATGCCATTCCTACAAGCCCAGAGACTGGAAGTGGGTGACAGGCCATCCTCCCCTGGAAACATCTCAAGCCCAGAGTAGCAAGTTTCTAGAACCTGGCTCTCTGCTCACCAAACCAGGCAATCTCACTCCCCCAGGCTCAGCTTCTCAGTCCACATCAATTCAGTAATTTGTGGATATCCCTCTGGAGCTGAACTCAGGCCTCCTCCTATGCTGCTGCACCTACTACAGCTCTATGTAGCTGTCACCTTGGATGAAAACCGGCTTCAAGGACCTTCCCAGAGCACTCCTTTGTTCACAGAAGTGGTTTGGAGCCTGGTTGTGGGTGAGAGATGCTCTGGAGCTTTGAAAGCACACTAGTTAACAAGACCCACCCAGAACCACTAGTTCAAACTCAGGCCAGTGTGTAGTAGGGTTGGGCACCCTGACTAGCAAAATCCCCGGCTCCTCCTCCAGCGCATGAGGCCTCCTGTCGGGGTGCTCTCTCCCTCCTCAGCCTTCACCACCCTTCCCCTTCACCAACGGCAACACCCTGGTGGTGTTCCTTGAATGCACTTCACCATTTCATGCCCTGAGGACTTTGTACATCCTTCTGTGGGTCTAGGACCTAACTCCTCACTGTGTGTCCACAAACAGGCAACATCAGCATCACCTAGAAACCCGGAGCCCCAGAAGCAGAATCCATGTTGCAGCAAGATCCCAGGTGAGCACCTGGGTGGCTCAGTAGTTAAGCATCTGCTTTTGGCTCAGGGCATGATCCCTGGGTCCTGGGATCAAGTCCCGCATCAGGCTTCCTGCGGGGAGCCTGCTTCTCCCTCTGCCTGTGTCTCTGCCCCTCTCTGTGTCTCTCATGAATAAATAAATAAAATCTTTTAAAAAATAATCCCAGATGATTTATACAAATGTTAAAATTTGAGACACACTCTGGATGCTTGCCAGGCTTGCCCGGCTGGAGAACCGACACGCTTCGATCCCTAGGACCCCCAGCTCAAGGAGCTGCTCTTCCACTGAGGCTTTCCCGGCCTCACCCTCCTTGCCCTGCAAAGGAATGAGTTCTCCCGCCTTCAGGCGACCACTTCCGCAGCATCCAAGAGCTGACACCAACGATCCCCAGCACCTGCAGTACACAACATTGGGATCAAACAAAACCACCCAGCCGCTCATTTCAGGAAATAAAAGTTCCTAGAAGAAAAGGCTGTGAACCAGCTGAACAGCCTATACAGGACTACCAGCTTGTGCATCAAGAGTGGCCTCCAATCCCTTCCTTCTCGAGCCCACCCATCCGGAGAAAGCTACGAAGGCAGAACCCCGCCCAATCCCGATTGATTCCACCTTGCCAGTGTCACCTTAAAATGACCCAGCCCAGGCCCTGAAGCCATATGAAAATCCTGCTCTAATCTCCTAGTCTGAGATGTGACTAAGATAATCAGGCTGATGTTCCCCCTCCTTGCAGGACATATTACAGACCTAGCTTTGTTAAATCAAGTTTTTCTGGTGGCCTTTGGTGCTTCTGATGACAGTTGACAGGCTCATCACAGAATGTTGCAACTATTTATTTGTGTGGCAGATATTATCTTACAGCTTTGTCACTGCCCCCTTCCCGGGTACACACACACACACACACACACACACGCACACACATGCTATAGACTGACACAAAGAACATCAAAAAGTATAGAACTAATAGGCTCAAAACCTGAGCTGCAGACAAAAAGAGAGCAGGAGAGAGAGAGGGAAGGAGGGGCCAGGGAGGGGATGGGAGAGAAAACAGCCCAGAGGGGAGAGATCTTCCCCCATTAGGAAAGAACCAGTCACACATTCAGGCCTCCTGGACTTCCAGTTGGCCCTCCTCCAAGCCCTTCTCCCTCGAGATGCTGAGGACAATGGAAGTGAATAGGGTAAGGGAGCCAGTTTTGAACCCAGACAGCCAGGCTGAATTTCAACGGTGCAACATTTAACTTGACCTAAAGTTCAAAACTTTTTTGTATCTTCTGTATACTTGACCTCAGCTGCATATGTATATAATGAAATACAGTATATACAAACCAGCTCCGCTACCTTCGTATAATATTATTTCTATCCATCCAATGTTTATAGGGTGATTTCTCTCTCTCTTTTTCTCTCTCTCTCTCTAGTTGAGAGCTACCAAAGACAGAGAAAATCCAGGTAAAAATTAGATAACAGAGACAAAAGGACATTTGAGGATGGGAGCAAGAATAATTGCAGAGCATTTGAAATTTCCATGACTTGAGGAGGAAGAAAATTTGTTTAGATTTATTTAAAACTCTCTTTCTAATCCAAATATGAAAATATTATCAGGTAATTTTCACCACTGATACATTAATTATCTCTTGTGAACAAATTACCTTCACACTTAGTAACTTAAGGCAACATTTATTTTCTCACTCAATTTCTGGGTACTAGGTTCTGAGAGTGACTTGGCTGAGTGGTCTGGGTCTCTCATGAGGATGCAGTCAGGACGCTGGCCGAGGCTCCTGTCATCTAAATGCCGGACCATGGCTGGAGGAGCCACTTCCCAGAAGGTTCGCTCAAATGGTTGTTGGCAGAAGGCCCTTTCTGTAACACAGCTCACAACTTTCTCTGGAGTGGACCATCCAAGAGGAAGTGCAAAGGGAAGATACAGTGACTTTTATTATCTTGTCTTTGTTTTTCTGTTTTGTTTTGTTTTTGTTTTTCTGTAGTAAAATTTCCCTTTTTAAATTTATATATATATATATATATATATATATTTTATTGGAGTTCGATTTGCCAACATAGAGCATAACACCCAGTGCTCATCCCGCCAAGTGCCCCCCTCAGTGCCCGTAGCCCAGTCACCCCATCCACCCAGCTCCCCTTCCACCACCCCTTATTCGTTTCCCAGAGTTAGGAGTCTCTCATGTTCTGTCTCCCTCTCTGATATTTCCCACTCATTTTTTCTCCTTTCCCCTTTAATCCCTTTCACTATTTTTTATATTCCCCAAATGAATGAGACCATATAATGTTTGTCCTTCTCCGATTGACTTACTTCACTCAGCATAATACCCTCCAGTTCCATCCACGTTGAAGCAAATGGTGGGTATTTGTCATTTCTAATGGCTGAGGAATATTCCATTGTATACATAGACCACATATTCTTTATCCACTCATCTTTCGATGGACACTGAGGCTCCTTCCACAGTTTGGCTATTGTGGACATTGCTGCTAGAAACATCGGGGTGCAGGTATCCCGGCGTTTCATTGCATCTGCATCTTTGGGGTAAATCCCCAGCAGTGCAATTGCTGGGTCGTAGGGCAGGTCTATTTTTAACTCTTTGAGGAACCTCCACACAGTTTTCCAGAGTGGCTGCACCAGTTCCCATTCCCACCAACAGTGCAAGAGGGTTCCCCTTTCTCCACATCCTCTCCAACATTTGTGGTTTCCTGTCTTGTTAATTTTCCCCATTCTCACTGGTGTGAGGTGGTATCTCGTGGTTTTGATTTGTATTTCCCTGATGGCAAGTGATGCAGAGCATTTTCTCATGTGCTTGTTCGCCATGTCTATGTCTTCCTCTGTGAGATTTCTGTTCATGTCTTTTGCCCATTTCATGATTGAGGGGAATGAGGCTCTTTTTAGAAGAATGTTAAAGAATTTGTGGACATACTTATAACTATCATATTCTTCCCATGTGCAAAGTACTCCCATCCTTCCCAATGCTGCCCCAAAGTCTCACCCCTGTACAGCATCAGCTCTAAGTCCAGGATGTCACCATTTAAATCAGGTCCCAGTGTAGGAAATTCTCCTTAAGTGCAGATCTCCAAGTACAATTTCTCTCTGTCTGAGGTCTTGTGAACTAAAGACATTAACTGAAATATCAATTAGTTATCCATCACTACGTAGCACGCCACCCCACAACTTACTGGTTTAAAGCATCAAACACCATCTCAGTTTTGGTGTGTCAGCAATTCAGAAGTGGTTTTTCTGGATGGCTCTGGATGGGTCTGAGATCAGTCTTTCATGATGTTTCAGTCAATCAGCTGGGGCTGAGTCATCTAGAGGCTTGAGGAGGCTGGAGGAACTGCTTCTAAGATCACTCAGTGACTTAGCTGTTGGCTGGAGGACTCATGCAGACCTCTCCACAGACTGTTTAAATGTCTTCATGACATGGCAGTTAGCTTCCCCCATGCTAAGTGATCCAAGGGTGAGCAAGCAAGAGGGAAGACATGATTTTTTTTATTACCGAGTCTCAGAAGTGACAGGTCATCACCTCTGCTATGTTCATTTGATCTCATAGGACAACTCTGATATGATATGGGAGAGGACAGCACAAGAGCATGATTCCAGGAAGCAGGGCTCCCTGAGCACCATCTTGGAGATAGGCCAACACACCTGCTAATGAATTAATGTCAGAAGCTGGACTTAGGAGCACTGTCAGAAGCTGTAGATTCTTCTTATGTGTTTGCCACTCTTCATATGATCCTAATACAGTAACAAAATTTGGCAGTACTATGAAAACAGGGATCTTAAGTAATAACTGTCTCTATCAGATGAATGATGATGATAGACCGGTAAAATGACCCAAAGGATTTGTGTGAAAACAGCCCACAGAAATCCAAGCACTGTAGACATATGTTTATCTGAGAGGGCACTCTGAAGTCTTATGAGCCTGACAATAGTGAATTCTACTTCCAGCAATGTGGTCTTTCTCTTTACCTTGGTTTCCTTAATTTCAAAAAAGCATAATAATAGCTTTTTTGATGAGTTTTTATGGGAATTCAAGCTTTTATATTTAAGGTAAATAGCAGTTATTAATTAATTGATAGAAAGTAATTACTGAAAAGATTATTTCATGGTATTGCATGGTAACCACCTGAATTGATAGATGTCTTTCAGTCTTTGGAGAAATATTTGTAAATGCACGAGAAAGGTAAATCTCTCCCATTCAATAATGTATATAATCATATTTCAGAAAAAGAATACAAAAGAAAAAATCATCCATTACCCTGAAACTCTTATACAATCACCATCTTTCCTTCTAGGCTTTTCTATGCACTTTTCTCCTCCTAAAGTCGGAGTGTACATAAAAGTATACTTTTTGTTTCTTTCACTTTATATCCTAATATAGAAACATTTAACAGAGTCTGACACTGAAACTATTTGTGTGTGTCATGCTCAAATTAGTGAGCTGGGGGCCAGAGTGGGAGGGGAGAGTTGGTAGAAGGAGGGGGAGTTATGAGCCAATAAATACCCAACAACTCTCTGTCATGATCAGTTAAAGTTCCAAGAAGAAGAGGTCCTACAGAGTATCAGAGACCAATGCAAGGAGATAGTAGGAAGTGCTAAGAGATTCTAGAAGTTGTGGCCTAGGGATGAAAGGTGCTTAAGCAATTTTTGCTTCCATTCCTCTTCCATAAAATATAGACGTTGCATGCAACTTCCCTTATGGGGCTGCTGGAACAGTTAGTCAAATTAGCAATATGTAAAGTGCTCAGCACATAGAAAAGATATTATTATTAAAATGGTAAGATTTAAAAAAAATAAAATAAAATGGTAAGATTTCATGAGTCAGGATATGGGATTTCTCAAAGTGTTTAGCAACCTAGGAATTCTTCACAGACTTCTTTTTTTTGTTTGTTTGTTTTAAGATTTTATTTTTAAAGCAATCTTGACACACAACATGGGGCTCAAACCCACAACCCTGAGATCAAGAGTTGAATGCTCTACCAACTAAGCCAGGCAGGAACCCCCTTAACGGATTTCTCAAACATATAACTTATGTCCTAGTTTCTATAACATAGGAAAGTCCATCTGGACATCACGTCAGTGTAGGGTTGATTATTGATAGCAAACACCAATGCTTACAGGAACTAGGTGGGCAACCTAAGGATAGGATGCTAGGAGGAGCTTGCAAGGTGGATGGTGCAACCCTGCCTCCATAGGGGGCAGAGCTACTGGGCATTCAGTTGATCTGTAGGACTAAAGCTCAGGGTTGCCAGGTGACAGCTACAGAGCATTTTTTCCAACATTCATCTGAATTAACGGTGCTATTACAATATTCTTGGAAATGTTTCAAAAAAATTTTTAAAGTAGGCTCCATGCTGAGCATGGAGCCCAACATGGGGCTTAAACTCACTCCCCTGAGATTAAGATCTGAGCTGACATCAAGAATCAGAGGCTCAATGAACTGAGCCACCCAGGAGCCCCAAAGTTCTTGGAAATTCACACACACACAAATCAACAGTGGTTAGGTGACAGGATTTCTAGCATAGGGACAAGACTTACTTTCTGCCTTATCTCTAGCTATCGGGTTTGATTTTACACATTAAAATACATTCAATTAGGGCAGCCCGGGTGGCCCAGTGGTTTAGTGCTGTCTTGGGCCCAGGGCATGATCCTGGAGACCCTGGATCGAGTCCCACGTCAGGCTCCCTGCATGGAGCCTGCTTCTCCCTCTGCCTGTGTCTCTGCGTCTCTACGTCTCTCTCTCTGGTCTCTTGTGAAAAAATAAATAAAATCTTTAAAAAAAATAAATTCAATTAAATAAAAAGTACACACTGACATATAAAATGCTTCAAGAAGTCCTCTACTAGAGCCGAAAACCCATTTAACTTTATTTAACCCGGTGGTTTCCATACTATTTGATCTGGAAACTCTGTTTTCCACACAAAATTCCATGCAATACACTTTGGGAAAGGTTTTCTAGCTTTCGAAAGGAATACTCAAACAAACCAATCAACAAAAACAACAGACTGGTTATTGTGCCATGTTGGGGGGCACCCCACAGGTGTTCCTGCCATGTGATAATGGGCTCCTGCCGCCTTCCACCTTCGAATCAGCAGCAGGGACATGGCAATTACCTCTGAGGACCCAATTCTCCATCTCTCCTGTGCTCACCTCACAGAGAAGAGGTCTGGGCACCATATTAGTGCTTGATAAATAGGAGTTTTCCCCTCGATCCTTGGAATATGTACTTTTTAACTGCTTCTCTAACAATAACATTATGACAGCAGCTTAATGAACATATTAAAGACAGAGAAATAGCTCCTTTTATGTGGCCTGAATACATCTGGTATTGTCCGAACCTGGCAAGCTGCACTGCGCTCTACACATAAATAGAGGTATGATGAACTGCAATGATAATACCATATTTTTCACTTGTTTCTTTTATCTTCTTTACTAGTTTGTAAACAGGGAGAGTAGGGTGTGGTAGCCTTAGATTCCTAATCTGTGAGCATAATAATATTTATCTTGCAGAATTTTGTCAGCCAGAATTTTTGAAAGATCAAATAACAAGGCAAACATATATAAAGTGCCTAAAACAATACCACAGACATAGCAGGACTTGGTAAAGGACAAGACAACTCTGGGGTGCCTAGGTGGCTTAGTTGGTTAAGCATCAGACTCTTGGTTTCAGCTCAGGTCATGATCTTAGGGTCCTGGGGTCAAACCCCAGGTTGGGCTCCATGCTCAGCAGGAAGTCTGCTTAAGAATCTCTCTCTCTCCCTCTGCCCCTCCTGTTTGTCCTCTCTCTAAAATAAATAAAATATTTTTTAAAAAAATGATAATCATTAACTAAGTGATGGGCATTAAGGAGGGCACATGATAAGATGAGCACTGGGTGTTATACTATATGTTGGCAAATTGAATTTAAAGAAAATATATTAAAATGACAATTATTGGTATTATGTCTACACTACCTGTTAACATTAAATTCTTGGAAGATGGAAAAAAATCATGGATCTTAAGTGTGTACAGTCACTAGCGTGAAGCATGTACAGTCACTAAGGTAAATCATGGAACTGCAATATTTGTAGTTGGTTGAAATGGTTTTTTTAAGATTTTATTTATTTGTTCATGAGAGACACACAGAGAGAGGCAGAGGCATAGGCAGAGGGAGAAGCAGGCTCCCTGCGGGGAGGCTGATGCGGGGACCCCATCCTGGGATCACAACCTGAGCTGGAGGTAGATGCTCAACCACTGAGCCACTCAGGTGCTGGGTTGAAATGTTTTAAAGGATTGGCAAGGTTCTTAGAAATTCTCTTTTGCAGATGACAAAAGGAGAAACTGAGACTGAGAAAAATCAAGCAATTTTCCCATGCTTTTCACAGGAGCGTAAATCACTACACCCAACATGTGGATCCCACACTAAGCATACAAGAATCCCACTGAAGAGTTAAAAACTCAGCAGGACCCCTCTCTGAAGTGAACACACCCATAAACCTTTGCTTTGCATGGCTCCAGGGATTCTATAACTCACACACATTTGCACGGTTAATAACAAATTCGAACTCTGGGCATACTAAGTGATCTGCTGCAAACGTTCCCAGTATTTTGTTTAAATCCCTGCTTTGAGTTTATCTTTGTGTATGGTGAAAGAGAGTGGTCCAGTTTCATTCTTCTGCATGTGGATGTCCAATTTTCCCAGCACCATTTATTGAAGAGACTGTCTTTCTTCCAGTGGATAGTCTTTCCTCCTTTATCGAATATTAGTTGACCATAAAGTTCAGGGTCCACTTCTGGGTTCTCTATTCTGTTCCATTGATCTATGTGTCTGTTTTTGTGCCAGTACCACACTGTCTTGATGACCACAGCTTTGTAGTACGACTTGAAATCTGGCATTGTGATGCTCCCAGCTATGGTTTTCTTTTGTAAAATTCCCCTGGCTATTCAGGGTCTTTTCTGATTCCACACAAATCTTAAAATAATTTGTTCTAACTCTCTGAAGAAAGTCCATGGTATACTGGACCACTCTCTTTCACCATACACAAAGATAAACTTAAAATGGATGAAAGATCTAAATGTGAGACAAGATTCCATCAAAATCCTAGAGGAGAACACAGGCAACACCCTTTTTGAACTTCGCCATAGTAACTTCTTGCAAGATACATCCACGAAGGCAAAAGAAACAAAAGCAAAAATGAACTTTTGGGACTTCACCAAGATAAGAAGCTTTTGCACAGCAAAGGATACAGTCAACAAAACTCAAAGACAACCTACAGAATGGGAGAAGGTATTTGCAAATGACGTATCAGATAAAGGGCTAGTTTCCAAGATCTATAAAGAACTTATTAAACTCAACAGCAAAGAAACAAACAATCCAATCATGAAATGGGCAAAAGACATGAAGAGAAATCTCACAGAGGAAGACATAGACATGGCCAACATGCACATGAGAAAATGCTCCTGCATCACTTGCCATCAGGGAAATACAAATCAAAACCACAATGAGATACCACCTCACACCAGTGAGAATGGGGAACATTAACAAGGCAGGAAACCACAAATGTTGGAGAGGATGCGGAGAAAAGGGAACCCTCTTACACTGTTGGTGGGGATGTGATCTGGTGCAGCCACTCTGGAAAACTGTGTGGAGGTTCTTCAAAGAGTTAAAAATAGACCTGCCCTACGACCCAGCAATTGCACTGTTGGGGATTTATCCCAAAGATACAGATGCAATGAAACGCGGGGACACCTGCACCCCGATGTTTCTAGCAGCAATGGCCACAATAGCCAAACTGTGGAAGGAGCCTCGGTGTCCATCGAAAGATGAATGGATAAAGAAGCTGTGGTCTATGTATACAATGGAATATTACTCAGCTATTAGAAATGACAAATACCCACCATTTGCTTCAACGTGGATGGAGCTGGAGGGTATTATGCTGAGTGAAGTAAGTCAGTCGGAGAAGGACAAACAGTATATGTTCTCATTCATTTGGGGAATATAAATAATAGTGAAAGGGAATATAAGGGAAGGGAGAAGAAATGTGTGGGAAATATCAGAAAGGGAGACAGAACGTAAAGACTGCTAACTCTGGGAAACGAACTAGGGGTGGTGGAAGGGGAGGAGGGCGGGGGGTGGGGGTGACTGGGTGACGGGCCCTGAGGGGGGCACTTGACGGGATGGGCACTGGGTGTTATTCTGCATGTTGGTAAATTGAACACCAATAAAAAATAAATTTATTATTAGGAAAAATAAATAAATCCCTGCTTTGCCTGGACTTCGCAGGGAACAGCCTTCGCGCATCGCACCACCAGGTGGCGCCGCACCCCGCGCGGAGGAGGCGGGCAGGCCGCAGGGGCGCCGGGGCGGGCTGGTGCAAACCCGGGAAGTCTAGCGCCCTGGGTGCATTTTAAATGTTCAGACGCGAACATGAAAGAGGACGAATTAAATTTGCCATTATCCCGCATACTTAAATCCTAAATGACTTTGATAAAAATAGAGCAGAGCCCACTGGAGAAGTGGCTGCCAGCCCAGCCTCTCTGGCTCGCATTCCAGGGCGAGGGAGGATTCTGACTGAAGCCCATCTCCAAGTTCTAGACCATCCTCGAAACAGAACGGGAAGCAAATGCATCGTGGCTCTCTTTTTTTTTTTTTTTTTTTTAAGATTTTATTTATTTATTCACGAGAGACACAGAGAGAGGCAGAGACACAGGCAGAGGGAGAAGCAGGCTGCATGCAGGGGGCCCGATGCGGGAGTCGATCCTGGGACCCCGGGATCACACCCTGGGCTGCAGGCGGTGCTAAACCGCTGGGCCACCCAGGTGTCCCCCGTGGCTCTCCTTTCTAAGCAAAAGCCCACCATCGTAATACTTCCTTGGGCACTAAGAGCTGGAGAAGGAGGGCTATTTCTAGAAGAACTGAAATATAAGGGGGTATGATGCGGGGGTACAAAGGGGGACATGAACGAGGGCAAAGAACGCGCGGAATGTGAATCAGCCGGAGGAAAACCCGGGAATGCTTCAAAACGAAGCCAGCGTGGGGCGTCAGGACGAGGCTCGGAGCAGAGCCCCGAGTCCCCAGTGTCCAGGCCGGGAGGAGGCCTGCGCCGAGGCAGGGCTGCGCCGAGACCCAACCCGGCGGGAGCCGCGCAGACCGTGGTCGCCGGCGGGGGCGGGGCTGATCGCGCTCGCGGGCCTCCTGGCGGCAGGGGAACAGCTGCAGCTGCGGGACGCGCACTGGGGCGCCCTCCGGAACCCCAGGGCCGCGCAGATCAAACGCACAGCGGGAAATCGGCGCGGGTCACGTTCACACAGGAAGCCCAGCGCCGGCTGTTTGGCCCTATTTTAGTAATCGGTTCCAGGCGCACAAAGGAATGCCGGGACAAAGACCGAAGGCAAAAAAAAAAAAAAAAAAAAAAAAGGAAATAAAGAACAACACACACACATGCACACACACACACACACAAACCCGACCAAAACACCCACCACCCTTTTCCTTAGGAAGAAGAGCGAGTCCAAGAAGTTTAAGGAGAGCCCCAGCTGGTTTACAGAGTTGGCAGGAAGTCTGGTACCTCCTCCGTGATGTCATGGTCTTCACCAGCCCGGGGAGGGGGGGGGGGGGGACATGCCAGAGCAAGCAGTGGGAGAGCTCTGAATGCAGCAAAGCCTTATTTAAGCTCAACTGTGCTGAGACGTTGGGTGAAAGTATTTTGGGCCTAAGCGTTTCCGGCCACGATCAGATGTATGGGCCCGATGGCCAGTGCTGGCAGAGCTGTGGTCCGGTCCTGCCACCTGCTTCTATTCCCCGGAGCCAACTAGCTGCCGCCGAGCCTCCTCCGCCTCCTCCTCCTGTCATCATGGCCCGGATCATGGTACCTCGTGGGGTGGTTCCGACCAGGGCACGAGGCAAGATGCTCCATGGCTCAAAGGATCCTCGGGAAGTACCAGCCTCCTGCCTTCAGTTTAATGTCATAATCCACTTCGTCGCTCATACCGTGAACCTGGCCTCTAAAAAGGGGGGGGGGGAGCCTCAATTTCTTTGGAGCCATTGTTGAATTCTCTCAAGTCTTATCCAGGCCAGGGGCTCTCTGAACATTCTGGTCCTGAAACTCACTTACCTTCTAAAAAACCGAGGATTCTGAATAGTTTTGCTTTTTGTTTTTCAATGTGGGCTATCAATATTGATCCTATTAGAAATGAATGCTGAGACATTTTTACAATATGTACGAGTGACAATCATAATGCATTACACAGCAGTGTAGATTATGACAAATAAATGTTTTCCCAAACAGAAAACGTTCAGTGAGAAGCACCATGTATGTCATTTACGTTTTACAAATCT
Source organism: Canis lupus familiaris (assembly GCF_011100685.1). NCBI lineage: Eukaryota > Metazoa > Chordata > Mammalia > Carnivora > Canidae > Canis > Canis lupus. Next base: position 37,320,990 of record NC_049237.1, read on the forward strand.
CCTTAATGTCTGGCTAATAGAAAACAGCTGGATTCTCCTATCTGCCCTGCTTCTACATTCTGTCCGTTGTAGTATCTTGTTTCGATAAAAGTTTATGAAGAAAAATCAGCCTCTGCATGAGGGAGGAGTATTTTAATAGGTTTTAAAGATAAGTGCACATAGCCGTTATACTACACGCAAACTCAGTAAGTGCTAGTTTCTTTAAAGTTAATTTTAATGTGGAACCTGGAACCTCATCAATGAACTTTTTAAATTCTCTTACATGAAGCCCATTGGTCTACTTTGCACTTTGAATGGATCTTTTATCCATGCATGCTTTTGTAACATTTGGAAAATATTGGCTGACTGACTTACGTAGATCTTCCAAATTTTGACATATTTTATGACATATCCCCCCCAAATCACATTATTAATATATTGCCACCAATTTCATCAGAATAATGTCTATAAAGAAGCTGTCAAGCTCATTGTGATGGATACAAGTTTTCCATAATTCTAATCCTTTTTTGAAAGTTAAAATTTTATCATTGACAAACTGATATTGTCAGTCGTTCTACTTGAGGGGGCAGGCTCACTTTATTCATTTTGACAAAGTATCAATCAAATATCCAATTCTAAATAACTATAGTTTGTCTTTCATTCTTTAAAATTTTAAAGGGCAGTGGTGTTCCAGGAGGAATTAAAGACTAGTTTAGTTCACAATTTAATTGCTGAGTGTTTTTCCTCAAGAAAACCAACACTCAGGCAGCCCGGGTGGCTCAGCGGTTTAGTGCTGCCTTCAGCCCATGGCCTGACCCTGGAGTCCCAGGATCGAGTCCCACGTCAGGCTCCCTGCATGGAGCCTGCTTCTCCCTCTGCCTGTGTCTCTGCCTCTCTCTCTCATGAATAAATAAATAAAACATTAAAAAAAATAAAACCAACACTCTTCATTATATAGCAGAAATGCTTCAAGTGTACTTCCCATTTTATCAGAGAATATTTTGTTTTGTTTTTTTTATTTAAAGATTTTCTTTATTTATTCATGAGACATACAGAGAGAGAGGCAGAGACACAGGCAGAGGGAGAAGCAGGCTCCATGCAGCGACTCCAATGTGGGGCTCGATCCCGGGACCATAGGACCACACCCTGAGCTGAAGGCAGGCACTCAACCGCTGAGCCACCCAGGCATCCCTATCATAGAGAATATTAAGTGCACATGTACTCAGAGGTTGAGACTTAGCAAAATTAATAATTTTTACTGATTTATCAAGGACTTTATATATACATATATACACATATATATTATTTTTAAGTAATCTCTACACTCAACGTGGCACTTGAACTCACAACCCCAAGATAGAGTCGCACATTCCAACTGAGCCAGCCAGGCATCCCTATCAAGGACATTCTTAATGAAACTGGAGTCTCTTTTACTGTGAGTATGTGGTGACAATTTGGTGCCACATGCCAAGGAGGCAGCAGTTTTGCTCTCTGCTGCTTTTGCATCATCAGTAGAAATATCACCACAGTGAAAAAATCAACACCTTCATATTAATATGAAAATAGTTTTTGGGATGCCAGGGTGGCTCACTGGTTGAGTGCCTGCCTTCAGCTCAGGTCATGATCCCAGGGTCCTGGGATCAAATCCTGCATCAGGCTCCCCTCAGAGAGCTTACTTCTCCCTCCACCTATGTCTCTGCCTCTCTCTGTCTCTCTCACAAATAAATAAAGAAAATCTTTAAAAAAAATAGTTTTTACCTTACAGACTCCTTGAAAGGGTCTTGGAGATACCCCCTTAGTACTCCTCTATCCTCTCCAACTCCTGGTGACTTCTGGCTGTTCTAAATTTCCCTATTGCAGCATTCAATAGAGTGGAGGTGTCTCTGAGTCTGTAAGGTAAAAACTATTCTCATATTAATATTGGAATATTTTATTTCCCAAAGTTCTTGATTTATAATAGACTCTACCCTCTATTTTGAACAATAATAAATCATTTGGCATACTAATTACATGCCAGACACTATTCTAAACATGAAAAATATACTAGTCAATGGAACAAACAAGTCCTTACTCTCATGGCTCTCATATTCTAGAATGGACAATAAACTTTTAAATAAATTAATGCACAAGACATAATTCCTATAATGATTAAAAATAGACTGATGTGACCAAAGGTGAGCCAGCAGTGAGAGGACCCCAAAATGAGGGGTGTCAGGTTTGTACTCTGGTATGAATAATGGTGTTTCATGGGTAGAAATGAGAATAGGTGAAGTTTGCAGTAGACCGGCTAGGGTAAAATTGGAATTCCCCTGAAAAACTACGGCAAGGAAGAGGAAAGAAGGCATGGTTCTCTGTGTTTGGAAGGAGTGCCATCTTACCCCTTCTGGAGAGTACAGTACCTCATTGCCTAGGCGAGGAAGTAGCAGGGCATGGTGGAAATGTCTGGAGAAGAGCAGTTGGGTCTGGTACAAGAAGCCAATCTGCTCTGTGAGGGCTGTGACAGCATCACTGACGTTACTAGTTGCTGCTTGTTCTGCCCAGAGGCTGGTAGGAGAAGGGGGCAAAGATGGAACAAGGTTTATTTGTAACTGGAAGTTTCCATTGCTCTGGTTGCCATACCCAAGCTACATCAACATCCAGAGGCTGGCTATCACTTCTGCTCCAGAGTATCACAGAGCCACGTCTACAGCACACTAACATCTTTCATCTATACCAGTAGTCACCTAAGCTAGCTATCTAGGGCAAAAACAAAAATAAAAACTGAGAAATCACACAAAACTCAAAAGAATGGCTTGGAGGTCCCATTGCGAAAAGCACTGTGCCATGGAGAAAATATTATGGCACTCACTTGAGATACTTCTGTAGAATCAACTAGTGCCCTGTTTTCCTCTCCTCTTTACCATCAGTAGGTGTTATCAGGTAAATATAAGCTTGTAGCAAGATGTCCCTGCTGTTCCTGCTGGAGGCATGTGTCCTTGGCATCTCCAGGGCACATTTCTGGTGTTTTCTTCTGATGAACCCCTCTTATTAGTCCAGGGGAGGCATCTGTTCCCTCCTTGAGTTCAATCTTTCCCCTCTACTCCCCCCGTGAGCCAGCGTTGATGCCCCTTCCCCCCACACCTCACTCTAGAGCCGTGATTTTGTTTCCTTTCACACTTTTTCCCTGAGTGTATGAATTCTCATAACCCCAACAAAGGTATATTTTGCCCCTTCTCGAGTTCTTTCTCTTTCAACCACTTCATGTTTTTCAGAGGAGATATACTGGACAGGCTGTAGATCTCTGTGTAGAATCCTGCACTTTATACCGATGGTGGAAATTTGACATAAAATGTGAAAAATCTCTCCACTCTAGAAGTGCCCATGCAAGGCCATCCAATCTCCCTCACATTAAATCCCAGCATATTCCCTCTTCTTAGTAAAACATAAAATGCTGGGGGGGGGGGGGCAGGGACTACTGTTTGTCACTACACTCCTATAGCCCCAGCCTTTACAAACCATTGATACTTTTACTGTAAGGGTGCTAGAAAATGTGGTTCACTCTACTCCACAGAGGCAGCTGGGTGGGAGGGGTGGCCATGTGTGTAGTGGGAGGGTGGGTTTTGCTCTAATCTCTGTTCCAAGAGCATCAAAACTTCTGCTACAACCACTCTTCCCCAATCATGTAACTTCTTCCATGGTCCCCTCGGGTTGGCTCTAAAGTCCTTAAAGCCAAATGTATATGCCACATTTAGCAACTCTCGAGGGGCTTATCCTAAGTGTCTTAAGAATGAGATACATGAAAGACTTCATCTGATGTTTCCCGGCTTCAATGTCCTGTCCCAATGACCGCCTCTTCATCATTGTTTTTCTGCCTTCCTTTTTGAACTTTGACGTGTGTCTTGGCTACATTCTGTCTCCTGAAAATAGATCCCCATAAAAACTTTAACAAGTTGGTCCTCCATTTCTATCACACTTAAAGTCACATGAATCACAGCAAAGCCTCCCTTGGGGCCCCTGGGGAACCCTCTAGGAAACAACATATTTTAATAAGGAAAGGGCGAGTCAGTCACAGGGAGCCAGGAGGCTTTCCCAGCTGCCTCCCCCAGTTCTGCACCCTATATAATGCGTGAGTAATGCGCCTTGCGTGCCTATTGACCGGAATAGGACGGGGATAGATGGTAGTTCTCTGGATGGGTGGTGACCAAGGGTGGGGAAAGCTAGCAGGAAATCCTAGAGAAGACAGGAAAGCTGAGGAGGCGCTGTCCAGTTTTCCTTTTTCCATTCTCCTGAAAGCTCAGTAGTTTACAGTAAATGCATACACTGCAGAGTGAAGCAGGAAGACCAAGACATTCTAGTTGGTCACTTTTTGTTTCAGATTCTCATTTTTATTTTCCTAATTCCAGCCCTTTGGTTTCCGCAAGCCTTGATCCACCTCTTAGCTTCTTGAAATGCTCTTTCCTTCTCACTGAGTCTGCTGGATCCCATGCTTTGAGTATCTCCTTTCACCCTTTGAGAACTCTGTTGAACCACTGGCTCTGTCACTGCAGGCTGGCCTCGTAGCAGCAGCAGGCAGGGGAGGAAAGAAGACTACAATCCGAAAGATCTGGTCAAGGGGTACCTGGGTGGTGTCTGACTCAGTTTTGGCTCAGGTCATGATCTCAGGGTTGTGATCTCGGGATTGTGAAATTGAGCTCCATGTCAGGCTCTGAGCTCAGTGGGGAGCCTACTTGAGATTCTCTCCCTCTGTCCCTTTCCCCACTCAAGTTCTCTTTCTCTAGAATAAATAAATCTTCTTTTAAGAAAGATCTGATCAGAAATAAGCTGCTCAGGGAATACAATTAAGGCTATATTTGTGTTCTAAATCTTAATTGTTCAAATATTTTCTTTCAACGTTGCCATTTCACTTTTTCAGTATAACTAAACTCATGGAGAAAAGACATAAAAGGAGCTGAGGTTGTAATTAATGTAATTTGTACTGTGTAATATCAGCTCATTTATTTTTAGATGATAATGTATCCTATTCTGTAACCTCCTCCCTAAGGCCTCCATGGAAGGTGGTAAACATTGACAATGCTAGCTAAAAGCTGAGATTTCACGTTTTGGTTATTTTTCTTTGGCTCTGCACACCCAAAGAACAAAGAATTCAGACAGCTCTCCTGAGAACACCCAGTTTGCATTTATATTGCATACTAGGGCAAGCATGCTCTGGCAGTTGCTGTCAAGAAAGCGGAAATTTTCCTCAGCTTAATTCCCAGAATGTAGAGTCTGAGTGTATGGCAGGAACATAACACGTGTACTTGACAAACACATGGCACTCACACTGGGATGACGGCAGATGGATGGCTTCAGCAATAAACTGCCTGGATTTGGTGAGGCTATTTCCTCTGTAAGAGGAACACTGTACATCCAAAGGCATTTTGAGGGATTTAATTTTGCGTTTGGCTTATGGCGCTTTTAAATTGTCACTCCAAAAGCTGAAAGTGTGAAGACAAGCACTTATTCCCCCAACAATGTCATGAAACACATGGCCATGAGCGGAACATCTACTCTGGTTTATTGTCTGGTGAAGTGGCCATCAAAGCAGAGTCCAGGTACCTGAGAGTCAGATGTTGATCACCTGTCCATCCCCTACCTTCCCCACTCCTTATGCATCAGACAGAGCTCTGTAGAGAAACAGAATGGATAAGCTGTATCTAGAAAATGGGATTGATTTTCAGCTCATGCAATTTGACTGAGCTCACAAGATTAAAATCTGTAGGGCAGGCTGGCAGGCTGGAGATTCCAGAAAGAATTGACTCTGAAGTCTAGAGGCAGAATGCCTTCCCCTTTAGGGGAACCTTCTCTTTCCTCTTAAGGCCTTCAACTAATTAATGAGGCCCACCCATATTATGGAACACATCTGTTTTACTCAAAGTCTGCTCATTTAAATGTTCATCATATTTAAAGGAACCTAGATGGCTCAGTTGGTTAAGTGTCCAACTCTTTGATTTCGGCTCAGGTCATGATCTCAGGGTTGTGAGGTTGGCCCCCAAGTCAGGCTCCATGCTGGGTGTGGAGCCTGCTTGAGATTTTCTATCTCTCTTCTTCTGCCCCTCTCCTCCCATATCAATCAATCTCTCTAAAAAAAACAAACAAACCAACAACCATTAATATCTAAAAAAATATCTTTTTGGCAAACACAGAGCGATGTTTGACCAAACACCTGGATCCCACACTGTAGCCAGGATGACTCATAAAATTAACCATCTACATACAGTAGGTGTTCAACAAAATGATTTGATTTGATATGTATCCCCAGGCAAAATATATCCCCAAGACACTCTTTCTTCAGCTGAACAATGTAGGGATTGGGCTTCATTCCTCCAATTCTTGTAGGCCAAGGGCAAAAATTTAAATATTAAGAATATGGAGAACCTGTAAACTCTGGTCTCTTCAGATTAATTGAAGAACTTTAAATCAGATGATAACACCTTCTCCCCACCATGGTGGCTGCCCCCAGTATCAGCAGCAATAGAATAAATACTATATGGTGGTCCCCCACACACACTTATCCTCAAGGGATACCTTCTAGGACCTTTAGTGGAACTGAATCCTACATATAATATACATACATACTTATGATAAAGTTTAATTTATAAATTAGGCACAGTGAGAAATTAACAATGATAACAAATAATAGAACAATTATACTGTAATAGAGGTTCTATGAATGTAGCTTCTTTCTCTCTCTCACAATATCCTATTGTTTTGCACTCACCATTCTTGTGATGGTGTAAGATGATAAAATGCCTACGTGACGAGAGGAAGTGCAGTGAAAGATGTAGGTGGTGTGACCTGGCATTGACCTAGGTCAGCTACTACTGACCTCCTGACGATACATCAGAAGGAGGATCATTGCTTCACGACCATGGCTGACAGCACGTGGCTGAAACTGCAGAAAGCAGAGCCACAGATATGGGGACTACTGTACCAAGCTCTGCAATCCGATGAGCTGTCTTCTTGCTGTCCTGGTTTTCTCGGCCTATCCACATCCAGGAGCAGGACTCAAGTTGCTTAAGATGTCCAAATCACCAGCTCTCCATAAGAGAAGGGCTCCTCCTCTCACAGTGAATAGGCTGCTTAAGAATTTAGAACCCAGGAGTGAAGGAAATGCCTCTAAAATTTCCAGGAGCTCAAGGAAAGGCTTATAGAAAAATAGGCACTAGTTCCAGCCATTAACTCCTGGTCTGTTTGTTGTTTTTATTTTTAACCAGTCCAGGAAAGAAATAATGTCCAGTGTCTTTAGAAGATGATTGGAAGAGGGTCATTGAGGAGGAATGAGATTCAAACCACAGTCAGTACATGAACCTTAAAGCAGTGCCTGGTCCATAACACTCAATCATCTCCATGGAATGGGCCAGTTATCCTCTCCTTTCATCCTTTCTCCATCTCTGTTTTCCTGAATCCCTGCCCAGAGGCAGCATCCATAGTAATGATTTCCTTGGTGTGGTTCAACCCCAAGGCTTCAAACAGAACCAACAGACAGGAGCCCCTAAATACTGTGGTGGTTTCTCAGCTCTGAATCCATACATCAAACCTGATGGGTGTTTCTTTTATGCAGTGTTCCACAAAGAGAAAAAAGGCAAATATTTCAGTTCACTTAATACAAAGATCTATTTCTCTTTTCTGTCTGACTCCACGTGTATGAGGACTTAGATAGGCAATTTGCTTTAGAAAAGTGTTCTTTTGGGGCACCTGGGTGGCGCAGTGGTTGAGCGTCCGTCTTCTGCTCAGGTCATGATCCTGGGGTCCTGGGATGGAGTCCTGCATCGGGTTCCCTGTGGGGAGCCTGTTTCTCCCTCTACCTATGTCTCTGCCTCTCTCTGTGTGTCTCTCATGAATAAATAAATAAAATCTTTTAAAAAAATAGAAGTGTGTTCTTTCATTTAGATTTTTGTTTGCTTTGTTTTCTGAACTTGCAGTGCACTAAGTAACTAAATCATGAATCTGACATTTTAGGCGTCTAGATTACATCTTTTGAAAGTTGTTTTTATATGTGGAGTTTATTTGAAACAAATTTGTAGTCAAGGATAAATCCTTGGACGTGGAGCCAATAGAACTGGGCTCTTATGAAACCCTAGATGTCATGTAATGTATTTCTGCCAGTGTAGACTAGATAAATAAAGCTAATGGTTCATTTTCCATGAGGCTTTGAGGGTATACTGAACCTTGAAGAGGTTAGCATGGACGACCTAGGTTTGGAACTTCAGAGATTAACCATGCCATGTTGGACTGACCTCAGGAAACAGTGGCTGGAAAATCACTTCGAGTTGGGTGATCTGAATATAAATCTGAAGAGTTATATTCATTATCCTTCATAGCTCAGAGTCATCCTGTTCTACCAAAGGGATATAACTCTTGAGTGAAATAGATAATCACTTCTTGAGTGATATTAAGAAGTGATATTATTTGCTAAGAAGCAAACAAACTGGCACATAGAGAGAAAATAATGGGATGGAGGGCCCTTAACTGGTTGTGTAGAGGAAGATTTTTTTCAGAAGACAATATATAAGCTGAAAATTGGAGTGAGGAGTAGCCAGATGTGTGGAGGTGATTTTCCAGAAGCAGTGATAGGTAAAATGGAGGACAGCGGGGCTGAGGGAAATGGAGAAATCACATCAACTTTCAAGGCATCTGCCTTGTGCACCCAGCCTGCTGGTGCTAACATTCACAGAGATGGCAGAAAGTAGGGAGAAGGAGAGGCTTGAAGGGAAATCAAAAGTCACGTCGTGGACATGTCATGTTTGTGATGACTGTGAGAATTCCAAGGGTAGATGTTGAATAGGTGTGTAGGAGCCAGGGTCCTGGCAGGAAACCAGGGCAGGGGGAGGAGAATTTAATAAAAAGACTCTTTACAAAAGTATGGGCAGAGCTGAGGGAATGCAAGAAGATTGTGCAGTGCCCTGAAGCTAGGTATAGTGGGGAGGCATTACCATACTTGGCCTGAGGAAGCAAAGGAAAAGGGTTAAGAGAGAGGGCTGGTTAAGAGAGAGGGCTGGGGGGGGGGGCAGGAGGTGGATGGAGGGCCTTCTGATAGGATCTGTGGCCTTCAGTAGAGAGATATAGTCAGTCTGAGGTGAGCCACAATGAGGGAGCTGGGGTAATAAACTTACTGACCTCACTCTCCTCCTACCTTTCAATCTTCTGCTGGAAACTTCTATGGCTAAGCCCAGCTGGAAGTCAGAGAGTCTGTTGATGTAGTTCACAAAGGTCAAAGTGCCAGGGCAGAGAGGAGGGTCAGCACGAGTAAGGGGAGGATCTGTAAGGACAAACAGAAAACACAGCGCGAGACGTTTGGATACACAAGTCTGGAGCTCTAGAGAGATGTCTAGGTCAGTTAGAAATAATTGGTACATAGGTGGGAATTAAAGTTTTGGCAACAGGTGAGGTCATGGAAGGAGAGCAGATGAGAAGGGACTGTGCCACGAAGAACTCTGAAGGTAGAGAATAAAGAGGACTTTGTAAAGGTGACTGAAAATGAGTAGCCAGAGACCGAGTAGGAAAACCAAGACAGTGAGGTGTCACAGAAGGGCAAACAGGAGATGGCTGCAATGGAAAGAAGTGGCCAGGTGATCCTCTTGAGTCAAATGCTTCTGGGAAGCTGCATAACAGAAACGTGCCTTTTGGATTTGGTAATGTTAGTCAACTAGTATGCCAACCTCTGTGCTCGCAGGTATTGCCAAGAGGAGTAGGCCTTGAATTTTGAGGACGTCCCAAACTAGACAGGGACGCAGGCACACTGTAGGGTGATGGATCTGATAGAAATAGGACCAAGTGCCTTTTGAAACACTGGAAAAAGTTTCCTAAGGACAATCAATTATAGATATTATATGTATGTACATTCTTCAGAATAAAGAATTCCAGGACTGGAGAAATCTCACATTTTCAAGTAGAGGAAAATGAAACTCAGCAAAGTAAAGCCACTTGTCACTCCTTGACTCAGTATCCCATTGGGAGGATGCTGACAACCTGAATATTCTCTCGATTTCATATCTTGATTAAACCTTCAAAGGACAGACCTGTGACCTATGCTTTATTAGAATCAGATGTTACTTACCCAAAGATTTTCTGTGAAAGTTATGTTTATGCTAAAATTGCTAATGGGAAAATTAAAATTACTCTTAACTCTATAGTCTATACCCTAACTTTCCAGCTGTTTTCCCAGTTTTTTTCCTGATTGCATCTGTCTGTATAAACACTTCTCCTTAAAAAACTGTTTTCCATACAATCAACAGAGTGAAATGACAATGACACAATGGGATAAAATATTTGCAAATCCCATATATAAGGGATTAATATCCAGAATATCTAAAGAACTCCCACAGTGTTCAACATCACTAATCATTAGGGAAATGTGAATTATAACTACTGTGAGATACCACCTCACCCTTTAGGACGGTTACTATGAAACACACACACACACACACACACACACACGTGTACATGCCCAGAAAACAATAAGTGTTAGTTAGCAAGGATGTACAGAAATTGGAATCCTTGTGCACTGTTAGTGGGAACAGAAAATGGTGCAGCCTCTATAGGAAACAGTATGGAAGCTCCTCAAAAAATTAAAAGCAGAATTACCCTATTACCTAGCAATCCTATTTCTGGGTGTATATCTAAAAGATCTGAAAGCAGGGTCTTGAGCAAATATTGGTGCACCTATGCTCCTAACAGTATTATTCCCAACAGCCGAAAAGTAGGAGCGACCCAAGTATCCTCTCAGTGGATGAGTGGATAAACAAAATATATACAATGAAACAGTATTCAGCCTCAAAAAGGAAGGAAATTCAGACACATGCTATAGCGTGGATGAATATTGAGGATAGTATGCTGAGTGAAATAAGCAGGCACAAAATCACAAATACTGTGTGATTTTACTTACGAGAGTTTCCAGAGTATTTACGTTTATAGACATAGAAAGTCGAACGGTGGTTGCCAGGGGCTGGAGGAGAGGAAAGAAAGTGGGGAGGAAGGAATGTTGCTTAATGGTATAGACTTAGTTTCACAAGACGAGGTGTTCTGGACATTGGCTGCACAATGTGAAGGTATTTGATGCTACTGGACTATACACTTTAAAAATGGCTAAAATGATCAATTGTATGTTACAAGTATTCTATTGCAATTTAAAAAATTTAAATTGGGCAGCCCGGGTGGCTCAGTGGTTTTAGTGCTGCCTTCAGCCCAGGGCGTGATCCAGGAGTCCTGGGATCAAGTCCCACATCAGGCTCCCTGCATGGAGCCTGCTTCTCCCTCTTTCTGTGTCTCTCATGAATAAATAAATAAAATCTTTAAAAAATAATAAAAAAATTAAATTATAATGTTTACAATTTTCTTTTACTTCATTTAATAATATCAAGCGAACATCTTTTCATATCAACGAATATCTTTTTGTATTATTATTTCAGTGGCTACACAAGTGTTTTTTTATATAACTTATTTTTTTCTCAAAGATTTCATCTATTTATTTATGAGAGACACAGAGAGAGAAGCAGAGACACAGGCAGAGGGAGAAGCAAGGTCCCCATGGGGAGCCGGATGCAGGACTCAATCCCAGGACCCCGGGATCACGCCCTGAGCCGAAGGCAGAGGCTAAACCACTGAGCCACCCAGGCGTCCCTATAACTTATTTAATCAAATCACTACTTCTGGCAATTCAGTTTTCTACAAAGCGAAACATCATAAGCAAACAGCAGTGAAGGTCACTGTAGCTATGTCTTTCTTAAATGTATAATTAAGTAAAAAAAAATTTCAGAATCAAAGAACAGAGCTCATCTGCGATGAGGCAGGTGGGAAATGTAATATGAAAGCTGCAATATGAAAAGCAATCAGCAGAGAACTGAATGGGGGTGTGACAGAAATTAAGTGCTATACAAAACATTTCTAGTTGGGGAAAGGAAACGCTACTCATCCATTCACTTACTCCTTATATAAATTATACTGAGACTCTGCTGTGCACCATTGTTTTTGGACCCTGTGCTTTTAAATTGTCTTCTTCTTCCTCATTCTCTTATTCCTCAGGGAACCCAAAGACCAGGCAAGAGAGAAGCAAGTAAATCTACAATTTCAGTGCAGCTTAGAACAGGGGGGAATGGAGATATATGCCCCAGGTCTAATGGAAGCAGCAGAAGAAATTCAGCAACGGGGAGGGCTTCTTAAAGGAAGTGGCTGTACGTCAGTGAGCTGAGGATGGACAGAAGACTCAGTTATTTACACCAAGAAAGGGGCTAACTAAACGAGGTGGCCCACACTAAGAGGGCCCCCAATGATGCTTCCCTCCTGGTATTCACACCCTTGGGTAGCCTTCTCTCCCACTGGGTCAGGGCTGTTCTGAGTGACCAAGAGAGAATGGCAGAGATAACACTGGCTGAACTTGGAGGCTAGATTATAAAAATCCCTGCAGCTTCTATCTTACTCTTCGGATTACTTGTCAACCTGGAGGGAGCCAGTTCTTAGGCCATGAAGATATCAAACAACGCACACGAGGAGAAAGTGAGGCTTCCCACCAACAGCCAGCGCTCTCCTACCAGCCATGTGAATCAGCTGAGACGTGGCTCCCCCTCCCACCCCACGGGAGATCGTGGCCTTGGCCACCCTCTTAACTCGTGAGGGAGCCTAAGCCAGAACCAAGAGACATAGTAAGTGATTCCTGTTTCTGTGAGCCACTAAGAAGTCTTTGTGGGGATTTGTTTCTCGCCAACAGTTAATGCGCTACCTCTCAAGCACGTGTGAAGGCAGGGCTGAAAATCTCTAAATGTGGGAGACATCTGGAGTGACCTTGGAGAAGGGAACACGCAGGGGAATGGCAGGGGCTGGAGACAAAGAGGAGAGCTGGGGCCGGATACCGCATGGCCACCGTGTACCCTGACTTTCTCACCAAGGCACCAACATTGTTCATGTATTAGGGGAGGGTTTGGATGAGGTCACACGGGAAGGATGTGTGTTAAGAACAACAGAGAGCCCTGGCTGGGAGAAAGCCTCAAAGGGTGAGCAGAGGAAGACATTACAGAAGCCCAGGAAGGAGCAGGCTGGAATTCCACAGGTTCAAGGAAGAGTTGCAAAAACGTGGGAGTGGCCGTGGCATCAAATGCAACAACGAAACCGCTCAAGGCCTGAGAAATGGGCACGAGAGTTGTCACCATGGGCCACGCGGGAGGTGTGCAGAACGTGCTAGAGAGAGCAGGGAGGAAAGAACCCAGGAGCCGGGGAGTGGGCAAGGGGAAGGGGCATCGTGTCGCTATGTGTCCGGACCGTGGGACGGGGGTTGAGGCCAGAGAGGAAAGGGTTTTGAGGAGAGCACGCTAAGGATCCCTAACCTGTACGATGGTGATTTCTGAACTGTCTCCTGAAGAGCTCAAGGGCTTCACACCTGCCAGGCCACCTGATTGGGGCGGGGGGGAGGGCAGGATGGCAAAGGTGTGTTCTAGCCTCACCTTCCCACATCCCAGCCCCAGACATCGGGCTGATTGGTCCTTCCTCCGAAGGCTGCATCCCACCGCTAGTCCGAAAACCATCTCTCCTGGCAACGGAGGCCGAGGCCTTAGAGACTCAGGAAGTCTGAGTCCATCATCGCCTCTCCCCACAAGGGCGGGCGGGCAAGGCCCTGAGGGGCACCTGCAAAACCGGGCAGGTTTTCTGGATCGGCTTCAGCGGCGCGGTGCAATGGAGACGCACCCTGGGCCTCGGCTGGGGCTCCCACCTCACCGGGGTGTGCTTCCCGCCCCGCGGCACACCTGTCCGGAGCTCCCGTTTCAACCTCCGCGTCCCAGGAGGTGAAGCGATCCGCCCCAGGCGCCCCCCTCGGTGGCAGAGGTGGGGTCAGCTCTCCGCACGCCGCCGGCCTCCGCGATGCACTGTTGGGAGTCCTGAGCCACCAGGTCGAGTGGAAGCGCCGGGCGCGCGAGGCCGGGGCGCGGAGCCAGGGCGGCGCGTGCGGGTAAAGGGGAGGGAGGCCTCCGCGCTCCGCGCCCCGCGCGTGGGGCCACACCTGCTTCCTTCCGTGCAAGACGAGAGAAACCCGTGCTCTCGGCCCCCTGCGCGCTCGCGCGCTCTCCCGCTCTCTCTCGCCTTGACACTTCGAAAAGTCTAACAAGTTCGAAGGAGCCGGAGTCCCAATTTCCAGAAAGATGCAACAGAGGCAGGGTCAGGAGGAGCTTTCCCTTCCTGGATCCCGCCTCCCTCGAAAGCGCTGAGCTTCGCGAGCCGAGCGCTACGTGGCGCCGAGCGAGCCGGTCCGCAGGCGGCTACGTGACTGCGCGCGCGCCGCGCCCCCCGCCGCCCCGCCGGCGCCCCCGGCCTCCCGCCGGCCCCGCCGCCCCGCGCCCGGCGTCCGGGGGGGCGGGGCTCCGAGGGACGAGACTCCGAGGGGGCGGGGCTCCGAGGGGGCGGGGCTCCGAGGGGGCGGGGCCTCATCTCCGGCCTCCCGCGCCCTCCCCGCCGCCCAGGTCCGGTCTCCGAAGGGGCGGGGCTCCGAGGGGGCGGGGCCTCGCCGCCGGGCTCCCGCGCCCTCCCGCCGCCCAGGTCCGGTCTCCAAGGGGGCGTGGCTCCGGGGGGGCGTGGCTCCGGGGGCGTGGCTACAGGGGGCTCCTAGGGGCGGGGCCTCGCCGCCGGCCTCCCGCGCCCTCCCGCCGCCCAGGTCCGGCCTCCGAGGGGGCGGGGCTCCGGGGGCGTGGCTACAGGGGCTCCTAGGGGCGGGGCCTCGCCGCCGGCCTCCCGCGCCCTCCCGCCGCCCAGGTCCGGTCTCCGAGGGGGCGGGGCCCCGAGGGGGCGTGGCTCCGGGGGGCGTGGCTACAGGGGCTCCTAGGGGCGGGGCCTCGCCGCCGGGCTCCCGCGCCCTCCCGCCGCCCAGGTCCGGTCTCCAAGGGGGCGTGGCTCCGAGGGGGCGTGGCTCCGGGGGCGTGGCTACAGGGGGCTCCTAGGGGCGGGGCCTCGCCGCCGGCCTCCCGCGCCCTCCCGCCGCCCAGGTCCGGCCTCCGAGGGGGCGGGGCTCCGGGGGCGTGGCTACAGGGGCTCCTAGGGGCGGGGCCTCGCCGCCGGCCTCCCGCGCCCTCCCGCCGCCCAGGTCCGGTCTCCGAGGGGGCGGGGCCCCGAGGGGGCGTGGCTCCGGGGGGCGTGGCTACAGGGGCTCCTAGGGGCGGGGCCTCGCCGCCGGCCTCCCGCGCCCTCCCCGCCGCCCGGGTCCGGGAGGCGCCAGCCGCAGACGCGGGCTCCGCCAGGTGCGCGGTTCCGTGTCCTCTCTCCCTCCGGGACGCGCAAGGTCACCGGCGCCCCCCACCGAGCCCTGCTTCCTCATTCTTAGTCTACGCATTGGCCGGACCCCGCGGCCCCTCCAGCTCTGAGGTCTGAAGCTGAAAAGCCGTGAATGTTGCTTCTCCACGCCACTGTGTGCAGAGCGCCGCGAGGTCCTGGGGATCACAGTGCCGACTTAATTATGTCACCCACGGCATATAAAAGCCACCGAAAGGCCACTTTAGCATCAGTGTTGATTTTGACAAAATAACCGTAACATCATTCCTGTGCAGTTTACCAATCACTCTAACTGGTAGGCTGGGATCCAGATCATTGCCTCCATTTATAGGTGACGGGATTAACAGTGTATCTTATAATCCTAGCAATCATTATTACTAGGAACGTAAATTGCTCAAGAATATACAGATATGAAACTCCTTCTTCTGGAGCCACTTTCAAAGAATGCTCCCGATCTGACCTTAAACAAAAGGAAAGGGCAAAGTGATGTTATCTTTTAGGTCAGGAAAATAAACAGAGTTTTCTGTTTTCCTCCCCCCTTTGTAAGCAGTGACATTTGAGAGTTTTCTCACCAGCAGGTTTTTGCTTATGCCTGAAAATTATCTGACTGACATTAGCCTAAACAAGGGGCAGGGGGTAATCTGGGGGGACCTCCCTTGTGTTTTAAATAGTATGTTGTGAGGCCACAGAAATGGGGGGTACAGTTTTCAGGGAAATCCCTTCTTGCTCATTTTATTGGGTGGGTTGTATGGTCTCCCTGACCCCTGAAAACGGTAAGAAGGGTAGAAAGGAATGAGATTTGTTGGCATCTGATTGTCTGCTTGTCTCCTTTGTGAGGCTTGGGTGATGGTCAAAGAACCCCAAGTGTAGAGGTCCAGCTGTGGGACTGGTTTGAGGTGGGAGTCCTGAGGGTCCTATAGGAATCCCATTGCAGAGCCCCTTCTCATTGTGCACTTTAAGCTGTATTACAGCCAGAGGAGATGGCCATGATTCTCTGTCTTGTGTTATAAAGCTCAGAAAAATTGCCTCACATGAAACAGCTAGGCAATAATACAACTGGCTTTCAAACCCAGTTATCTGAACTCCAACTTCAAAACTGTCTCCTGGGGATCCCTGGGTGGCGCAGCGGTTTGGCGCCTGCCTTTGGCTCAGGGCGCGATCCTGGAGACCCGGAATCGAATCCCACGTGGGGCTCCCGGTGCATGGAGCCTGCTTCTCCCTCTGCCTGTGTCTCTGCCTCTCTCTCTCTCTCTCTCTCTCTCTCTCAATCTGTGTGTGACTATCGTAAATAAATAAAAAATTAAAAAAAAAAAAAAACTGTCTCCTATTTCAAAAGCTCTAGACATCACAAATGTTCTCAGGTCCCATCAGAGTGATAGTCCTCAGATGGCAGAGACTTCCAGGGGAATGACAATATGGGTCTCTCTAAGCTACTGTGATCTGGCTCTAAAGCGGTGGGATTCACTGAAAGCAAAGTCACACAGCAAGAATTGGCACACTATGGCCCCTGGGACAAATCTAGCCCATGAAGGGCCAGCAAGTTAAGACTGGTTTTTATATATTCTGGTGGTTGGGGGAATTTTTTAAAAATTTATTTTGTAAAGATTTTATTTATTTATTAATGAGAGAGACAGAGAGAGAGAGAGAGGCAGAGGGAGAAGCAGACTCCATGCAGGTAGCCCGACATGGGACTCGATCCCAGGTCTACAGGATCATGCCCTGGGCTGAAGGCTGCGATAAACTGCTGAGTCGCCCGGCCTGCCTGGAAATTTTTTTTTTAAAGGCTATTTTGTAACATAACGTGAAATTTATGAAATTCAAGTTTCTGTTGTCATAAACACAGTTTTATTAGAACATATCCATGCTCATTTTGTATCTATGCCTGCTTTCAGATTACTAATTTCTCGACTTGAATAAAATAAATTATCATTATACACCATAGTTCTGTTCTATAAAGCCATCGGGATTACGGAATTAGCAAATACTGAACCATTGCTCCTGAGGGAAATATGGGGTTAGGTTTCTGCAAGCCCCTGGTCACAACATCTTTGCCAACAGATGAATAGATAACCTTATTTTAGGTATATTTCTATTTAAAGAAATGTTATTTTTATATATCATTTATTCGCTAACATTGAACTCAGGGCCAACTTGCTCTTGGACAGAACTTATCTAACACACATTTTCTCCTTTTAAGTCACATCACAGCCATCTTGTGCATTGGCACATAAGATAGCACTTTAGTGCTATGCTTGGGTGCCATTTTAAACACCAGAATCACTCACAAAACACACACACAAATGACACAGAATGGACCACAAACAGGACATTTATGTTCAGTGTGAGAAGATGCAATGAGAAGACGAAATGTCACCTTGTCCAACCTCACAGCTGAGAACATAGGTGTCAGGCGACTCCTGTTTTTCATTGCTCTGCACATGTCCATGAATAACTGCGATGGCACCACAGTTACTGCTTTTGGGGTTATAAATAAATTTTAGTGAGTGGGCAAATTCATAAGTACGGAATCCAAGAATAATGAAGATCTCCGGTGCCTGCAGCAGAGACCCTGGGGACTGCAAAATCTACAGTATTTACTGGGTGGTCCTTCATAAATGAAGTTTGCCAGTCCCTGCTATACAGTGTTCTTAGCCTTTCGCCCAAAGGGAGTGAAACCGGCACAAAGGGACACATGATGGTGCTCAAATTAGAGGGTGCTCATAAGGAAGAGCAAAATGAAATGGGTTATGAGGTCAGGAAACTGGGAGTTCTTGGACCTGAAGGTGGAAACAATTTCTAAACTGTAGGGCAAAGTTTCTCCTCATTGCACATCTTCTGGTTTTCATTCAACAAATATTTTTTCCAGCACCTTCTAATTTGCATGGGTCTGCACTGTCTAGTTTACCCTAGTGTCTAGTAACATTCTTACTTGGTCAGTGTGTTGAGAACTAAAGCAATGAAGTGCAGGTAGAGGAGACAAGACTTTGAAACAAGAGCCTGGGCAGTCTACCATACACTTAGATTGTATCTACATGGACAAGCAGCCTCTGAAACAGATTATTTTAAGTTTTGCTTTTTTTTTTTTTTTTATGATAGTCACACAGAGAGAGAGAGAGAGGGAGAGGCAGAGACACAGGCAGAGGGAGAAGCAGGCTCCAGGCACCGGGAGCCCGACGTGGGACTCGATCCCAGGTCCCCAGGATCGCGCCCTGGGCCAAAGGCAGGTGCCAAACCGCTGTGCCACCCAGGGATCCCCAAGTTTTGCTTTTTAAAAAAGTTTTATTTATTCATTTGACAGAGAGAGAGAGAGAGAGAGAGAGAGAGAGAGAGCAAGCACAAGCAAGGGAAGCAGCAGAGGGAGAGGGAGAAGCAGACTTTCCACTAAGCAGGGAGCCCGATGTGGGGCTTGATCCCAGTACTCTGGGATCATGACCTGAGCCAAAGGCAGATGCTTAACCTACTGAGCCACCCAGGTGCCCCTGAAGCAGATTATTGTAAACGCTTGTTTGCTTGTCACGACTTTCTGGTTGCAAAAAAAGGTTTGGGACAGCTCACAACCAAAGCATCTGCTAACATCAGGACGAGGGAGGCCAGCAGGGCAGGTGGAGGGGAGGCCTAATAAGTAGTGCAATACAACCAGCGGGCAGTCCCTAGGAGCCCTGGGAGTGTTACACTGAGTTTCAAATTTGATTCTGAGGTTCTCATCTCAAAAAAACTCAGGATGGGGGAGAGAAAATCTCGTTCTAAGTGCAAACTCCATGGACAAAGGGCTTTCTGCAGTCCTTAGGAGTGAAAGGGTTTCCTGATGGGAGGTTTCTCAGAGTGGAACCCAGAGCGGCAGGGGCCCCCCAGCTCCACAAGCTCAAGCAGATCCAAACCAAATGCTTAACTGCTTCCTACCATGGTGGAAACGCAACTCCATATTTTCTTTGGAACCTAAATGCTAAATGTCTGAGTATTTACTTTTCCCATGTCTGGCTGTACCCAAAAGAAAGAACCTAAAGTATCAAGAAGAGTGATGCCCTGAATAATTTTGAAATAGCCCTTCATGGGGGACGTTCTCACCCAGCCTCTGGCTAAGGGTTGGAAGGCATTAGTTCAGTGCTGAGAGAGACCATCGTTTGTTGTTAATTGAGGGGCAATCCGTAGACTAGAAATTTTAGACTGCTGTGGGCTGTAAAGGGCCAGCAGGCAAAGCCAGGAACTTTTCTCAGGAAACAGTTCGGGCCCACCCTAGCCATGAACAAGTCACAGCTTTATTCTACAGGGAGGGCTAGAGGTGATTTCATCCTGGAAGATTTTCAAAGGCCACCACCCCATGAAAAAATCCCAGCAATGCTTACATTTCTATGGTTAAAAAAAAAAAAAAAAAGTGTGTGTCTTCTAAGCCCCTCATGGACACTGATATACCTGAAGTCCCTGACCCTCGTCTAGGAGGCGTAGTTCTTCTTCCTATTTCTTGACATGGCAACAGAGGCTCAGATGGATGAAGGACTGGAATCCTAGAATTCTGATCCCTCTAAAATTTTCCATCAGTCACGTGCTATTACAGCCAGCTACCAGTGCCTAGTGGTATCAAAGTTTAGCCACATGTGAAATATTAAGGAACAGGCTGTGTGTTGGAGGACAGCAGAATTGTGCTCGCCCGCACCCTCTAAGCACACACACTGTACCACTGGCAGCTCAGCCCAGCCATACACCGACCTTCCCCCACTGCACCGTGGCCTGGCCAGTGCTCCCAGGGGATCACAACTCATCATCCTAGCCATCTAAAGAGTCAACAATCCACCTGAGCATTGGATCTTACCAAGTGGGTTTCACTTGAGGGGGATCCCACAGGGAGTCATTGAAGTGGGCATCTCTACATTGTAACCTGCTCCCCCCTCTCCCTCCCCAACCCCTGCCCTCCGTCACAAGTGTCTGCAGGTTCCTAAGAGGTTCTGTACACCTGAGACCAAGCAGGTGCTAAAGATAATGCTAAAAATATGATCGGACGAGTAGGCCGTAAGCCCTTTCATGTCAGGGATTAATTTGAAGGGATCTGTCAAGTCCAGGGGTCTCCTCCTGGCTTGGTGGGGTCCCAGACTCTCCTTGTGGACTGGGGTGGAGAATCCCCTTCCGGAATCGCACCTTTGAACCAAGATGTGGCCCCTCTCGTGGTCCTGGCAGTTGACATTTGGAAGCACTGAAAAGGTATGCGTCTCAACTCAAGAGTCGGAACATAAAACCTCAGTGTGTCAACCTCATTTATGTCTTTTTAATTTTTTTATTTTTTTTTTGTTGCAAGCAAATTAACTCTCTTCATGGCTTCTCAGAGCTTCTCCAGAGGTGAGGCTTTAGGCAAAGATAAGGGAGTGGGAGAGGAGGCCCTTCATCTGGGAAGAGAGACGGGGGGTGGGGTGGGGTGGGGGGGGTGGGGGGGGGGTTGAAAGCAGCGGTTGGTGATTAAATTACATATAATACGCTTCCTGTCCATTACAGACTGATGTCTGACAGTTCAAAGATTTTGCTGAAGTCTCAGTTTCTGTTTGTGAGCTGTTTGCGCTCAGTGAAATAAATATCTTCTGATTTTATTGCTTTTTATTTTTTAAAGGAGAGGTGCTTGAGTAGGTAAATGTCTGGAAAAGCTGGCTCAGGGACAGTCACACCTACCAGGACGCACGTAAAACGGAGTCCGAAGGAAGATCATCAGAGTGTTATGAAGCCAAGAGAGCTGGAATGCAATTACAAACAGCTCTGGGAAGGCGCTGGATAACTGAGATCTTAATCCAAAGGAGGAGAAACATACCTTGGGAGCATTTAGATAGTCATTTTCTGGAAAAAAAAGGGAAGACCCAGCGCCCAATGCAAATATGTCTGTCCACCCTCGTCCCAATTAAAATTTCCTCCAGGCGGGACACCTGGATGGCTCAGCGGTTGAGCACCTGCCTTCAGCCCAGGGCGTGATCCTGGAGACCCGGGATCGAGGCCCACATCGGGCTCCCTGCGAGGAGCCTGCTTCTCCCTCTGCCTGTGTCTCTGCCTCTCTCCCTCTCTCTCTCTGAAGAGAGAATAAATAAAATCTTTAAAAAAAGAAAATTTAATAAATAATAAAATAAAAATGAGTAATAATAAATAAATAAAATCTTTAAACAAAGAAAATTTAATAAATAAATAATAAAATAAAAGTGAGTAATAACAAATAAATAAAATCTTTAAACAAAGAAAATTTAATAAATAATAAAATAAAAATGAGTAATAATAAATAAATAAAATCTTTAAACAAAGAAAATTTAACAAATAAATAATAAAATAAAAATGAGTAATAATAAATAAATAAAATCTTTAAAAAAAGAAAATTTCCTCCAGGCTCCATTAATCCTAACTTGGAAGACAAATGCTTATTGAGGTTATTGAGGTTGATGGAGTTGCAGAGTCCAGACCGATAACAAGAAAGACACCCACCATCTAGTCCCTCTCCGCTCTCTGCATCTGTCACTGGGGGGGCGGGGGGGCGGGGGGGACACTCTGAGAGCCCCCAGGATACTCTCTCTAATTGTTAGATTTCTGTTTCCCCATTAGAGGGAAGCTCCAAGGCTCGCCTATTGGTTGTGCCACGGCAGAGCCTCGCTTCTAGTCGGTGTTGGGACCCGCTCACCGGGGTGCACCTGCTCCCCGGGGTGCTGCCGGCGCGGCCTGGAGGGAGAGGCGCCTCCCCGCATCCCCGCATCCCCGCATGCAGCAGATGCCCGGGAGGCGGCCGGCCTGCCCCTCCGTGCTTGCGAGCCTGGAGCCGGAGCCGGAGCTTTTCCTGGCAGAAAATACAAGTTCTTCATCCTCTGTCTTCAAAGGCAAGTCTTGTTGTAAAGCAGATTGTCTCTGTTCTGCCCCACGCTTTTTTCGGAGCTCTGGGCATAGGACAGGCCTCGGGGTAGGTGTTGAGGAGAGAGAGGAAGTAAGGTAATGTTTGCCCTCAGCGAGGTGACTGTCTGGGAGTTGCAGCCCAGACCCAAACCCAAACAAATCAAAACAAAACAAAGCACAAATCCAGACGATGACAAAATACTGTGGCAAAAGAGAACCCAGAGAAAGGACGCTTCGCCCCTCCCTCCCCCCCACCCCCCAGCCTTCTTAGCGTCTCTAGAAGCTCGAATTAGAGTGAGCGAGGCAGGGTTACAATTTTCCACTTTGCTGCTTCACAGAAGCGTCTGGAAATGTGAGCGGCAGGACCCTTCGGTCACCTGTGGGCACGCCTGTGGCGCTGCTGGGTGGCGCCCAAGTCGGTGAGGGGGCCGTGAGTAGGGGCACAGCAGTGCTGGGGGGTCCCCCGCTGCCAGGACATAGGTTTGGTTTGTTTTTCAACCCTTAGTGACTTCACATGTTGGAAACTACATCTGGTCAATGAAAGTGCATAAAGCAAACCTACTTAACTAGGTTTCTCAGAATTTATCCAAACTACCTGTTACCACCAACTGAAGCTTCTCATTATCACAGGAGAGCAAATGACACCATACCAGGAAAGGTGTGGTTCCTTATAAATCAGCAAAGTGGGGGGATTCCTGGGTGGCTCAGCGGTTTAGCCCCAGGATCGAGTCCCCCATCAGGCTCCCTGCGTGGAGCCTGCTTCTCCCTCTGCCTGTGTCTCTGCTTCTCTCTCTCTGTGTGTCTCTTATGAATAAATAAATAAAATCTTAAAAAAAAAAACAGCAAAGTGTTTTAATTAATTTGTACAGATCTATTGTGCTAAAACAGGATTGGCTCCAGTGGTTTTTTTTTTTTTTTTGGTCCTTTTCGGTTTTGTTTTTTAAAGATATGAAAGTAGTAACTGGTACACACGAGCTTTGTGAATCAGGGGCTGTGTCTGAGTATCAGAGAATCTAGGGCAAATTTCTGACCTTTTTTTTTTTTTTTAAACCGATGTGCACACTTTATTTAATTACGTTTTTTGGTCAACACAGGTCACTCTTTTTTTCCATTTCCCTTCACCATGAAGCCTCCAGTCTGTTATGGAAGGGATTCATGAACAAAATTCATTGTCTCCAATAAACTAGAGTATTCGGGAGCCTAAAACATCCAGTTCAGGAAAAACAAAACAAAACAAAACAAAAACAAGAAACCAACCTCTTAGGTCCCTGGTCATTATCAAGGAGCGCATCTCCCTATCCCAGGGTCCTGGAATCTTTCACAGGGTGACCTGGAGGCACGTGGCCGGCAGTCCGGGTGGCCAGCATGGGCAGGGGCGCCCGAGGACAGGCCCCCTCCGATCACCCTCCCAAGCTGCCTTGGGCCGGGCTCTCCCTGGAGGCCGCTCACAGAGTTCCACTGGCTGCGGCTCAGCTGCACTTAGACGCCTGCAACCCCCAGGCTGCCCGCCTGTCCACCCTCCTCTCAGACCCTTCCCCCCCCCCACCCCCGCACTGCTTGGCTCAGAAGGCGGCGTCGGCCTCCGTGCTGACCACGTGCCAGGCCCACCGGCCAGTCCCCCCAGAAGGCTGACACCCACCCTGCTCCGTGGGCCTCCTGGCCACATGCGTTCAGCGGCTCCCCCCACTCTGTCCCCGTGTCCCCATGTCTTGGGGCCTCCCATGGAATCCACCTTCCACGCCGCCTGCAGACTCCACAGAACTGTATTGCCCCTCTCCTTGGAGCTTCCCAAAGCTTCCTGTTGCCTGCAGGGTGACACACAGACTCCTTGGAAAGGTATGCAAGGCCCCCTCCATCTCCCAGATGCCTGCTTCTCTGTCCTTCTCTTGCCAAATCTTCCCGGACACAGGCCCCTGGCTGGCCTCACTGAGCTCTCCCACTTCCTCCCCATGTGGACTCCTCCAGGCTGCCCAGAAGGCCTCCCCGTCCCCTCCAGCATCCTTCAACACCCAGCTCCCGGTTTTAAAATTTTAAAATTTTTTAAAAAAGATTTTATTTATTTATTCATGATAGAGAGAGAGCAAGAGACACAGGCAGAGGGAGAAGCAGGCTCCACACTGGGAGCCCAACGCGGGACTTGATCCCGGGACCCCAGGACTATGCCCCAGGCCAAAGGTAGGCGCCAAACCCCTGAGCCACCCAGGGATCCCCAAAACTACAGGATCTTCAAGTCAAGAGGGGTGACACACTTTTGAGCCTTTCCTCTGTTGGTACATAGTAGGGACTCAACACATGTCTGTTGAATGATTAACCAAGTAAAAATCTAGGGCCAGTGGTGCTGGATTCTAGAGACTTCATAAAGAAATGAAGCTGTCTGGCCTTTACCACGGGGCCTGCCCACCGAAGCTTGGGCAGGATCAATCATAATTAATATGAATCATCTGAGGGGCACCTGGTGGTATAGTCAGTTAAGGGTCCGACTCTTGGTTTTGGCTCAGGTCATGATCTCATGGGTCGTGACATGGAATCGTGAGTCAAGCTCTGTGCTCACCAGGGAGTCTGCTTGAAGTTTCTCTCCCTCTGCCTCTCCCCCTTCTCTCTCTCTCTCTCTCTAAAATAAAATAAGTCAATCTTTAAAAAATACTAATCTTAGGAGTATGTATAGTTTATTTTAGCAGAAGAGGGTTTAGAAGAGGAAAGAATAAGAAACAGACATTCAGAAGTAATAATACTTACATGATGCTTCCAATACGTTGGGCACAGTTATAATATCTGTACTGTGATTATCTCCATTTTATATATATGAAAACTGAGGTTAACTAACCATTTCCCTGAGATCCCACCATCAATATAAATGGGCATTTGATCTCTGAGAATCTGTCCAGACTCTCTGCTCCCACGTGAGACATAATACGAGCTCTAGACTAATATTAATAAGACCAGCAGCTAACAGAGCCCGAGTGCATAGCCTGGGCCACATGCAGGTTCTGTTCTAAATTCTTTTTTTTTTTTTTTTTTTTTTATTTATGATAGTCACACAGAGAGAGAGAGAGAGAGAGAGGCAGAGACATAGGCAGAGAGAGAGGCAGGCTCCATGCACCGGGAGCCCGATGTGGGATTCGATCCCGGGTCTCCAGGATCACGCCCTGGGCCAAAGGCAGGCGCCAAACTGCTGCGCCACCCAGGGATCCCTGTTCTAAATTCTTTATGTGATTTCTCTGTGGGAACCCTGACAACGGAACCAGCATTTTGTTTTCCTTCTTCTGCAAAATAGGATAATAACGCCTTCCAACCTCACAGGTTTGCAGTGAGGATTAAATAGGATATTACATGGAAAACCCAGAGTTGGGCAGACCTACTACCAGCTGAAATGGACAATCACTTGTGCCACCCAAGGGCTACTCCCAGCTTTTGGGAATAACGATGGGGACAGGAGAAGACAGTGCGGGCTGGCCCAGCTCTAGGAGAGCCAGGGGTGAGCCTGCGAGCCTGGGCTCCTCAAAGGGCTGACACTGAGTAGCACACCTGCTGTTTTACTGGGGAGAAAAACAGAAGCCCCTCCGGGATGACTGTTCCCCACACAAGAGTCCTAGCCCAGGTGTTCCTGTGGTTGAAGACCTGGGGAAGCCCCTCTACCCCTGCTCTTGCTTTAGGAGGGTTAGGTACTTGGATTTGGCCATCTCAAAAGTCCCATGCAGTTCCACATTTCTCTGACTCCATGGCCCCAAGGCTCTGAGTCACCAAGAGACTTCAGAGCCTGTCCTTCCTTGTCATCCCAGAGGAAGGCCTGTTCCCTCCATTTTGAAAGCCACCCTCCACCCAGCGAGCCCATGGTTTCCCCACCAGAGAGGATTCTGATGCCCTGCGTATCCCTCCCTACCTGTTGGTGAACTTCCTTTGTCTCCAAACCTATATACTCCCACCCCTTAGTCACTTCAGACCCATGCCTTTGTGCCCCTGAACTTTAGAAAAATTTTCCCAAACCTACTTTCTCTACCTCCCCATGGCTGCCTCCTTTACCTGCCAGACTTGCTGAGTGACTATTAGCTCTCACCCCCATGCCTTACTACCTCCAACAATAGTCCCTCTAGAACAATTTAGATAGCCCTCCCTGCCCAAAGCAGGCCAACGATAAAGATCCTGGAGACTGTCTAGCAGAGATAGGCTGAATTTCCGTGTGTTAATAGAAGCAAGAGCAACACAAAGTGATCTTTCTGCTTTGCAGATTAAAGGGAGCCTGAAAATAATTTTAAAAGTTTTTTTTTTTTATAGGGTTTGTTTTTGTTTCTTTTTTGGAGGATGTGGGTTGGGCCGGGGAGGCACATGCAGGTGTGACAAATGATAGAAATGAAGAAAAAGAGAGAAATGCGGGAAGACAGAGGGAACAGCCAACTTGGGAGGCCAGGGGCAGGCGCTGGAGCAAGGCTGGTTTGCAGGATCCAGAGGGAAAAGTCACGGGGGAGACCAGGAAGAAATATGGCCAGAGGGAAGCAGATCCACATGACAGGAGGACAATAGAGGAGGCCAAGAAGTTAGGGTATTAAGTGAAGTAAGAAAGGGCATTTCATCAGTCCACATAAAAGAGTCTGCTCTTTGGGTATCTCCACAACCCAGGGGCATATGCAGGAGGGGTGATCCTGACTTTAGGATTTTAGTGACTGTATGACTGTATTTTAGTAACTAGAAACCCTGCATGGGTCCTCCTTTTGTTTGCTTCCTTCTCAGACTGCCTCTTTCTTCTTTTGTTAAACGAAGGTTTTGTTTTATTTGGAAGCACTGTCCCTCATATTCCCTGATTTTATGTCCATTTGTACTTTTCTTGGGATTAAGCGGGTTTAGGATCAGAGAAAACTAGAACACGGATGAAAGTAAATAAATGGAGTTAGTTTTCGAAATTGCTATCTTATTCTCTTGGGTCTGCTGTGTCATGAAAAGGCAAAAATCATGAGAAATGGCCCCTGGTCCTTTGATGTCCGGCTGAACTATCCACTGAAGTCATTCAAAAGGGGAGTTCATGGATAGTCTTGCCGGATGTCTCAAGGTAGGAGATGGCCACTTGTAGCACTGAGGCAAGATCAATCTGACTCAGGAGTGTGCGTGGCATTAAGTTGGTTAAAAAACAAGCCAACAGGCCAATAAAACAACAGCCATACCTTTATCCTACCTACCCAGCCAGGTCACTTTGCTTCTGGAAATTTCTCATCTTCTTTTCTTGTGGCAGGAAACATATTCCATTTTCAGTGTTCTGGGGTTTTGGAATTAAATATTCTCCATCTCTCTGAGATACTGCAACATTTCATGTGGTCCTGGGGGTTCAGATTTCTTTTTGCTTTAATAATCTTTACAGGCTGTGTGAACTTCAAAATAAAGTGTGGCTTATCTTTGTTATTGGAAAAAATACATCCTATCAGCCAACCCTAGAAGTCAGGAAAACTAGTTTCTCCGGAGCGTGACATTAAATCCCCCAATTCCTTGATTAATTATCTCCTGTGCCAAGGGCTTGCTTGAACAGGGTGAGGAAACTTCACTGAGCTTCTATGGGATGGGTGGTTGGCCTTGGATGGTCTTTAGCCTTAAAAACCTTTGTAAGCTTCTCTTCCCTGAGAACATGCTCAGATCACGAACCATCTATGTTATTTCACATTTTTTTCTAAGAGGCTTCTAGCTTTGATTACCAGTTATAAATAATATACATTTTCACTGAAAATAACAAAAGAAATCAATTATTTTAGTAAATTACACTGTTTAATATGACAAATCTTTGGCAACTTTGAAAAAGGATGGAGCATGTTAAGAAATAGCCCTTTGAGGCAAAGTGGTAGGAGCATTTGTCGGGGGTTGTCTTGGGGTTGTTACCCTTGTCTTGGGGTTGTTACCACCGATTTTGCCTTAGACATCCCATTGTTATCAAACCTAGATCAGGAACCCCTATCATTGAAGGCTCCCCTGGGCCCTGACAACTGTCACCAGGTGGCCAGTGTCACCAACAAGAAAGGAAGCCTGGACATCAGAGATGAGGAAACGAGGCGACAGGCTCAGACCACGAAGGGACAACTGTTGCTTGTCCCATCTGTGAGGATCCCTTTGCTTGCAGCCAACAGAGCAGAATAATCTGAATTATTAAACATTCTTTCAGGTCAGCTACATCTTTATCTCTGGTTTGGAAATGTACAGCAAAGGAAAGAGGTCAATCAACTCAAGCTTGAGACAATCAGAAGCTGGCCATGGGCTGGAGGAGATGCAGTTTGAGTCTTGTGACTGGTGGAATTTTGAGTGTGTTATCTGAGCTGAAATGTGGCCAGGGAGGTTTTAATAAATATTTACCATATTTCTTTCTTTCCTTTTCCTCTTTCTTTTCTTTTTTAAGAGGATTTTATAGGTGGAAGAGATGGGAATTGGAATCCTTTGGAAGCATTCTTTCATTCTTTGATCTTTGAAATAGAACTAGCAGCAACACAGTAACAGCTAGCTATATGTAGCTATTTAACTTTAATAAGAAATTTAAATGACACTAAGCATTCAGCTCCTTGGTCACATTAGCCACATGTCAAGTACTCATAGCCGCATGTCCCAGTAGCCACATGTCCTATTAGCACAGAGAGGGAATATTTCCATTCCAGCAGAATGTTCTTTTGTATAGGTTGCTCTAGACTTTCTTGAGTCCTTTTGCAAACATTATGTAGCTACCTTACTTCTTTAAGCCTCCCTACCTCTTTGAGCTTTTTTCATTTATAAATTGAGCCTAAAAGGTTTCCTTTAAAGGGCTGCTGTGAGATTTAAATGTGACATTAACTATATGTAATGCACACATCCCACTACCTCACACCTTATACTGCTTAATAGATGATAGCTCAACAAGTCCATTGGGACTTGAGCTAGACACACTTGTACTTGAAAGGTACCTGTAACCTACAAAGCTTTTTGAAACAGTTTCTTTGGGAATTAGACTATTTTTACAGGATCAAGTCACTCCCTGTGGTTGATGAGAGCCATTCTCAGAGTCAGAAAGGGAGGAAGGCTTTTGATTTCCAAAATGCTTTGTATCTTGATAGGAAGGAGAGAGAAAGAAGTGAAAATCCCCAATGAGGAGCAATGTTTCTAGTCCTGTTTTTTTTTTTTTTTTTTTCAGTCAAATGAGATGAAAAATTTCTGCAAAGAGGTGTTTATACTATAGGTGTCAACACAGCCTTGGGCCCAGACGGGCAAACTGCTGCTCTAATGGGAACTGTGTATACACAGCAAAGGTAATTACTTTGGGCTACAGCTGCCAACATGATTTAGCAAACTCCCTGCCTGCAAAGGACTGATCATCCCCTGGAGAATGGGCCCAAATTCATTGCAACTGCACAGACCTACCTGAGCTTCCCCTGCCACAGGCTCTTTGAGGTCTTTTGTAATTTGCATTCCTTAGGCAAATGGAATTTAAATTCCTTAGGCAAATTTCATCCTGATGGAACACCAAGATGACATGCATGCCATGATCTCATTGTTGAGGATTTCTGCTTTACAATCATTAATGTATGCTCCGACAGGCAGGTGAGGTAAAGCATTTGGGCCAAATCCCACCTTGCTTTCAGGAAAGCTCCTTTACCTTTCAGTAGCCCTTGCTCTTCAAAGCACCTTTTCACCGAGATCTTGTACTTTCTGGTGTGCTTTTGTTTTGGGAAGGGCATAATGAAATATTGCAGAAAGTCACAAGACTGGGGATTGGCTCTTGGGCAGCAAGTTAAGACACCTGTAGGTAGATGTTCCCCTTGTATCCCTGGGGCCATGTGACATCAGAGGGGCTGGGCAGGTTGCAATCAGAGCACATATCTAATTGTTCTGCGTGTGCACATGGAGCAGAGTCCATCCTGTTCCACAGGGAGGCCTAAGAGGAGTCTCCGTACATTTCAGATCATATATTCAATTTGCAAACAGAACTGTAAGTTCTTTCAGGCATTAACTTCAAGCTAAACTTTGCCTCATATTTATTTTTACCTGCGTAATATCACTGTAAGCATCTCAGTAATAGGGATAATTTGAGACCTGGATTAATGTGATTATTTTGCTATGAACCTTCGTTTTCCTAGAGTTCTCAATTCTGATGGTATGGCCATGTGGATTGGCTGCTGTGATGATAAATTTACCTCCTAAATGAGAGGTGGTTGAGGCAGTGGACCTGGGCTGGAGTCTGGCTCCTTCTTCTGGCTCTGGGTACTGTCATTTGTCACTACCTCTAAGGTATATCCTTATTTTTGAACAATACTTACCCTTTATGGGGTACATGTGAAGCTTAAGTTTGACAGAAATAAAGACCCATGAATGGTGCTATAAAAATTCTTAGTTTTATATTAAGAATATAAAACCTCTATAGCCTTTGTTTCTGTTCTCTCTCTCTCTCTCTCTCTCTCTCACACACACACACACACACACTCACCTCTAACTAGTGATGTTAGAAAGCACTGATTTGGATTATCTTCCTTAATGTTTCTTTAGTTTTTACTCTTCCAAAATCTCACTTGTCTCCATCAGCTCTGAAAAAAAAAAATCAGTTAAAAAAACATCTGATTTTGTTAGAATTTTCCAAGTTATTCTATTTAAAATTGGTAAGCAAGATACTTTGAGTGTAACTCCCTTGAGTTTTGCTCAATTAAGATCTTCAGCCACCCCTCCTGAATGCATAGGAGCCTGTCCTCAGTCTGTAAGAAGCAAACCATTTCTGTTAGTGAGCAGATTTTAGTTCTGCGATGGCAGGGTGAGGACATTTCGCTCATTGCTGTGCCTTCAGTACTGAACACTGTGTGAGATAAATAGTAGATGCTGAATAATTTACTCGATGAGTGGAAGAAGGAAATGGGTAGTGTGTCAAAAGCCAACTGAATCTACAGTGGTGTCCATAAGGATGTCTCCTCTAACCTGATAACCTCCTGCAGCCTGTCAAACAACGAAAGCAGTAGGTATTTCAGGCTTAAGACGTATGTTTTCATCTTTATTCTATTTAGTCCTGAGGAAACCAGATCTGAAGGTAGAGGGGGAAAAAAAAAAAAAAAGCTTTGGTCTCTGTGTGTCTTTTTAAGAATTATGTTTGGTTTTTCCCCTACCCTATCCCCAGAGTGAGTCAAAATAAAATCTCTTCTAAAATGAGTATCAGTTTCTGAGAAACAAGATCGATTGAAACTCCATCACAAAGAACTCTTTAGATATACAGCATCCATGTGTCTTCACCAATTTAAACTTTTAAGATTCCATTAGGTTTAACAACGTCCACTGTCTGCAATCTCAAAACGGGCAGTGATACACGGAAGTGAGGGCTTCCAGCAGATGGCATCCTGGGTTCTCTTCTTTTTTCAAATAACAGAAACTAATTCAATGAGTTCCATTTAGCAAATAATAAATTTATTAGATGCCTACAAGTACAAAACACGGAAAGCTGCTGTAGGGATTATAAAGATGTGTAGGAGAAGAGCCCTGCCCTCAGAGAGCGTACAATCTAGGTGATTAGTCACAATTAGTGAGTTGCGGCAATATCACTCTAGGTAACTCACACAGAGTTCTTGGAACATTCACATCCTTTGAATTCTTCGGTTGTCAAACTTTAAGGAATCCTTTCCACAGGAAAGCTGGACGGTGGGAAAGAGACCTTTCGTGGAATGAAATGGTGACCTTGGCTTTGCTTATGAGCATCTTTCTCTTGTTGGCTCCTTAGTCTTCTAACTTTCTCAGCATCGTTTCCCAACGACCTTTGTTAGGAGAGAGTCTCCATGCTTCCTGAACCTTCACCAGGGTTTCCTGTTTGTTTAGTGAGTGGCTCAGTGGCAGTTTGGCCTTGGAATGATTTGCAGTCCGATTTTTCCTTCAGCAAATCTGATTTTCATCTTAGTTGATGCTAGAATGATATGCTTTGCAATCTATGGTTTTAAGG
Source organism: Canis lupus familiaris (assembly GCF_011100685.1). Classification (NCBI taxonomy): domain Eukaryota; kingdom Metazoa; phylum Chordata; class Mammalia; order Carnivora; family Canidae; genus Canis; species Canis lupus. The sequence goes on from NC_049237.1 coordinate 37,352,980, forward strand.
GTAGGAGTGAGATGCAATACACAGGAAAGCAGGCCAGACCTTTCCCTTTAAACATTTAATAGTGCACTTACGGATTATATTCTGTACAGATATAGAGCAAGTTATAAACCTCTTCATTTATTTTTTTTTTCACTTAGACTGTTTTCATGTAAAGTGTATTTACATTAGGAAAAAAAAAAGCCTTGAGGTACAAAACCCAAAAGAATATCTGAGGTATAAATACAAGTATATTTTAAATAATAATTTTTATCATGCTTTATCTATATTTGAAAGCACAGTGGACATGTGTACATGTTTATCTTAATAGAATGGTATATACAACATACAATCTTACAAATCTGAAAGCTATTAAAATTGAATATACAAGTATATCTTCATGAGGAACACTGATAACCAAAATACTCAAATTTTAAAACTCTAATCTTCCCTCTGCTGCAAATTCTTCAAAGAACCTTTGAAATAACACTGACAATGGTAACTAAATTATAACAAAATAAAAATCCTTCTTACAGCTCTCATTCATACATTATTCACTTTTTGATCCATACAAAATAAATTCACTAATACTGTCTCTTGAGTCAATCTCTAGGGTTACAGTAAAACCTGTACAAAGACCACCTACCCTTCCAAAAAACTCTGCTGATGCTTTCTGTTTTTTTTTTCTCCTACGATAACTATTTTTCTTTACCACTAAAATATAGTCCAAGGGCATCATTATAAAGGAAAAGAAAAAGAAATGTAGGGGAAAAAAAAGCAAAAAAAAGAAAAAAGTTGCAAAACCAGAAAAACTATTTGCTGAAAAGGACAAATCAAACAACTATGTATGTGCAGCTTCCAGAAACACTGTGGATAACAACAATCAACACTTGTCAAATTTTAATACTTGGGTTAAATTTACAGGGATTTCCTTGGGACACACATAGTTTCCTGTTTTCAGTGTGTCTTCCAGAGTTCTGGTTATAAACACGACAATGCAAAGAATTCCAACAGGTAAGAAGTTCTGAGGCTTGATTCAGGAATAAATGTTAGAGTGTTCAGTTGTTACATCTTGACTTAAAAAACAGACACAAAAACCCCAAATAAAACTATGCTTCTGAGCTAGTGAGGGCTGGGGGCGGGTGGGTGATTTCTTCCTTGAACTAATCTATACTGGTTAAAAACTATATCACTATTTGCAACCCGGTCTAACGACATGCTGTGTTTGAGAAGGGGTTGGAATCAACCTACTACAATTACTTTTAAGGAAAGAGGAGGTTGGTTTAAAAAGAAAAAGGAATGTGCTTAATAACTTGGAAAAAAATAAGTGAACAAGGATGTTGGGTCCCCTTTCTGGATGGGTCCATGGGCAGTCAGATATCCCAGGTTAAACTGAACCTGACACATCAAAATCCTTCTTGGAGGCGTCTCAGTGTGCCAGACACTGCGTTCCAACTTATACAACTATGCCATTCAACCAGCAACAAACACACATACACACACTCCTCTGTGCAAACCTTTCTTTGCTCATCTCAGTGAGAAACAGGTCAAAGAGTACCAACTATTCCAGTGGATACACAGTCCCTCAACACGCTGCAAATAAAATGACATAGGTACACATACACCAGTATCACAAGAGAATGAAGTATCTTCATTATTTTCTGTAATGTATTTATAGCTTTGCTTCTCAGAAGCAATTTGAATAAGAATACTTTTTTTTTTTTTTTTTTCGTGCACAGTCTTATATATTCCAGTCAAGGCCTAAAATCTAGACCTTCAACAAACAGGAAGCAGCTTTAAAAACGTCTTCAATTGCTAGTTGATCCCCACACTCTAAATTAGTTTTCTTTGTTTCAGGACTAGACTCAGAATCCACTCTTTCAAGGACCGGCATGGGCTTCCAGAAACAAACATCCAGATGGCAGATGTGGCCGCTTAGCTTCAGGAATCACCTAGATTTGGTGTCTTTGGTTTCGGTGTTCTGATTGCTGAAAGAGTCTCGGATCTTCACAACTTCAGCTGCACACAGATGTCCGAAAGATTTTGTGTACCACTCTGGCATGTGGCCCCTACAATGGAAAGGAAAAGCAGGAGGGGTTCTTTAGATTGGAAAGCACTGCAATAAGCCGGAGAGGGTTCTGAAGACACTTTCATTTCTTGATCCAGAAGCCATGGAAGTAAAGACTATTACTCCAATTATTCCCAGGTAACCTCGTGGCACATCCATTATATGTCTGGAATGCGAAGTTTCTCAAGGAAACTGTACTGAGTTCAGATTTTGAGTGCATTGTTCAGGGAAAGCTTTAGCATAGAGAACAAAGATAGATCACATAGAGAGTTGAAAATGTACCCAGATGCCAAGATTTCAAATGAGAATGTAATCACTTTGGAAAGTTTGAAGAGGTTCGTGTTTTTGTCTATACTACTGAATTTCATGAGTTTTCTGATATGAACCCACATTCATCAATGACACAGGGTGCAGGCCTGATTAATTACTAAAAGGGCATGTTATATATTCAAATACCTTTGACTATAAAATGTGAATCGTCCACTTGGCTAGCTCAAACTCTCATTTCCTATGGCTATGAACTCACGGCAGGAGCAGTACATTCATATTGCTTTAGTGCCACTTTCTCTAAGGGATCAGAATTAGGAAGCAATTTCCACAGTACCAAGAAACATGAAGGTGTTCCTTTATAAAGACTGCTCTTTAGAGAGCAGACAAGATACAATGATGTGTTCATTTAGGCCATTCTCTGTATCAGACAAAAAGTCTCATCTTCTTCATGACCCCTCACCACGGCAAAAAATCAGAATCAGAACCTACCTTAAGTCAGCTCTGCACATGTAGGTGAGTTTAGATTTCCCTGATCCACAGGGTTCGATCAGATACCTGGAGAGGAGCACATTGACTCTCACCCCCACCACAGGTGCCCGGTCGTGATCCACAGAGGTGAGTAAAAGGGCACATGCCCCCTTTGGTAAATTAGTCCTCCATGTTCTGTAGAAACAAAACCAGAGGCAAAGGATGGAATTTCCTGGAAGCCAAGTTTCAAATGGGTCCTGCTGTCAGAAGAGACAGCTGAGGGGCAGGATGAGTTCCTCTCCTGTGTGACCCAGTCCTGGATAGATGGCATCTTCTGAACTATTGTCCAAGGGCTCTTGAATGACAAGCAACTCCATCCAGAGCCATTAGAGTGGGGATATATTCACACATCAGTTCTTTGAAAGAGAACTAGTACCAAGGGTGAATGAAAACCATTTTTACCTTTCACAAATGTATTATAGCACATAGACATCCAGTTGAGTATTGCTCTGTTGGAAAGCTCTGGACTAATGATGTGCCATTTCCTCAAAGATTTTTGGAATTCCTCTTTCAATAATGTCTCCAGAGTATTTATGAATTACATATAGTTCAGCTTTAACCACAGCTCACTTGGGACTTAAATGTTATTTCCTGGTTTATGCATTCACTAGCTGTTTCTAGCAAGAAAATCTGTCCTAGAAGGGGCAAGAATCTGCTACCGACGAGCATATTCAATTGGATGTGCCTCTAATTCTTTATTTTCTTAAATCTTTAAAAAAGTTTTTATTTATTTATTTGAAAGAGCATAAGAGAGCATGAGCAGGAATAATGCAGAGGAAGAGGAACAAGCAGGCTCTGCATTGAGCACAGAGCCTGAGGTGGGGCTCGATCTCTTGACCTGGAGATCATGACCTGAGTCAAAATCAAGCCGGATGCTTAACAAACTGAGCCACTCTGATGTCCCAAGTGTGCTTCTATTTCTGAGTTTGATTCCAAAAGCGTTCAAACTATTTTCAGGGATGAACACACTGCTGGAATATACAGAGATATGTTTTCCCTATTTGGAAGGGTTCGATATTATGTCAGAGGCATACCTTCTATTTTACATAATTTTACTATCTTGGCACATTCAGTGATAGCAGGCTCATCCTTGCTACTGTTAATCCATTTGGAAGCTCTCACCTCAAAACAACGTAGTCCCGAGCGGGATGGGGCGCCATACTGTTTTGGACATACTGGTAGATTTCAGTTTGGCTGTCTAGAATTTCAATCACTTTTGAATCTAACAGGTCTACATCCCAGAGGTGCTGCTCTTTAAGTAGGCGCTTTAGGATTTCCTCAGGCATTGCAGGGACTTCAATGGTCGACCGCCAAAGCCTCAGAGGTGGTCCTTCGCTCACCTGAAAAGAGGATATATTTTTCAGTGCCCAGACAATTCACAAATATATTTTGAAGGCAAATTGCCAGCTGTATTTATGGTCATGTGTTTAGAGGCTAATTATTACCTATATGCTGGTGTCCCCAAATATATTCAAGAACAGGCTAGACAGCCTTTTGACCAATTTTCTGGTCAAAATTACGAACATCTATTTTCTTGGGACCCATGTAAGGGTCAATGCAATAAAGGAAGATCATTTATCTGCATCTTAAAGCCTGCATGGCCATCCAGATGCTCTGTTTATTTATTTGTTTGTTTATTTTAAAAGTTTTATTTATTTATTCATGAGAGACACACAGAGAGAGGCAGAGACACAGGCAGAGGGAGAAGCAGGCTCCATGCAGGGAGCCTGACATGGGACTCAATCCGGGGTGGGTCTCCAGGATCTCACCCTGGGCTGAAGGCAGGCACTAAACTGCTGAGCCACCAGGGCTGCCCTGTTTATTTTTTTTCAAGGTGGTAAAGACAGGATCAAGCAATACTATCAAGCTAAGCTTTATCAGCAAAGCACAAAGACGTCCCTGTCCTCAAGGGGCTTTTAATCCTAACAAGTTCATTTCTCCCAAGTAATCCTCACTTATTAAAGGGCCAAGAGAAGAATGGCTGAGATTAGAGGAGACATAAGGGGATTCTGGTCAAATTATGGAAAAATCTAAGCATGTTATAAAATGTCCTAAAGCCAATACCTCTCGTAAAACATTCCAGGGAAGTATAGTGGGATTCTGTGGAACTAAAGGATTTCATTAGATGGTCTGATCCCTACAACTGGCATGAGGTGATTATTCCTTGCTGAACTGGCTTCCACTTTTAACTGGGGAACTGAATCATCTGGCTGCCCAGGTCTACAAGGAACAAAGGGAAGGTGACAGATCCCTGTGGGAAACTATGTTGCCACAGGGTCTCACCTCTGATGAACCTGAATCCTGACCATGGGAACTGAGTCGGCTGACCACAGGGACAAGACTTACCTTCTTGTAGGACAGCTCAGCTTGCTCCGATGTAGAGTAGCTGACCCAGCCTTTAAACTTCTCCTTGACCTCTTTAAACAGGCTATCCACACAGTCCTGGAGGAAGTGCTGGTAGTCAGCAGACTCATCATTACGCAGGCGTCCTAATGCTTCTAGAGTGAGGGGCTTCAGCTCCTGTTCCGTGTAGGAATTCCGACATCGACTCATTTCCTCAGGAACCTGTTGGGGAAACAAGAAACAAAAAGGAGGTGAGTGTGCTCATCAGTGGAAGTCACAGCACAGGGGCCAGATACTGGGTTCTCAGGGCAGTGCGAGCACTCCAACTACTCTGCTTCTAGCTTCTAGTAGACAGAGGAGTGGGCCTGCCGATCTCACCTGGTATCATGAAGATACAAAGAGATCACCTTCAAAGTATCTAAATGAGCCTGTCCTCATGTCAGGTATTCTCCTTGGAAAGTCCCAGGAGAAGGGTAAATGACTAACATAGGGCTTACGTGGATGAGGACAGGCTTCTCAGATACAGAATTTATTTCAGAGAATTTGTCACTTTTGCTTTTTAAGTACAGGGATATGGAGATAGGCAAATGTCACTCAACACAGTAACTCTTATGCACTTATACATTATAAATAAATACGATGTTCTTAGAAAAGGAAAAAAAAGACATTCACGAGCTATGTATATAATCTCCAGCTGTGGAAAGATCTTTTGGTATCATGTGAACAAGCACATGTGCCTAAGATTTTTGTCCCAGTTATTTACATTATCCTTAACAAATGACAAAGTTCCCCAACTCCTTACCTGGAAAAGCTTCTTGCATTCAGCAATCATATGGGCCAGACCCTGAGTGGCAGCAAGGTTTTCATTCAAATCTTTCTGATCTGGTTTGCCCAAACTTTGTTTTCTTTGCATTACCCTAGGCAGAAGAAATAACAGAGGGGAAAAGATTCAAATATTTATATGTTTTTAATTAATGTTTTATTGTAGGAAATCCAAAGGAGAGAAAGAAAAAAAATCTATTTTACCGGAGCCTATTTGTTACTAAGAGGTTCAGGAGAGCTTTATGTTGGTCAGTAAAATTCCTCAGTTTTATCAGCAAAGCACAAAAACCACGAAAGGGACTGTTTTCAGATGGAGGCTATTTAAAGCCATCACGTAAAACAGGTTCCTATTTAAATAGGGCAGCTTGGAAGGTATATCTACGTTGGTGGGATGAAAGAAAGGCAGCTTCCAGGGGGTGCGTGCAGAGGAGGCACTGTATGTCATGGTAAATAGTGTCACTATTCTTCACAGTTTAAATAAAATCCCCTCCTGAAGGTGAGGGGACCGTCTATTGTCTCTTAGAGGTTTTGTCTTAATCTTATCTGATCTCTCTCTTTGGTCATCTCAAGCACCCGTCCTATTGAAGTTGGAATGCCTCAGTTCACAGAGTACTAGATTAGAAGATATTTCAAGTATTGTAGGGCCTTCAGAAGCAAAGCCAACAACTAGCACCATAGGCCTTGGCCTGTAGCTAAGGAATATTTGAGCCCAGCAAATGAATCAGCTGGGTGGGTCTGATGCATGGGGTTAAGTCCAGTTAGTAGCTCCTTTGTTAACTACTCTGCTGTGAGGCTCTTACAGTAAGCGTCTGTGAAATGCTCTCATCAGTAAGCCCCAACTGGCCCTGCCATTTTCCCCTGGTCAGAGGTGGGCAAGTTACTTATTAAACGGACCCTCTCTCCAGTCTCACTTTCCTGCCAGGATCTTCACCTCCTGTGATTGTTAGGAGGATTAAATGAGAGAATGAATGTCAAGGGCGTAGTCCTGTGGTTGGGTCAGAATGAGTGCTGAGCAAATATCAGCCTTTGATATTTCCAGGCCCTGTGACTTCTTCAGCCACTCCCAGCTTGTATACATCCAAGGAGAAACTTTGCACACAATTGGCTTAGGCCAGGTCCGAGCTTTGAGGCTCAACGTTATCCTTACTTCTCTTACAGCCAGCTGACTGACTACCTTATGACTTCTGGCACAGGCTGGGGGCTTGGCTTCCCTGGCCCTGCAGAAGCCAGGACAGCAAGGAACTTATTCCTTATTCCCACCTTGTTTTTTAGGGCAGAAAATGTGCATGATTTTGGGCTGGCAGAAGGTTTGATGGCAATGTCATGGAGGGTGCTGGGGAGGACAAAGGCAAACACTTGCCAAGGTAAAGCACATATTCAACTCTCTCCCTCAAAACGTGGTTGCCACTAGATTGTCTACAAAGTCACACCCCCAGGGGTGAGAAGAAAGGAGCAAAGTCCCAGGGTGGTGTTAAGGAAGGAGGCAGACTTCTTTTTGCTTAACTCAGGTGTGAATCCAAGAAAAAAAGAGGGACAACCGTGACGCCAAGGTCTGAAGAACGGAGCACACACATGCACACCTCGTCTGACCCGTACCTTGGAGAAGAATTCTCTCTCTTCAGGGTGTTGAGATGGAAAAGGGAAGGTGCTAAGCACACGGCCAGGTTGGTGGGAGTCATCTGGTTTTCTTTTACGGCTGCTGTGACATCGCTCAAGAAATAAAGAAGTGTCTGTAGGACCTCTCGGTTCTCATCAGGCAGGAGCATAATGGCGGCCTTCATGGCCTGCAGGCGCTGGTCCTTGGGCACACCTGTACAACACGAGCATTTCCCCCATCAACTCAGTGCTTTTCCACGCACATTGTGAGGAAACGTCCCAAAGCAAACACCCAGCCCCAGCGACCTCAACCCAGTACTGAACAAGCACTTGCAGAAAGTGTACTTGAGGTTAATATGGAAGAAATTAGGGACCGCCACCAGCGTCACTACCCTCAAGTATTTCCTGCCTTGGAGGAGGTAAAAATGTTTCAACACCCACCATGCCAATATCCTCCTAAATCCACCTCGGACTGCAACTGCAGATATGATGCAGAATTCGTTTTTCTTTCCTAAGTATTTTTTTTAGAAATCCCCCGTTTACCATTTTCAATGACTGAAAACATTATATATGTTTATACCTTGATCAGTGTCAGATACTATCTTAATTAAGATATGTACAAAGGCATAAAAACTTTCTTAAGCTTTACACAAGATGTTCAGTATCTCTGGGGACTTTCCATAATTCTAACAGATCTGCTTATTCGTAAAATGCAGAAAGGAAGCTGCTAAAATATTCAATTGAAACAACAGATATTTTTACTAGGAATTTCTTGAAGTTTTGGAAAGCATGCTGAGAGACTATTATAAAAATATATGCTTGAGAAATAAGCCAGTAAAATAACATACATGCAGAAAATGCTGGGCTCAACCTTCGGGCCTCCTTTACGAGGCAAATCTGTCTTTTAAGAGGCATGTGGTGGAAAAATCAAGTCACCCAAGTGCAGCTCCATAGGACAAACCGATTAAAACAGCTCCATGGTTACAATACCTAACAAATACCGTAGTGGGGAAAATGTGACCTGTGTTTTCATAAAATCTGAAAGGATGAAACAAATAATGAAATAATCCAGACCAGCTCCATTTCTCATAAAATACAGTCCATTGCGCTGGTTTAAAGACAATTTGAGCACAGAGAGAAGCTGCTTTTATATTACACTTCTGTAACACCACGCTGAGCCAAGAAAAACATGGGGCTGTAAAAGCTATAATCCTGATCTTGATCATTAATTTAGACAACTGTTTGCTTGAAGCTTTACTTAAAAGTGAGAAGGGCATGAGTATTGTTTTCCCAAGTATTTCTGGCAGAAGCTGAGATGAATAACAGAAAAAGATTATTTATTCATTTCACAGCAAGATAAAACACACAGACACCTGTGAAGTTTTAAACACAACAGGCCGTGCTAGAGAGAAGGTATCTGCTCTTCTAAGCATCTTAGATCACTGTTCTAGAAGCAAACAACAGAGCAAGAGCCTGGATCAGAAGGTAGGAATATGCGGGCGCCTGGGTGGCTCAGTTGGTTGGTTAAGCATCCGGCTCTTGACTTCAGCTCAGGTCATGATCTCAGGGACTGGAGATGGGAGCCCCACATCTCAGGTTCCATGCTGGTCATGGAGCCAGCTTATGATTCTTTCTCTCTCCCTCTGGAACCTCCACTCTCCAGAAAAGAATGTACACATGTGTAATTCCTCTAGTAATTAGAGAATGACGATAAGGGAAGTTTATTTTTGCGTTATTCAACAGGTATACAGAAACCTGTTTCACAAGCATGGAGAAAAGGAAGAAACTGATGACTTATGTTTCCAAGAGGTCATCGCATGGGTCCAAACGAATGGCATTAAAGGAAGCCACAGGTTTCAGCTGGTCCCACTTTTTCCCAAGGCCAATGATGTTAAGATCAAAGAACACTTACACTGGTAGATCTGCAGAAAGGTTTCTGAGAGTTTGTTCGTCATTAGCGGCTCAGGAAGGTCTCGAAAATACTGCTTCAACATGTCTGCTACATCATAAGCAGATTGTCCCTCATAGTTGACACAATCTATGGCACTTTCATTCATCTGGCGCAGAGCCTGAATTCGGGATTTGACGCCTGATTTTCTGAAGAGCCCAACCTGTCAGAAGAAAGACATTTTCAGGATAGAAGCAACATTTTCTACAAAATTATAAAAAGAGGCATGAATCTGAGGTCTCACAATTTGGTGGGACCTGCAAGCAGCGGTTCTCACCTGATCCAAACAGTGGTTGCGGAGGTAGCGCATGGCCTGCTGAATGCTCTGGGGCAGGGGCTGTCCTGTGCGCTGCACATTGACTGTCAGAGGGACCCCGAATACATTCCGGTCCTTGTAGTCTGGAACCTTGATCCTTTTCATGAACTTGGGCACAGCCCTATTTAATGAATAGTAGGGTGGGGGATGGGAAGGATGTTTATTTGTCTGTATACTCTTTTTTTTTTTTTTTAATTTTTATTTATTTATGATAGTCACACAGAGAGAGAGAGAGAGAGAGGCAGAGACATAGGCAGAAGGAGAAGCAGGCTCCATGCACCGGGAGCCCGATGTGGGATTCGATCCCGGGTCTCCAGGATCGCGCCCTGGGCCAAAGGCAGGCGCCAAACCGCTGCGCCACCCAGGGATCCCTGTCTGTATACTCTTATCCATCTTTGTAGGTAAACCCTGTGGGCTTTAGATCTGTGCTGGTAAGGTGGCTATTTAAGTTAAATAAAATTATAAATTTGTGTTAGTCATAGTTCAAGCACTCCAGTAGCTACCATATGAGCAAATATAGAACATATACACCATTACAGACAGTTCCATAGGACAGTGCTATTCTGGATGTTCTGAGAGTTGGGGCTCCGAAGCCCAGTAACATTTTCTCTATTGGGGATTCTCCTTCCACTATTAATTCTGAGAACTGAGTCTATATTCTTAAGGGAGCTGTTGGGCTTCCTAACAAAATGGCAGCATTGGAAGGAACAACATTCAAGATCCTACTTAGGCACTTCGGACAGAATTTGAAAAACATGTTCCCACTTGTCCTGTAAATAGATAAGAATGATTTCTAAGTTTTTGATGAGATTCAAAGTATTTAGGGTATAAAAGAATTGTGTAATGCTGGATGAGAAAACAGAAAATACATGATGTTGGTACAACATAATGAGAACCAACTCCAAGGCTCAACAGAGGGGGGCCAAGCTAATGACCTGAAGTCAAAATAAATTCTCCTGCTGATGACCCTGGAGAGCATAACATCTTTAGGTTTCTAAAAGAAGATGGAAAAGAACAATGAAGGTTTTGTGAGCCTACCCCAGGCTCCCTGGAGTCCTAAAACCAGGTCCAGCCCCAGCAGTATGTGGAACAGCAGGAAACCAATGTCATGCATTTAATGCTGTCAGGCAGAAATTTCAGCTCTACAAGTGACCTCTCTAAATGGGACAAGAAAGGGCGAGGCCAAACAGGAAAATAACTTTGTGTAGAATCTCTCTCCTGTTCCATGGATCCCACAATGTGAGGCTTTTACATTTGGTTTTGACTCACTGGAAAAACTGACCAAAACTCAAGAAGTATTACGGACTTTCAGATTCTTGAGGGTTTTGGTGGGAAGGGGGTGGGCAACTTCGAAATGAGAATGTAAAATATGCACTTTTAAATAGCCAGCAGGGAAAATATGACTCTCAGCACAGAGGAACACTGCAGAAGATAGCCTGTTTGACTTCTGAGCGCTCACCAGCAGCCACGACACGTTACTGTTTATAGCTCTACGAAAGGTAAGACTGAAGTGCAGAGCCAAATGTGTATTTCCATACAGTTAAGTATATGGTATCATGGCTATGAGTGTGCATAATACTCGCTTTGTCGAGGGGGGAGAAAAGCCCAGCGGCGGAATGTGCAAAGAACACATTACGATCTCCACCGAGAATCCGAAGCATGTGGGGATAAACCGGTCAATACTTATTTCTGTCATTCAGAACAAACAACTTCTGTATTTAGCAAGGCTCACATAATAACAGCCTTTGAACGGGAGGTGCTTTGATGCTGAAGTTAAACTCATAGAGTCCTGAGGAGAGGGGGAGCTGGAGAGAAAAAGAACATTTCCGCTGCTTTGCCGACTCTCCTGGGCACCTCTGGTTTGCTCCAGAGTGCCACTAAGGAAACAGCCTGCTTCTTTGATTTGTACTAAAAAGCAGAGGTTGTGGGGATCCCTGGGTTGCTCAGTGGTTTAGCTCCTGCCTTCAGCTCAGGGCGTGATCCTAGAGACCCAGGATCAAGTCCCACATCGGGCTCCCTGCATGGAGCCTTCTTCTCCCTCTGCCTGTGTCTCTGCTCCCCCCCTCTGTTTCTCATGAATAAATAAATAAAATCTTTTTTTTTTTTTTTTTTTTAAAAGCAGAGGTTGTGCAACTGGGATGAAACACTCATATGAGTGAAAGGCTTAAGGATAGCCTGCTGACACTGTGAAATGCACTTGGATGTCAATCTGGAGATAGTTCTCTGCTTTGCACTGACAGCAGAAAAAGTAAGATACGCACACATTAGGTCACATCCGTGACCCATCCAGCCTAATGGTCTCCAGCTCATGTTATACACACCAAGAGCCGTATCTTTTAAAGTAATTATGGACAGTTCATCTGATGAATTTTACCTTAGTGTATATTTTAGCCTACAATACACAGAGCAGGGGCAGCTGCGTGGCTCAGTGGTTGAGCATCTGCCTTAGGCTCAGGTGTTGATCCCAGGGTTCTGGGATGGAGTCCCGCATCGGGCTCCCCACAGGGAGTCTGCCTCTCCCTCTGCCTGTCTCTGCCTCTCTCTCTGTGTCTCTCATGAATAAATAAAATCTTAAAAAAAAAATTTACAACAGTGAATTCCCTTATATTTATTATTCACACTCTGAGAGCCTTTTTTTAGAAATAACATAACTTCAATTTTCTAGGACAGGTAGATTTTTTGAGTGATGCTTCAAATATTTACAAATATTTACATCAAAAATGATTTTTAAAAGCATATAGAAAGAGCATTGTAAGGCCAGGACTGTACATCAGACATGTCAAAGTTGGTCTCAACATCCTATGATCTGAACAAAATTTTTCTTTCCTTCCTTCCATAAGTATGATTGGATACTGTACATATATTTACCTAGCTTCTTTCCTTCCTTCTTTCCTTCCTTCCTTCACTCCTTCCTTCCTGATTTATTTGAGAGAGAGAGAGAGAGAGAGAAAGAGAGTGCGAGGGAGAGCAGAGGGAGAGGGAAAGAGAATCTCAAGCAGTCTCCCTGTTGAGTGCAGAACCCAATGTAGGGCTCAATCTCACAAACTGGAGATCATGACCTGAGCCAAAATCAAGAGTCAGATGCTTAACTGACTGAATCACCCAGGCGCCCCTGGTGGGCTTTGTCTATCATTGGGAAGGAGGCCTCTAAACAGTGTGATGGAACAGCAATGGATTTTTACACCAACAACCAGCAATTTGATACCTGAGAGCTGAAACTCACTCAACCAATCCCCTTGCTTATTTCCTAAAGTTAGACTAGCTTGAGCAGTATCAAATATAGCCTCAAGAATGCAGAAATTACATCAGGATGATAGTCTAAAGGTATAATAAAGGATAGAACTGTCATATACCCAGTATTGGAACAGCATCAAGGAGGGGACCCAAACTATTGCCAATAGCTTACTGAGCACAGTAAATCCTTACCAGCTAAAACCATGCTTATTAGAGGGTGTGTATTTCTCCAGCAGGGCAGTTAACTTTAGGAGCGAGTATTTCTGCAGCAGGTTCATCTGGGCCACAGACTGGCAGTTGATCTGCAGGGATACAGAGTTTAAGCTCGGCCGATGGGAGCTCTGGAAACTGTGCCATCTCAGCCTGTGCCTGCAGGAGAAGAGCAGGGGAGGGAGTGAGTACAAGGACTTTTCAACAGGTAGATGCAAAATCAGCAGTGGCTGCTCACTGGAACAGAGAGGACTCGACTTTCATTCCATTCTTTTCCTCCCCCCGCTGTGGTAAAATACACATTATATACATGATCATCTTAACTGCTGCTAAGTGTACAGCTCAGGGGCATTAAGTACCCCCACCCCCTTGTGCAACCATCACCACCAATCATCCATAAGACCTACCTCCTCTTCCCAAACTGAAACTCTATACCCAGAAACAATATCCATGGTTTTGGATGTTGGGATCTTCTGGTCTATCACTTTTCTTTGGGACCCACAGGGCTATGAATGCCAGATGTGACCCATTCCACCCCCCTACCCACCCCCAAGAGCAGAAGCAGTCCCTTTCCTGGTCTCCTTCCCCTATCTCCAGACAGAAGCAAAGTGCTCACCTGTTGGACCTTGTCAGGGAGGCCCCAACCCCAGAATCCCTCCTCTCCGGGATGTCTGAGGGCTCTTCGGGTTCATTCAGTGAGTTGCCCGTACTGTCCAGGTCACTGGGCGTGGCTCGGTCGTTGTCCACATCCAGGTGTATCTGTTTGGGAGAGGAGGGGCATGGAGAGACCGAGTCCAGGGCTGAGTCAGAGTCCCCCTCGTCTGAAAACTTCTCGGACCACTGGTTGACTATCCTTTGCATCCCCTTCACATGGTAGAGGATGTCATCCAGCTCGGGGAAGATGTCCTCGTTCTCCAGGTCGGCCAGGTCCCCTGAACTGGAATAGAGGATGGAGCCTGGCACGTTGTCATAGATACTCAGGCGGCTGCTCATGGAACTGGAGGAATTGCGCCTCTTGAGCTCCTTGGGGCTGTCACTGCTGTTTTCCCTCCTCAGGCTGATGTGGCCGGGGCCGTGGAAGCTTCCAGTCCTCCAGTTGACAGAGCTGTTATTCCCTGAGGGAGGGAAACTGCCATTGGAGAGGGCCTTGGGGAAAGTGCCAGGCTTGTGATCTTCTGGGATGTAGAACACTGTGTCCTCTGGGTAGCTCTCGCGGTTCTTACAGTTCTGCTCCATAACGTTGTTGAACGTGGACTGATTGAACGGGTCAAAGCCCTCTAAGTACATGCCCACCCGCTTGTTGCAGGCACTGAGGCTCCGAGTCCTGGTGACCGGGCTGGGCGTGCTCACGGCGCTGCTGGTCTCCGACTGGCTGCTGCTGCTGCTGGTCTGCGTGGAGTTGGAGACGCTCCGCTTGCGCACGGCCGGCACGTTGATGCGGTTGCCGTTGAGCGCGGAGATCTCCACACAGTTGAGCTGCTTCAGCTTCTCCTCGTCCATCCCCTCCTGCAGGATGGGCCCGCTGATGATCAGCCCCAGCTTGGAAGGCGCCTTGTGCTTGCTGTGGGGCGAGCCCCTGAGCTTCAGGCTCTCCATGCGCTTCAGCAGGCTGCGCGTCTTGGACTTGGCGTTCTTCTCTTGGCCTTTCATGCTGAAGCTGAAGCTGGACAGTTCCTTGGGAGAGGGCAGGCTGCAGAAGGAGTCGTCGTTGCCCACGAAGTGGCCGGAGGAGCAGACGCTGATGACCGAGTTGGTCCGGGGCGTTGCCGCGTCCCCCGCGTGGGGCGCGTGCACGGGGAGACTGCCGGTGCTGCTGAGGCTGAGGACCGAAGCCACCTCCTGGCGCTCGCTGAGCTCCGTCAGCATGCTTTCGTGGCTCGCCGCGGTCTTCAGGGGGGCCTCGGCGGGCGCCCCGGGGGCTGGGTCCAGCTTTGAAGAAAAGACATCAAACTCCTCCAGCCGTGACCACCTCTTGCTGTCTCTCTGGAAGGTCCACTTGCCGCTTATTGCACAAGGCTCGTCCTCATCCGAATCCTCACTCTGCAAAAACAGAATGGAGGCATTCGGTCATCGCTGGGACTGGCGGAGGGCAGGGAGCAGGAGGAGGGTGGGGAAGAGGAGGATGGCGGGGAACAGGAGGATGGCAGAGAGCAGGAGGGTGGGAGGAGGAGGACGGTGGGGAGGAGGACTGTGGGGAGAAGGAGAGTGGGGACCAGGAGGAGGGTGGGGAGAGGAGGTCAGGGAACAGGAGGAGGGTGGGGGAGGAGGTGGTCAGAGAGGAGGAATATGGCTGGGAGGAGGAATATGGCGGGGAGCAGGAGGATGGTGGGGAGCATGAGGATGCTGGGAGGAGGGGGACAGTGGGGAGGAGGAGGCCGGTAGGAGGAGGAGGAGGCCAGGGAGGAAGAGGAGAGTGGGGAGCAGGAGGAGGGTGGGGGGAGGAGGAGGACAGTGAGCAGAAGGATGGTGGGGAGGAGGAGGAGGGTGGGGAGGAGGATGGTGGGGAGGAGGAGGGTGGGGAGGAGGAGGAGGGTGGGGAGCAGGAGGATGGTGGGGAGGAGGAGGGTGGGAGCAGGAGGATAGTGGGGGGGCAGGAAGGAGGAGGAGGAGGGTCGGGAGCAGGTGGATGGCTGGGAGGAGGAGTTGGGCTGCAGGGAGCAGGAGGATGGCGGGGAGGAGGAAGACAGGCAGGAGGAGGGCGATGGGGAGGAGGAGGAGGGCCGGGAGGAGGAGGAGGAGGGCAGGGAGCAGGACATGACCTGGGGGCCGGAGGCACAGGACCCAGCTCATCTTATGCCATCAGTGTCAATCCACCCTTTATATCTTTATTATTTATTATTATTTGATGATTATTATTTTATTTCTTTACGTTACAAACGTGTACATCAGGACATTAACAGAAAAAAGCCTGATCAAGTGTTTTAGGCTAAATAAGAGTTATTTTGTAGAAACTGTCAATCCATAGGCTGTTCTTTAATTGCTCACAGAGGAAACCCTCTTGAAATCTGTGAAAATTCCAGGCATCCAAAATATTTTGAACTGGAGTCAGCAACGGGGAGGACTCCCTCTGGTCTGCCTCCAATTTTGCTGTCTGTTGATAGCATGTGTTTATATTCTCTTTTGCAATTAAAAAGGTAGTTTTCAGACACTAAGGACAGTAAAATATGTGGCCACCCTAAAAGTGTACAAGGTCTCCAAACAGACCAGTGGAGACACGGAGCAAGGTAAGCCCCCCACATCTCTTCAGTCTGATACTTTTCAGCTTCTTACCTGTTCTTTTTCATCCCCTCCCCCTACCAGACAGGGAGTGGGGAGCTAATGCCACACGTGTCCTGTGAAGTTTCAACCTCAGACACGCTCCAGGCAATCAACAAGGCTTCACAAATACCCAGTCCTGACAGCATGGAACATTCAAAAACATGAAGTAACAGCTTTGTTGATTATGCTTGATTTACGGGCAGGACTCGGGGTTACGCTGTGTCACAAATATTGTATCTGAGCCTTTAAGGTGGGATTTCAAAAGGCACGATTCAGTATGATGCATGTCTTTCCCAGTGGTGTGGAAAATACATGACTCCTGGTTCACAGGACCATGAGTGGAGAGCATTAAACACTGACTTGTCGACTCTCTCCATAGCTCAGTGGGTGCTGAGGTTCCAGTTCATTTGTTTAAAAGGTTTAACTCCCCCAAGAAGGCAGCTTGTTGCAAGTCAAGGACTCTAGGATAATTAAAATTGGTACTCTGAACAGTCAGAAATATGTTCTTTGACCAAACTTATTCCTGTTTACTCTAATTTGTGACACTCACTCCCAGGACTACACCCACCTCTTCTAAGATCTCATAAAAGGCTCTCACATTTCATACACAGAAGTTATATACCACCATTTGACTAGAATGTGTGGGATTTCCTGCCCTTCCCTGCATCCTCCCCACCGCTTTTCTTCCTTCCAATCTCTCACTATTCTTCAGGAGCCCCCAAGCCAGCCTTCTCTTCCATCCCTGTAGCTCTGAAACTGTTACTGTTACTGTTGTATGTGGGAAGACAGAGTGTTCCCAAAGAACCGTAGTTTTAATTTCTGCAGGGAATAATGGAGGATTCACTGGGATTTCCTAAGCCTCATTCCTTTAATCTGTAGTAGGCATTGAATTAACAAGGCAAAATAATAGATGATTTGTTCCAATCAGAAAGTTGAAAAAAAAACCTCTTAGATACAGAGAACAGACTAGTGGTTGCCAGAGGCAAGGGTCAAAAGGTACAAACTTCCAGTTATAAAATAAATAAGTTTTGGGGATGTGATAGACAGCATGTGACTATAGCTGATAATTCTGTATTGTATATTTGAAAATTGCTAAGAAAGTAGATCTTGAAGATTCTCATCACAACAACAAAAAAATGTTCTAACTATGTGTGGTGATGGACTTATTGTGGTGATCACTTTGTAATATATACAAATATTGAATCATTCGGTTGTATACCCAAAACTAATATTGTGTGTCAATTTTATCTCAATTAAAAAAAAACAGTAGGAAAATCACGAATTATTGGGTAAGTATCAGTTTCAATTACGTAAGGCTACTTGGTCTTTGGTAAACTTGACTGGATTATAACGTTAAAAATGTAGATTTTTGGAACAAGGAAGCAATAAAGAAAGAGACAAGAGAGACAAAACCTCTTACAAAACACATAAACCAGTTTTTGGTCTGCCTCCTTCCCTCTCATCCCATAATACATTTTATATACTCACTCTCTTCCGATGAGGACTAATTTCCAGCTTCATCACCGCACATTTGTTTAGAGTATTTAGACGCCTACAGGGCAAAGAAATAATATTAGCAAATATATGGGTATTTGATATATATTTTTTCCAAACAGATGACCTATTTAATGAGTTTCTTTATTCTATAAAAGATTATTCTATAATTTAGAAGAGTATTAGAAACTTCTTTAAAAAGTAATGGCTTAAAAATACCATTCTGTTTTTTAAGCTTCTTCATTTACATTAAGTATTACTATTTTATAGTAAAATGACACATTGCTATGGTACTATCAGGTGCTTCTTATTCTTCATGGAACAAACAACTCTCAGTGAGGAAATTTATTCTCCCAAGGGTACCTAGGTCGATCCATTAGGTAGTTCCACATACTACCACAAAATAAGAACCAGTGATGTCTCTCTCCTTTCATAGAAACAGGAACATTAACAAGGAACCAAACAGTGTTCTTGGTCAATAAAAATAAAGGTATATTCTATCTCAAATCAAAATTCAAATAGAAAAATAAACCAATTTTTAGTTGTAACAAACAATTATCTGTAACAAATAATAATCTTAGGCACTCTGTTCAAAAGTTTAGTGAGTTCTTACACAGAGAGGAAATTAGAGTCTCTTTAATACCCTATTCTTTTTACACCTTCCTATATGGGACAAGATAATGTTTAGTACAGTCATAGCAGTAGTGCAAATGATTACTGGAAAAATGTTTATACAGCAGCTTTAAGGGTTAAAATCTTTACAGAGTTCAAGACTAGGCACTTGAATCACATTCTTCTTTGGAACAAGAGTCGTATTTTCACTTTGAATACTTTTTACCCCTGCCAAGACGTAATGTCAATTTATAATTAGGGAAATAATTTAGGTTTGTTGGAAATGAAATGCTAAAAGAAAGAAACACAAAAACCAAAATAAAAATCCACCCCCAAATAAAAGTCCTCATCAGGAAATAATGAAATAGCTGAAAAAGAGAAACCCCTTTACATGTACAGAAATACACAGTCTGTAAAAGTGTGAAGGACAGCCCTCTCTAACAGCTTCCAGATGACCAGCACTTAGTCTTCCTCAAATAAACCTTCAGCAGCATATCTGCTGTCTTCCAAGGCCAGCTATCCAGTTTTTCCTACAATGGTGATTCTTCCTTTTTCATAGGATAAGAACAGTTAATTCACATGAATTCAAACTGACCAGGAGGCTGCTGGTAGGCTTTATCTTTGGGATTCTGCTCTTGCAACTTGTCTCACAACTTGATGCAGGAGGATAGAAAGTATTTTTGCCTGCTGATAAGACTGACTTTGATTTCATAGATTACTTGGTAGCCTGTTTATAGAATAAACAAAGATAACTCAGAACGCCTGTGTAGCCTGTGTTCAGAAAAATGCTCTCTGTTGACGGGGAGGGAAAGAAAACAAGTAACTAAGAAAAAGCCCAAACTTTGAAATGAGTGGATGCAAGGTCCCTCCCTAAAGGGGCATGCATTACCTAAATGACTTAGATCCACAGTGTTTGAGTTCTCAAATGTTTTCAAGATTTAAAGAATCCGGAATGGTTACAGTTAGTCTCAGGTCTGGGTTTCATTAATCAAACCTGTAATCAAATACCCACTTGACTTCATTTGGCTTTAATGGTTGAGTGGTGTTTATAACCAGGTTTACTAGGCATGGAAGCCTTTGGCAGCGGGGGGAGGGACTCACTTCACAAATTCTAGATTTGAGTCAAACAAAAAAGACCCTGGAGGCTAGTTTTATAAAGGTCAACGTTATCTTTTTTTTCTGTTGGTAGCACTAAACTAATGGCAGTTCCATTTTGAAGCCTAGAAGTTATTCCCTGGAGTTTCTGTAAGATTCATTTATTCCCAGGACCTCCAAAGAATGCCCACTGGTGAGATCTTAGCTCCTTGGAGAGGGATCACACTGACACAAAATAGTCACAGCTGGATGAAAGGGGGCTCGCTCTGGGTCAGGCACCGTGCCTCGGCACCTCTTAGGTCTTATTTCACCCTGGTCCCCACAACAACCCTATGGCACAGATATCACTGTTTTCCTTCCTTTTATAGATGAGGACATGGGGGGGGGGGGGGGTTGGAGAGGTCATGAATCTTGTCCAAGGCCCCAAGAGTAAAACATGGCGGCTCTGACACTCAAAAACAGTGTATCCTGCATTCTTTTCCAAAATTAATCTTAATGATGCTAATAATACACAGGAGCAGCTTATGTCCCATATATGATTCCCCAAACGAGTGGCAGCACACTGGTATCACGCACCATCTGTCTGGAAGGCGGGGTTGCTCCAACCCCCCAGAGCCCTCACCGGGGCCCAGCTCCACAGGAATGCGTCAGGCTTATCTGCTGGGCAGCCTGTACCCTGCTCTGAAGAGGGAGGGGGGACAAGGTGGCTGTCAAAGGCTCATGACTTTGGCTGCAGGGAGCTGTAAGCACCCTGATAAAAGCACAGCAGGCAGGCATTTGGGCCTCATTTAAAATGAAATGGAGGAAAAACCACAAGAGACATATAAGAAAAGAAAAAGGAACAATTTTCCAAGTCAGACCTGACAAAAATTGTTCCAGTTCTTAAAAATACTTTTTTGGAATTAGCACAATTGCTTTAAAAATTTACTTGCTTCCTTTTAATAGAACAGAAATAGTAACAAAGATGAAATCCACCATGTGGCAGGCTGCTTGACCTAGCTGAGGGGTTTCAAGGGCTGCTTTACAACAAAGTGTGGGACTGAAGATGAGAGTTGGGCTATGTACTTATCATTATACGATTATCACCTTATTTACATAATTCTTTGGTGAGTTGATGGGAGTCGGTTGTTAACTCCAAAGGAAAACAGTGATACGGAATATTTTTCAGAAAAGAGACAAGATCATTTCAATGTTCTATAGACTCAACGTGGGCCTTGAACTCATGTCCCTGAGATCAAGAGTTGTATACTCTTCTGATAGAGCCGGCCAGGTGACCAAAGACAAAGATCATTTCAGAAGACATGTTCTGATAGTAGGTCACAGATTTGCATTATTATGTATATACTTTAAGGTAAGCAAACCACTCCCCCAGTATTTTTTTTTTTCACTCCCCCAGTATTAATACTGAATGTGATCTTCTCACGGTCTTGGCCTTATCATTGGGTTGGATTATATAGCAAAACCAACAAGACTGGGACAAGAGCTGATCCCTCCAAGGAAATAAATACAAAAATCCCTTATAAGTATATGGGTAAGAATGTTCGTGAGTGATCCAAATTCAAAAAATGTGGTAGTTTCATAACTAACTTTTGGTCACTATCAAACTTTGTATTAAGGATCACCATGATCCTCAGGAAAACATTAAGTTGGGGGTGCCTGGGTGGTTGTCAGTTAAGTGTCTAACTCTTAGTTTCGGCTCAGGTCATGATCTCAGGGTTGTGAGACAGGGAGTCGGCTTAAGATTCTCTGTCTCTTTCCCTCTGCCCCTCCTGTTCATGCTGTGTCTCTCTTTCTCTCTCAAATAAATAAATCTTTTTTAAAAAAAAGAGAAAGAAAAAACATTAAGTATACAAGCCTTCCCCTAAGTAGAGTCTGCTAAAAAATCACCAAATATTCTGAGTGTTTATAATATATCTTTAAGCAGAACACTAGTGTGTACATGGGAGCAGTTCTAACATCTGTGTGTGGGTGTAGAGGTGGGGAAGGTAGCAGGAAAGAGAAACCAAAAAAATTATTTTGTTTTAAACAAATTTAAAAACATTTTATTAAAGGTAAAAATGTTAAAATTGGTATTTAATAATATTTTATGAAGTAATACTTGGCAACTGAGTTTGGGTAATCCTATTACCATATACATATTTAAAACCAACTTCCCAAAATATTTCAACAGGGCAAAAGATGGAGGTCTATAAGAAGTCTGTCCCTCTGGAGAGAACTTGACAGATTACAAATTTTCGAACCACACTACAGCTTCATGATTTACTGGCCCTCGAATTCCATGGACTGAGAAACTATGTGGAAGAGGTGAGTATAGCTAAGGAGATGAATATCACATCATCAGGAAAACAGCTATCTTCCACTGCTGTGCTAACAACTCAGAACCTGTAGTGCATTTCTAAAGAAGATGCCCTCATCGTTTTCTTCAGAACATTTGTTTAGGTCTCTCAAAAGGAAAATAATTTGCCTTGAGCAGTCTTGGTGAACACAGACAAGAGCCCTGAAGGTTTCCATTACAAACAAGGTAATGACCGTTACTATGAATTCTGAAGCATTTCCTTTTTTGTAAAGAGAACCCAACTTCAATACTTTCTCCACATATTCAAATCTGGGCCTCCAATTTTGGCGTAATTATTTTCTTTTCTTTTTTCTTCTTTAAGATTTTACTTATTTATTCATCAGAGACACATAGAGAGGCAGAGACATAGGCAAAGGGAAAAGCGGGCTCCCTGTGGGGAGACTGATGCAGGACTCGATCACAGGACCCTAGGATCATGATCTAAGCCAAAGGCAAATGCTTGACCACTGAGCCACCCAGGCATCCCTGTGCCTAATAATTTTCAAAGCACTTTGACACCCATTACCTCATTTCCTCCTCATACTTAACCTCTGAAACATCATCCTCTGCACCCACGAAAATGGAAACCCAACTAGCATACACTGCAGAGTCCAAATACAGATGAAGGTTTAGCTGTTTCTATGCTTTTCTTTTCACAAAAGATCCAGAAACACAGATTTATTCCCTTTAAAGAGAAGTGACTTTTGGAATAGAACGGAGAGCTAGTGGAAATCACAATGTGCCATGGTTGACTGTCTCCTCAGAGGAGGGCAACTAAATTTCAAACTGATATTAAAAGAAAAAAAAAATCAAGAATCTAATTATGACTAGTTTGGGTTGCAATGTTGCAGTGATATTTTTATGACCCAGAAATTCCTAAGCTGTTGTTGCTGTTCTGAGGGCCCACTTACTAAGTGGCATAAAATGTGTGAAATGGTTGATCTGACTCAGTGCGTAAATATTTCCTAGGATCCATCTTATGAGTGACCTCATTTATATGCGTTATCACCAATGATGAATTGAAAAATAAATTAATTCTACCCCACAGCTAAGCATTAAAACATTTTAAAAATGTCTGGAGTCGTTTACATTCCAGATGTTGACTTCTCTCCCAAACTGTATTAGTGACACTTTCTCATTCCCTAATGACATAGGGCATTACACACTACAGTGTGGGACTTGGGATCACATTGCTTTCAGAAAATGTGTACATACCCTGGACATTTCTAAGCAGCCGTTTAATTGGATTTGAAAAGTGACAGGGTTTTGTGGTTAATACGGCATTTTTTCCCCGTCAACCATGAGAACTAGTCTATTTCCTACACTGTTCTAAAGAGCCTACCTATCTTTCCCTAACCACTGCTTAAGTTAGCAGATTCACAAATTGCCTTACATAAGAAAGGCAAAAAATAGTACTTTTGCTGAACTGCAATGCTTTCTTTGCTTACAAAGGAGAAATAAATACTGTCATTCTACCTTAAAGATGTTTTTTTTTATTTTTTATTTTTTTTATTTTTTATTTTTAATTTATGATAGTCACAGAGAGAGAAAGAGAGAGAGAGAGAGAGGGGCAGAGACACAGGCAGAGGGAGAAGCAAGCTCCATGCACCAGGAGCCCGACATGGGACTTGATCCCGGGTCTCCAGGATCGCGCACTGGGCCAAAGGCAGGCGCCAAACTGCTGCGCCACCCAGGGATCCCCTTAAAGATGTTTTTATAAGTTAAAATACGTACTGATAAGAGAAAATTCATTTCGAATTTACGCATAGAATCACGATGCGAATTTTTTTCTGTGTATAATTGTCCCCCGAAATTCAGCTTTTATAGTTTATAAGTTTTGAGAAAAATGACGAAGGATGAATAACGTAAAAATGAATAAAATGTCATGAAGCATTTGAAAGGATTATCAGTGTCTCATCATTGTCTGCTACATGTTTTATCACTTCCACTTCATTAAACCCACCAGCTGCCCCTTAGCCTAAAGACCTACCAGCACAACGAACAAGGATTTCTGACAGTTTTATTCACATTTCACATCAATGCTCATTTACTGCCTGTCCACTGTAGCTTAAAAGCTGTGCTGAGTTATTTTACAGACTTATTTAATCCTATTGTTACTTTTTTGTACCTGGGGAAGCTGAAGAGGTTCAGAGAAGCTTCTCTGGAATTCCAACAATGGTTCTTTTGACTCTAACACGCCATAACTCCCCCACCTCTATTTATTCCTCTGAATGTGTTATTTTCGTTCAATGTAACAGCAACTTTGACTCTGATAGGGCACCTGGTTGGGACTGTACACTCAGTTACATTGCTTTTTAAAAAACTCTATTCCAAGTTTCCAGGCCATTTGAATGTTGTTTCAGCAATCATATGGTATTGAATATGCAATGGTCTAAGTACCTCCTAGGTCAGTGTCATTTAATGGCAATAATAAGTAACAAGATGTTACTGACTTAATTAGTAGAACAAGGGTAAGCAAAAAACATTTTGATGATAATATTTCATTCCTAAACCAAAAAAAAAAAAAAAAAAAAAAAAAAAAAAGAAGGAAAAAGAAAAAGAAAACATTTCCATTTACCTGCATAAAGCCTCAATGGCATCTCTGTCCAAAAAGTCATGCTCTCTCTTGACCGAGGAAATATCAATGGGGAACAGAAGATCTGTAAGAAAAATAAAAATGCATTTACTGAACACCTAAATTCTTGCCAATCTAGCCCGGTTTAGCAGAGGGCAAAAAAAAGTAATTTCTTGAATACCTACTGTGTGCAGGACACCTCCCTTCCTATCAAGCGCTATGAGAGAATAAAGCAACTTTCGAGTAGTCCATCAGTGTCCTGAAGGAGCTTAGATGTAAAGCGGTCTGTAGACTCAAATAAATATCCCTTCTTGTCAGATAAGTAGTTCAAAACACTGTTCCACCTTTAAACAAATTGTCAGGCAACAGAGCCCTGCTATAAATTATAGTTTAAGCCAGAATCAACACCAGGAGGATCCTTCCTTTCAACGTGGTGGTGGTGGTGGTGGTGGTGGTGGTGGTTGTCCTTCGTGTGTGTCTGCTCACATTTGATCAGGGGAAGAGGTCATGGAAAACTGAGCCAAGGAAAGGTCTACAGAACAATGGCAAGTGGTAGTAAATGGAATCTAACCATTTGCATGACATCAAAAGCTAAAGAGAATTCAGGATATGCTATTTTTAAACAAATATTAGCACTTCCATATGGCTTTTCAGGAGTTTATATAACTCCCCCTAAAACAAAAGGCCAGCTACAAAGCTGCTGTAGAACAATAGAAGCCCAAATCCTTTAATCTCTAGGAGAGTTCAATGCTCTTAGAATACTAGGAGGTATATCAGAACCAAAAAGGAGAAAGGGGGAAAAAGTCAATATGATAGAAGAATTCCCTTTTTTTTTTTATCCCTTGTTGATAAATGCATCAAGAAGAGGAGAAGAAGACTGGCAGCACCACTGTGGAAATTTACAACAGCTCTGGAACTGCCACTAGATAAAAACAAGTTACTTTCTTTGGAGTCCCAGCTATTAGGGTATAATTGGTCTTTCCTGTAGAATGCTTACATAATATGATGAGTAAGAGTTCTTCGGTACACCTCTGTGGGTCAGGAATGGGCAAAATAAGTCAGCACAGCAGGAAACTGGGATTGCCATAACCAAACAGAAACAAAAACAAAACAAAACAAAAAAACAAAAAGCCAACCCCATGGCCTCTGAAATGGCTAATGCTTTATACTGGGATAGACAAGGCTCTTAGGAGTTCTGGAGATGCAAGTGATTAGCAATTTTCTAGTTCTTGGGTTGACTGTTAGATTTTCATAGTTTCCAACTTCCAGTTACTGGTTTCACAGAATGGAGCTCCTTATTCTTAACAATTTCTTTGCTAGAGATAATGGTTCAGAGTGATTTTTTTTTAATTTTGGAAACAACATAATTAGCGTTACAGTCCAATTTTTTTTTGTTGAAGGCATAGAGTTAGATTACGTTTATTGTTCCTTGAATAACATAGGCAGACCAAGGAAGCAGCCCAGGATTTACAAAGACATATATGAAATTTAGTATTGCAGTAATTTATCTCTTCATTATTTTATAGACCAACTCTATTGGCATATAGTGAATGTAAACAACCAGGGCAGACTGTGAAACTCTTTGAAGGTTGTGACATTTTATTTCACCTTGAGCTATTAAATAATAGAGCTGATAATAATGAATAGATTTTGAATACTTCTGAAGGGTAACATCAGATCTATAAATGTAAATGAAAAGCTCACATGTCTGTTAAGTATCCAGGAGATCATGACTGTCTTATTTTAACAATTCTAACTTACCCAGAACTGTGTAACTATAAATTTTTATTAAAAAACAAACCAAAAAAACCCCCAAAAAACTGTTGGGTAGGTAGGGATTAAATGTAAGAGAGAAGCGAAATAATTAAATGCATAATTTTCTCTTACTTGCCTAGACTCTTCTGAAAGGACTGGCTTTTGAAAGATATACTTTGTTAATGTATAGAAGTTCTTCAGGTTAGGATTTAATCTTCCAGCTTGGGTTTAAGGGCAGGAAGTATAAATTGTCAAAGACCAAACTAAAGCAAAACAGGAAGACCAGGAATGTGTGGGTTGGTGTGTAGTGTGTGTATACTCACCCTGCACACAGGACAAAGGACAGAAATTACTACCCAGAACTATATACAGTATATTCCTATATATACAAGTTCAAAAGACTTGTAAATGTGAAGAGATCCCAAATATATTCTGTGCAAAGGTAGTCTGAATGTTAGGATTCATCAAAAAGTAAGACAGAGACTGGAAATGAGTCTTAGCAAACATACACTCACAAGAAAGTGCTGCTTGGCAGCAAATCAACACCAAAAATGAACATAATTGAAGGAAATTTGATTTCTAAACAGGAGAACAAAAGGAACAGAAGGACAGCCACCTTACTGCCACTGCAAATGCAATTATCTTTCCCCATCTCCAGTGGAGCTGTGAATTGAATGCAATAGATTGGTCCCTCCCCAACCCTCCCCACTTCCAAGCCCTTCTGAAAGACAAAGATACTGTAAATGTTATTAGGTCAGAAATTCTCTCTAAAGGAAAGATAAGCAACTCCACCATAATAAGCATGCAGGTTAACCAAGTACCATAAAAGAGAGAGAGGGAGAGAGAGAGAGAGAGAAAGGAAAAAGGAATTGGAAATACTCCCTATAATGCAGGAATAATAAAGATATTTTACATAGTCTAGCAATAAAACAATTCTGAATCCAACTTCATGGGAAAATACTGCACATTCAATCTGGGCTACAATGAGGAAGACTAGGCATTATAAATTAGGCAATGAAATAATTTAGCTGAATGAGCTAGGAAAATAAAAATGATCTCTATGGTCTCTGCTGGATTTGCTTCTGGGGAGCCCACCCACCCACCCCATAGCTCCTCAAGATAGCCTGCTGATCATGTCTAGCACTACCAAACTTGCAAACTATACCCACTCTTAGTATTGGCTTTTTGTTCGCGTGTTAAAGAAGGTTGGCAATGACCCCTAGCTCTACCCAAGAGCCCAATGCCACTGTTACAGGAAGTAGTCTGATTGTTATTACCCTACAAGAAGAGAAGAGTAAAAGACATGATTTTAAAACTATTTATTATGAGAAAAGTTGAACATCTTTGGTGAAAATATTTAAGTGACATCATTTCAATTCAATCGTATAGAAATTTTGTCACATGGTGGCTATCTCCTAGCAGTTCCCTTCCTAAGAAGCTGATGAAAAAGATGTATTTTTTAGATGTAAATCAACCAAAATTATGGTTTTTTTTTTTGAGATTCTGGCAATCCCTTTATTCTTTGATGTCTGAATTATATTTTTATTTCTATAAAATAGGTAACATTCATCACAGTGTTGAGCACCCCTGTTGCTGTAAATAGTGGCTTGTTGATTAGTTGAATGGATGGGATGGGATGGATAGGATGAATGAATCAATGAATGAGAGACATGTAGTGTCATCATCTCAGTAGAGTTAAAGAAACAAAGAATGCTCAAGGTAGAAGAAGCTCTGGAAGTCATTTAACTTACTCTCAATTTAGGAAATCACTTTACTATTCACCCAACCTTTACTTGAAAATTACCCATAAAAATGGAGTTCACTGGTTCACAACTATAATTCTCAGTAGAGTTAAAGAAACAAAGAATGCTCAAGGTAGAATAAGCTCCAGAAGTCATTTAACTTACTCTCAATTTAGGAATCACTTCACTATTCACTCACTTTTGCTTGAAAATTACCCATAAAAATGGAGTTCACTGGTTCACAACTATAATTCTTTTTAAATGACTTCACATAGAGTATGATAAAAAAAATCCCACATTAATGAACATCCTATTCATCTTGCCACGTGTATGGTATGCTCCACCCACTATGGGCAGCCAGAGGCTCAGGATGAGTCACACCTGAGGAGCTCTTCATCCTCAGCCAGTTATCTGAATGACCCCCAGGGAACTGATTACGAAGTGAAGGAGTAAAAAATTGGAAATCGGCCTAGATCTTTCCTTTTTTTTTTAGGTCCCTTTTCCTTAGTTAAAAATTTGAATGGCACAGAAAAAATAATATTCATTAAATGACAACCTAAACAAAAATAAAAAGTCTAATTATAACCTGGGAACTATCTATCTGCAATACATGACCAAGAAAGGCTTACTACTTAGAATAGAGAGCTGTTATAAATCATTATGAAAAGTGCAATCAGCTCATGAGAAAAACGGGCAACAGACATTTCACAGAAGAGCAAATACAAATGGCCAGATGATATGAAGAAACGAGTATTATCATTTATGATTAGGGAATTGGAAGTCAAAATATATCTGGTGATTGGCAAAAATTAAAGTCTGACAATATCCAGTATTGAAAGCACATGAACAGGATCTTTATATATTACTAATAGGAATGAAAATTCATACAGATACTTTTGAAAAATCTGGATTATAAAACTGAACATACACGTTTTCTATTACATGGTAATTCTGCTCCTCAGTATACGGACAAGACAAATTATTGCAGGTGTACCACGAGACTACAAAACAGTACAAGAATGTTCATAAGCCTACAGTTTATAAAAGCAAAACAGAAAAAGCCAAAATGCCCACCAATCAGAGTATGAATGAGAATAAACTGTGGTCTACTCACACAACAGGCTATTACACAGCATTCAAAGCAAGTGATCTAGAGGGACACACAGTACAGAAGAATCTTAATATACCAATTAGTGGAGAAAATTAAATCTTACAAGATTACATAGAGCATAAGACCCCTTTTATAAGGGTAAAAGCAAATTTATAAAACTTTATATATTAGGAAAATGCCATAAAACTATCTAAAAGGAAAGCAAGAAAATGACAAAAGTTTCAGGATGACAGCTACTTTGGGCAAGGGGTAGTGGAGGGACCTAATGGGGCAACACATTGGGTGCATTATTATCAAGGTCCTAGCTTTTGTTTTGAGTGGTGGAGGTCTTAGGACTTGCTCCATTGTTTTCTTAATGAAATATTTTAATAAATGATAAAATATCGGAAAATAAATTGTAGATCAGTGATATCATGAACCAAGGATATGAACATGCTAATTAAAAAACAACCAAAACAAAACAAAAATAACATTCCCCTACTCACCTTCGTAAAGCTGTGCATACTGGGGGAAACCTGTTGCCCGTAGCCAATCACAAGCTTCCTTGGCTTCAATTTCTGCAACAGAACAGAAGAAAGACAAAAATGTCAGTCATGTGTACCTCAGCCTGCTTTCTTCCTTAACAAACTCTGATTTTGCTATATACACAAAATACATCACCTGACAATGGCTAAGCAAAACAAACAAACAAACAAACACACAGTTCAAATGGTTTAAAATATGGTGCATCTTTTTAGACTTTAAAAAATGCATTTTTATCTATCGTTCCTTAAAAAATAAAAATGGGGTCCTAGCAGTAGGTTACTCTGTGCTGCTTCTATGTTCTGGTTACAAATGACTATGAAAATAGGGTGTAACAAGCAGGTTGAAGAGGGATTAAATATTTTGGAGCCGAGATGGTCTAACCTGGTTTACTTTTCACATCAACAGATGGCCACAAATACATGTGACACCCTGGAAAAGACTAACCTGCCCAAAGGAACAGACTTTCCCCCAAAAGGATGCACAGAAAAGGCCCAGGTGCCATGGCAATGTGCCTTTAGGTGCATCCAGCAGTAGAGGCCAGGCTGCCAGGTGACCCAGAGGGCATTAAGTCAATAAATCCCACAGTCTTGGCAGACTGAAATGCCTAATAAAGCTCTACTTCCTTGTGGTTAACATCTTGTAGATAGTATTGATAAACAGAAAGGCCAAGAAAGAGCAACTGACACACTGTGTTCAAACTCACTCAAGCACATATTTACAATCCTGTTAAAACTGACTCAGAGAGGCGGTCCAGGGCACCTTCATTAGTTTCTCTGCTTGCACAAAAAAATATCCTTTCAATTCTTCTTTCCACCTTCCTCAGGCCATTAGAGTACTTAGGTGTATAAGGTGATTCACTCATTTATTAATGTCTCAACATTGCTTAATTTATTCTGGATTCAAATCTTTATTAAGCATCTCTCCTCTAAGCCAGATGGAGGTGCACAATCCATATTAGAAGTATACATATCTTACTTTTGCCTAGTAACTTTACAGTTCGAAGTATTTTTTCCCTATTATTTCATGAGCTCCTTGGCCTGTAAAGAAAGGCAATTAAAAACACTCAAGAGCACCTGGGTGCCTCACTGGTGGAGAGTCTGCCTTTGGCTCAGGCTGTGATTAGGGATCCTGGGATGGAGTCCCACATCAGACTCCCTATGGGGAGCTTGCCTCTCCCTCTGCCTATGTCTCTGCCTCTCTCATGATTAAATAAATAAAATCTAAACAACAAAAAAAGAATTGTCCAGTATGAATTACCCGTACTTAACATTTTTTAATGTAATGACATATACCTTGTCTCAGAAAGGAATGAAAGCAGCTTTACATAAAATCATAAAATAAACATTTTCCAGAAAACTGTATTGCTGGAAAAACCTATAAAAGCTCAACGTTTTATTTTACAGAACGAAGAAACTTTTTTTCTCTATCTCTGTGGCCCCTGCTCAAAGACAGACATGGAAAGAAAAAAAAAAGGCTAAGTGTTTGTTTAAAAAAATATTTTAAATAACTCACTCCTGACTATTTGGAGGTTATTTCCATGGAACAGATTGTTAGACTCTGAACAATGGATTATCAAAAAGTATATGCTCTTGCTTTCTTAATATTTTACTCAACAAGTGGTGAGTAACCAGAAATTCTCAATGTCCACTCTTTTTTGACTATATTCAGACATGACACTGGGTCAGCATATGCACAAAAGCCTTAATTAGACACACTTTACCAGCTAATATTGCCACCTCTTCAGACCATGATGTTCCTGATTTTCTGATTAAAATGGCTTCCTGCTAAGAGGCACTTAAGATATGAGGTATTTTCTTAAAAACCTTTACATTTATTTATATAATGCCTTACAAATTACCAAGCATTCTCATATATATTGCTTGTTTAAGGCCCCGAGTGATTTCAGGAGCCCACAGATGCCTATTGCTGAATTGTCATTCTCTTACTCACTTCCCAACACTAAGGAAAATGAAAAGCTGCCAAATGACCACAAATTCATTTAAAACGCTATGTCCAAATAGCCACTCCGCTTAGGGCCACGTGGGTAGAAAGAATTGATGTGAGCAGGGAAAGGTTTGCATCTTCAGCAGATAATCTAATTAAAGGATGACAATGGCTAAAAATCAGTATTTTCAAGAACTTCAGAGATCCAGAAATGTTACCCTCCTTTTCCCTACCCTGAAATAGATGAAAATGTGTCTTTCTTTTGGATATGAAACACGGGAAATAGGCAAGTCTCTATCTCTCTTACATTTAAGAATGCCCACTCATGAAAACTTGGGTTGCAGAACAAATGGAAACTCAACACACTGTGTCTGTAGAAATCAGAATGAAAACACTGGAAAAACTGTAAAAAGTTGTCATTTTTAAAAAAATAAATGGAATAGTTCTTGACTTTACTCCTACTCATTTCCAATTATCAAGAGAAAATGGTAATAACATTCGAATGCAAGTACTGATTTAAAAAAAAATCAGTATTTTCATTTTATTTAACATGAAATGAACCTATGTCTACATCTAAGTCAGGTAGAGAACACCTTTCCTAGTTTCACGTGCCACCCCCCGCCCAATGCAAACCATTACTTTCCTTTCTGTCTCTCAACTAAAATTCCACATCTCAATTCTCTCCTCTCTCAGAGAAACCATCACACCTCTAAAGCTACAGCCTTGATCTTGTCTCTCTCTCACAAATTCACTAGAGCGCCATTGCTTGGAAAATCTAGTCTAAATAGCTCTGTGTGGTTTTCTGGGCTCTCCATGAGGCAGGCAACCTAATTGTTCAGCTCCCTGTATTCACTCTATCTCCTAGTCATAGGATGCTCACTGCTCATCTCACTATACATCACCGTGACTTCCTGGCATGAAATGCTCTCCCATCTTCTCAGTGTAAAATTTCACTCGCCCTTCAAGGTCGATCCATCCCAAATGCTGCCTTCTCTAAGCAGATCTCCCAGATGCCTCTTGACAATTCTATCAATGGCTAACTTTTATTGAGTGCTTACTATTTGCAAGGACCTGTAAGCATTTAAGGCATATTAATTCATTTCCTTTTCACGTTGATCCTAAAACACAGATTACTAATATCATCCCCAAGATACAGAGGTGAGGAACTAAGCAAAGAAATAACTTCTTTTTTTTTTTTATAACTTCTTTTTTTTAAAAAAATTATTTACTTGAGAATGAGAGAGCGGGAGCGGGGGGGGGGGAGGGGCAGAGGGAGAAGTAGTTGAGCAAGGAGCCCAACTTGGGGGCTGGATCTCAGGACTCTGAGATCATGACCTGAGCTGAAGACAGATGCTTAACCGACTGAGCCAACCAGGTGCCTCGAGAAATAACTTCTTAGAATGGGTTTTCTTTACATTCAAATACCACAGTACAGAGAGAACTAAGACTAATAAATAAACAAGACAGGGGCTCTTGGGTGGCTCAGTCAGTTAAGCGTCTGACTCTTGATTTTGGCTCAAGTCATGGTCTCAGGGCTGTGAGAGAGACCCCTGTGTTGGTCTCTGCACTGGGCAGGGAGCCTGCTTACAAGTCTCTCTCTCTCCCCTTCTACCCCTCCCATGAGCAAGACAGTTTCTTCCCTTAAAAAATATAGAACAACAAGCAACACTTAACATATTAAAACCATGTACATATTGCATTTCTTAGTCACTAAATCCCGATGTCTGTTTTTGGAGGCCTCTCCCCTGGCTCTAAGGTATGACTTTTTCTTCAGTATATGCAACTATGAGGATGACTTTTTAAAAATATTCTCCACCAGGCAAAAATGCAATCAGAAACTAAAAGTACAATGGAAATACAAGGTCACTTTAATACCTGGATTTTCTCTGAGCAAACAACAGACAAAATGTGTTAAGGAGGAAACAGGAAATATTTATTGGAAACAGCTTTAGTGGTTAGTTGTATAAGATGAATGAGGTCCAGGAGACTCTTTTGCGTAAGGCTGGGAGCCATTTAGTCCATATTTGCACATTTCCTGGCACTATGGGATGACCCTATCTTCCCCCTACCCCTCAACAGTGAGTTAAACAGAAATCCCCCAGCGCCGTCATCATTCTGTTGAACCCGCTGATCTTAACCGGTTGAGCAACAGTAATTGGGTCCAGGATGTGATTACTTCCATCTTCTGTGTGCCCTACCTTCACAGTGGGAACTGTCAGGCTCTCTGCCTTCTTTGACAACATGCTACCAAAATCAGGACTCAAGGCAAATGCCACAGCTACACAGAATGTAGCTGTTAAAAGTCTAAGGAATTGGAGGAATGCAAGAAAATTCAAGCACTTTCCAGATTCCTTGGATTCCCCCAAATATGACAGACCTATGGGTAAAGATCCATGGAAATGCTGATGCTTTTACAACCACAGAGCAGCTCCTTAAGCTATGTGAAGGCATGTAGTATTTTCTAATCCAAAACAAAATTCATTTCTCTCCCCTGGTCACACAGATTAATTCCAACAGAAGGAGATTGTTCTTACCGATTTTCCAGCCTCCAATGAGTTGGCCAAGTTTACAGGACTGCCACGCAGCTGGGCCCATATATACTGGGCAGGTGGGCTTCACATGTCAGCCCACTGGAGAAGCGCACCATGGCTTTAAAACCCTGATCTCAGTGGTTCTCAGCTCTGTATGCAATAGGCACCATGTTGGGGGAGCTTTCTAAAACCACCAACCACCACCCACTCCCAGGCATTTGGGTTTTCTCAGTCTAGGGAGTACCCAGGAAGCACCTTTTTAAAAAAGCTCTCTAGGTAAATTTAAGGGTAGCCTGGATTGAGAACAACTGATCCAGACTACACTGCTCTGTATTCTTGCTTCAGGAACTCTTTCTCCCCAGATTATTTTAATAGTGTCCCAACTAAATTTGGTGATAAGCTTTGCCCCTCCCTGTCCACAACAAATCTGTCCTAGTCCAAGAATACCTGAACCCTGGATTCGCTTTTATGAAGCACATAATTCATTATGTCAGCCCCCTGCTTCTGATTCTTCAATGACTTTGTCACCTTCCAGATATAATCCAAACTTCTCAGCAGACCCACAACCTTCATTTGGCCTCTGCCTTTTCCATTTGGCTCCTGGAAGGCCTCCAAATGCAAGCTTTGTTCATCTTCCCGAACTCCTTGGGGTTCCTAGGAGACACCATGCTCTCTCATGCTGCGAGCTCTTAATCTGTTCTCACTACCACCCCAAATTTCCCCTTCTCTCTATCCCATCAACTTCTCTGCCCCATCTTTCCCCCCATGCTGGGTGAGGTGCACCTATCAAAAGCTTCTTAATTCATTTGTATATCCTGAGAAGATGACTCTTCCACATTGGAAGCACAAATATAGTTGTTTGAAGGAAAAGAGAATCCATTAAGATTATCCTTCCTTCAAAAACAAAGAACTATAATATGACCCCCTTTCCTTTATCAATTAATAAAAATAAATGTTAAACAGAAACAACTGCCAAAGAGTAGTTATCAGGAGTTATATGTAAAATGAATTCCGAGATGGGCTAGGTCAGATAGCAGAATGCATATATTAATATCTATTACACTCTAACGTTATCTAATCACAGCAAAGATTTTGACTAGCAACTTAACAACATTCCTACTCTCAGATGCCTAAAAACATTCTGAACATCTGGTGTGCATATTCTGAAATAAACCAGTTAGGAAGCTTCTGGAAGACCAGTTGATATTAATTCTAAGGCTGTTAGCCCAACAGTAGCTGACCCAGGTCCACCTTTAGGTATATTCTAGTATAGTCATACATTTACGTGAAGCCAATCATCCTTCATTTTCCCCTTTACTCAGTTTTAATTTATTGAACATCTACTAAGTGTGCTGTCAGCTGTGGTCAGGGATAATCAGACACAGGTTCCTGCCCCGAAGCAGGAAGCCAAATGGAAAGGTAATTCACAGTTGAGTACATGGTGTCCTATGATTCTCTACTAAGGAAAGATCTGGTTTCCTAAGGGCTATTCTAAGGCCCTTGTGTTTGTTAAGTCCCAAGTGACCTGGTACAGGCAGCAACGAGTCCCCATGTTATAGGTGAAAGCCCAAGTCCTAACTATGGCCTGCACACTCTAGCTTCTTCATACACCACATTGGTCACCCCATCTCCCTGTGGCTATCATCTAGCCACATTGGCCTCTTCTCACCCACCCTGTACTCCCCTTCCTGATTTATTTTTTTCCCTTCCAAAACATTTATTATGTTTACTTTCTGTCTCTCCTCTGTAAGCTCTGAAAGGGCAAGTTTGTCTACTTTCCTCTCTGATATATCCCAAGCACCCACAGTAGTGTGGAAAACACAACGTAGTTGCTTGATAAAGAAATATTACATAAATACAGCATGATTTTTTTTCTTGCAAAGTGGTCTTAATTTTTCTGACCAGGATCCATAATAAGAAATACAGTTTACATTATAACCTGGTACACAATTGTACATATGCATGCGTGTATCACACACGCATTATTTACGTACACAAACACGTGTTTGCAGAAGCAATGCCAACTGAAACGAGTTTCATCAAATAACACTTAAAATACATAATGCATCCTTACATTTTTCTATTCCATTTAAAAAATGGTTATTTGTGCCCTACCAGAGCAACTGGTTTGAAATGTATTATTCTCACACTATAGCTTTTTCTTACAAAGAAAGAAAAAAAAAGCAAACTAGGAACTTCCTATACGTAATATAGTACAGAGGAGAAGGCGATGTGACAGCCTGAACTTAGAGGTGGGAGCTGGGCTGCTTGAGCACCTGGTTTATGCTCGGTCTTTATTTAAGGAGGGGTTAGGATATCACATAGAAGACTGGGTGGGGGAGAGAAGATCCGCGGTGAAGGAGACAGTGTAAGTCAGGAGGAGCGGTGCTGATGCACAGGTGTCTGTGAAAGAATAGTGAGCAGTGGGATTTACTGTAACACTGACAAAGGGAGGGAAGTGTGGGGTGGAAAGCAGGTTATCCCACAGAGCACATATAAGCACCCCTTAGCCTGATTACCCATGGCGCAGCCAACCAACATCAGTTCCTCAGATGTAAAACAGCTTTGCATCTGAGAGTCTGATAACTCATCACAGAAAGAGGCTGACGTATCACCTGTAACAGGTGAGGAAAACAGGTCCAGGAAAGAATGCATTGCTTTGTTAAGTAGCCTTCAGAAAATAATCTCTCTGGACCTGTTTCCTCATCTACAAATCTGGGATTGCCAGAGGCTTTGTAAATTCCCCACGTTTCTGAGATTTCCTTTATGCCAATTTCCCCTTCTCTCTGAGACAACCTTTAGAATAGGTTCCATTTCTACTGTTAAGCTTCCAGATTCATCATCAATTACACGTGGAGAGATTTTTCTTCCCTCAAGAAACTGGATCAACAGTTCAGCTCCCCAATTTTGCAGATTTACTGAAGTTTATTGTGAAAATTTTTAATTTGCTTTTTAATACATTAATTCCTATAATATTTTTATTTAATACATTAAATCCTTGGTTTGTCTCATGAAGCCTGTGCTCATATTACAGGGAACTCAAACCTCTACATATTTTTGCTTATGTGTGTGTCTACAGTTGTCAAACTAAAATTCATCTCAATAGGAGGAGTACGCTTAGGAAACCCAGAGAAAGCCCTGAATTTTCCTCTGCTTACTGAGCTTCTATGTTTGTGCTTCCCCTCGCCAGCATCCTGGCTTCTACAGAATCAGTGGGCTGGGTGAAGAAATGCTTCTTGGAGCTCCTCATCTTTTCTCTGAACCAGTAGGAAGCTGATTCAGAGTACAGGTAATTTGCTTAAGGTTCTGGAACTACCCTGCTCTCCCCAGCTAGACCACTTTATGCATAATTCAACTGCCTGCAAAGGTTACTTTTAAATCACCAGACTGTTTTTCAGTACAAGGAAAAACTGCAAATTTGTGAAAGTTTTCAAGTGTTTTTTCTCTCTCTTTCTCCTGCTTGAGGTCTGGAGGCCGATATGTTGCTTTCTAATAAAGAACATTCCTAGAAATAATATAAAGTGGAAAAAAAGGACCCATTTTGCCCAATGATGTGATGACAACTTAATAAATGGTTTTGCCTTGAAAGAAGAAAACCCTGAGACACACCCTACAAACCTCTACCTGGGATTATGCACTTGAAGAGAAACTCCAGCAATGCTGAAATGAAATCAACTGAAATCCCCTTTGGGGATCAATTAGTTCAAGTGTTTGCAAAATACTGTTTCTTCATATTAAGAAATATGCGCTCTTCTCTCACAAAGGCAAAGGGATCTGTATTCATCTGATCCCATGGTTGACATGGTTTGAACTCAGGTATTCCAGACTTAAACTGATCCAGTTACTTCCAGGAACTGAAAATACCTCCCAGCTAATCGGAAATTGGTACTTACTACCCAGCATAAAGAAGTCAAAACTAAAGTGAAAATAAACTATTCAGGAAATGGATAATGCATCATCACCTCTTTCTATTTCATTTTTATGTGGGGTGGATTAAAAAAAAACAATTTTGGTTTACACACACACACACACACACACACACACACACACACACACACACACTTATAGTATTCTACAACAAATATTTATGCATTTCCAAGCATGCCTTGCTAAGAAAAATGACTTGAAACAGTTCTTAAAATATAAAACCTTTTAAAGATAATTGCATAGATTAAGAAAACCATTTCAAGCAAGGAAACAATCTAAATAACATACTTGTAAGGGCTTTTAGTTTTCTGAGTTTTTTTTTTTTTTTCACAAAATGAAGCAGATGTTTTAAGATTATATAATTCACTTCCTTTATAACTTATGATTCAAGGCAAATACCTGGTAACAAACCTGAAGTGAGCCCCTCCCATCTCCAAGATGAAAGGTTTGCAGGCATATCAATTCTTTCATTTACATGTTAGCAAATTTTTTTCTACTAAGTAGCTCCCAACCCCAACCTTCAGCTTTTGCCCCAAGTTCAACATTGCCCTAGAGAGGGAAACAGAAATAATTCTGTCAACTTAAGTGAGAAAGGGAGTAGAGAGGAACTCTAGAGAAGCTGTCCACTCAGGGGGTGGCTAGGGGGGCTCAGTGGGTTAAGTGTCTGCCTTCAGCTCAGGTCATGATCCCAGGGTCCTGGATGGAGCCCCATATAGAGCTCCCTGCTTAGTGGGCAGCCAGCTTCTCCCTCTCCCCTTGCTTGTGCTCTCTGTCAAATAAAGAAATAAAATCTTAAAAAAAAAAAAAAAAAAAAAAAGGCTGTCCACTCAGGTTTTAGGCCATTCTAACAGAGAGAAAAAAAAAGAATAGAACAAAACATTAAGTTGCCTTACACAAAGACGAATAAAAATAAAAACATGGTAGACACTGGTGAATGGAAGCTGCCTTTAGGCATTCTTATGTCTAACCTCAAGCAGGAAACACTGTATAACTGGACCTTCTCAGTTTTGTGCCAACAAGTGTAAGAAAAAATAAGGCCTATTGTCTTTTAGGTGAGCTAAAGAATTATTTTCATTAAAAATGCTGGTGACAACCAGCTCCCCAGACACACATGATCTAATGGTCAAACTTTAATTTGGGTCCATCTGTTTATTTAGAAAGGCTTCTGTTTCTATATGGATACATTTTTCCTCCAGACATTAAGGCCCTCATTTTGTTGTTCTCCCCATTTTTTGTCTTTTTTCACACATGTGGGCAGGAAGGGGTCTGAAACACTGTTTAAACACACATATGACCTTGGCCTAGTCACTGAACTACCAGGCCTCTCGGCTGCCCCTCACTGGGGAAGAGGCGATGTTTTTCCAGGCTGCCATTGCAAAGTTCTGGAATTTCCCCTGAAATGACTTAGAAATGCACAGGCATCATGGAAGATCCCTTTTTCATGCTATCCAGTTTGAACATGGGAGCTGTGTGGAGATGGTCCCCTGTGCATTTAGTTTCTCCAGGCTCAGGAGTGAAGATGATTTCAGAATTCTAGCATCTTAGATCTACTTTGTCACCTGGCTGTGACCAAGGGCAAGGCGAGGCTGTAGCGCAGCCATTTCACCTCCAGGGTCCCTTCCTTGTGGCTTTCTCAGTGCTCACAGCCTCGGAAATGCGACAACCTCAGGGTGTGGAAACCTTCTGTCCCTCACACATCCTCCAGAGACTCCTGCAAGGAGAAGGAAGGCGCCTTTCTGACAAGCTTCAGGAAGCAGCCTCCAATCCTCTCTGCGGGACACTCAGAGGTGGGGCAGGAAGAGAACAAAATGTGGATGGGAGGTGTCAAAGGCATCTG
Organism: Canis lupus familiaris; assembly: GCF_011100685.1. Lineage (NCBI taxonomy): Eukaryota > Metazoa > Chordata > Mammalia > Carnivora > Canidae > Canis > Canis lupus. The sequence continues at coordinate 37,393,032 of NC_049237.1, forward strand.
AGGACTCTAGCTTCACTGACCTCAGCCTTCGGTGAGTTTTTGATTTTCCTCCTGGGGACAGGAGGGGGTAAGACATGAAAAGGCCACCAAGCAGAGGTTTGTGTGAATGGAAAAGGGGTATGCTTTCCACTGTGAAACTCGGTTTAGTAGCAAAATAAAATACAAGGCTGAATGATTAAGAGAAATCACCTCCCACATGAGCACTGTTGGAGAGGGACTTAGTCAGGTGTAAGTTTTACCCTTTGGTGTCCAGGGGCATTATCTGTTAACAGGCAGCCATTCTCAAGATGTTATTCAAAGGTTTTCACTGACATCTAGAAGAAAATATCCCCTTAGAAGTAGTATTTTCAGGGGCACCAGGGAGATTCAGTGGTTGAGCATCTGCCTTTGGCTCAGGTTGTGATCTCGGGGTCCTGGGATCAAGCCCCGCATCAGGATCCTCCTACAGGGACCCTGCCTATGTCTCTGCCTCTCTGTGTCTCTCATGAATAAATAAATAAAATCTTAAAAAAAAAAAGTAGTATTTTCAGATACTTTTATGGAATAAAGCATTATTCAGGGCAGTCCACAGAAGCTAGGAAATGGAATCCCAGATTCCCTCCTGAAATGTTAAAGACAAAGGCTCAGGTGTCCATGCCCTAGGCCCCTGAGAGAGGATGCAAAAACCTCTCACTGGTTAATTCTGGACCCTGAAGTTACAGCTCCCCACCCAGGAGTTCGAGCCCCCTAGGAGACTTGCAAAGTAACTGTGAGGCTCTCCAGAGCCACACAATATTGTCTTCTAAACAGAACCAACTCCAGCCAAGCAGAGTCCCCTGAGTTGCACACGACAGCCACACACACCTGGTAGAAATCCTAGCTCTGTCATGGACAGTGAGTGATCTGAAGCAAGGAATGGAACTCTCTCTCCCAAGACCTGATTTCCTTTATTTTATTTATTTATTTATTTTTTATGATAGTCACACAGAGAGAGGGAGAGATGCAGAGACACAAGCAGAGGGAGAAGCAGGCTCCATGCACCGGGAGCCCGACGTGGGATTCGATCCCAGGTTTCCAGGATCGCGCCCTGGGCCAAAGGCAGGCGCCAAACCGCTGCGCCACCCAGGGATCTCCAAGACCTGATTTCCTCATCTGTAAAAGGGGAATCATCCCATCTGCTTTTTCAGGGTCGCTGAGGCGAAGGTGAAACGTGATAGTAAGAGCAAACTTGGCGATGAATTTCTGCTTCTATACTATATTCTATACAGAATACTATTAGTATTCTGTCAAAAGTCTGTGGATTTTTTATAAAAAACGAAAAAGGAACATTCATACTAAAGACGGTTGACCGTTGCTTGTGAGAGACAAGCAAAAATATACAAATTTTTGTATATTTTTGGAAAAAATTTTTGGAAAAAAAAATATACAAGCTAAATACGCAAGGCTTTCTTCCAGCCCACCATGGCAAGGAAGGTAGACTGAAAAAAATGTTAAGGCAGAGTAGACCTAATTAGAGAACCCCCAGCAGGACTACTCCCAACTCCTTATCATTGATCATGATAATCCTTAACAATAACACAGGATCCCACAAGGAAAGGGGCAGAGACAGGAAGAGCCCTTCTAGGCTGGGAATCTTACCCTTTTCCATTAATTAGATTTCTGACTAATTTGAGGTTGAAAGAAAACACCACTGACAGCACTCATACCAGTAACCCATTCCTATAAGGCAAATTTTAATCTTACATCACTGCCTTTATAAAAATATTTTTTTAAGACTTCTTTATTTGACAGAGCAAGCTGGAGAGAGTACAAGCAAGGGGAGCAGCAGGCAGAGGGAGCAGGGAGTCCAAAGAGGGGCTGGATCCCAGGACCCTAAGATCGTGACCTGAGCTGAAGGCAGACACTTAACCAACTGAACCACCCAGATGCCCAGCAGCACTGTCTTTCTTAAAAAAGGAAGAATGACCCTCACTTCTCAGAATTCCTCCAGAGGAAAAAGGCCCAGAATCAGACAGAAGGACAATGGTGAAAACTGCCCCAGAAGAGCATTTTTCCTCTTAATTTCAGGAGAGGAACTGGGGACTTCGCTTTTTCGGGACATGGTGTTCGGATGTTAACATGTTCTGGTTGGGCATTAATTCACCTTGATCACCACTGCAAGGAAAACTTTTTAGGTCCTGAATGCTGCATGCATCATTCCTTTGCACTGAAATCCCACCACTCCAAAGTATCTTAAGGTTAAATCCTGTGAAAATGAGCACTCAGTTAAACTCAGAAGAATGACCATGTTTAGAAATTAAATTCTTTCCTCTACTGGGTCCCAACTCACAGAATTCTCGTCACTGAACTATGCAAACAGAAAAATTTAAGATTACCTTTCTCCCCAGGTCTGTTTTATAATTTTGAGAACAGCTTTGGCATGACATGAGCCTTGATGCCCATTATACCATGAGGCCAGGTTTGACTATAGTGTTCTAAAGCTCCAAGAATTCAGTCTTTAGTGATCTGGTAATATCCAGAGAGGAAGGGGAAACATCTGAAGTTATTTTTACTTTTGCAAGTCTTCTAGCTGTACAGGGAAAATGCTAGGGTGGGTCAAGTATTGTCTGGAGCCCTTCAGGTTTTTTTTTTTTTTTTTTTTTTTTGCATGGCCTCATTTCCGTCTTCCTGTTGCTAGGAAGGAGATTTAAGCATGAGAAACTCGTGTTTACAATACTGGACCATCCTGTCCAGTACAAGGCTCTCTCCAAAAATATACGATTCACTTCACCCACTGTACTTTGGATGCCCTCATTCTTGTGGATCAAATCACCCGTTCCTGCATATTTTGAAATGCCATATTTACCTGCCTCAGTCATAAAAATACCACTCTCATTTTAACATTGCATCATGGCTTAAAATCTCCATGGGGACACCAAGGGAAACTCAAGTACTTATTTTTGTATTCCAAACCACCTCTTGGAATCCCACCAAGCCTCTGATTGGAAGGCATCATAATGGGGCCTCCCATATCCCTTCTAGGTCCCATGCTGGTTCTACAAGAAAGAGTTGAAGTACTATATACATTTCTCACTCTCTTCCCAGTAATAACATTCAATCATAATATGCTTTTCTATTAATCTGGTATTTTTTCAGAAGCAACCAAATATTCCTTTTTAATGTAAAAACACCCTTACATTTTGCTTAATCTTTGCTCTTCAAGCCATAATATTAACCAGTAACAAAATAATAAAACAACAACAAAAAAGGTTTTAGGTTAAAGGGCATCTGGCCTCTCACCTTCCCTCCAGAACTATGGAAAATCCTTTGGTTGGCCCAGTGTATGAAAACTTGGAACACTGCTTTCAATTAGCCATAATCAATTGCCTAACTGCGCAAACTTTTCACTCTTAAGGAGTAACTGGTGTTTCTCCTAAGATCTAATATTGGTAAGCTAAAGTCACAGGCAAGTCAACAAAACCCTATTTCTCATCCACTCTAGGGAAAGATTTAAGTTGGAAGCTACTCATTTTGATCCTGTGGAGTTGGAGTTGGGAAACAAGGTCAGTCCCTGTTCTTGAGCTTCTGGCTAGTTTGGTGTAAGGTGTCACTCAGATTGAATGAAAATAAAATCCTCTCTCTCTCTCTTTTTTTTTTTTTTTTTGGTCAAAAGCAAACTTTTAAAGCAGCTGGAGGAGAAAGTCAGTCTGTTGTGCTTCATTTTAAACTCTGAACAGTAGTGCTAATGAAAAAAATATGCAGCCGGGCTTGGGCCACGCTGTAAATCTGGCATGCCACAATAAAAGTTAATACACGCAATTGCCAACATTTTCTCAGAAAATGTCTTGAAATAACTTCTGAATGCACATCTGCTAACTATTTGACACTCATTCCCCAGGATTTTAGTTCTTCTATTAGGGGGGCTATTGACTTACAGGGCACCCCTCTGACCATCTGCTCCAGCCTGCAAGCCAAGATGGCACTGGGTGCCTCCATTAATTCCACACTTATGGTCTGCAAATTATCTCTGCAGAGGACCAGCCTGCAGTCCAGATGGATGCTGAATTAGTCAACCTCTTGGAGCTGCTGATAGATTTACATTCGGAGTTCTGCTGGGCTATTATTTTCCCTCATCCCTTCAGCAAACAGAGTTTGGGGGAAAAAATGTAATTTGAGACTCAGTATTCTAACTTGTCCAGAGCTGTGATTTTTTTTTTTTAATCCAAATGCGTCATATATGCCACCCGCATGACTCTTTCTGTAATGGATGGCTGTGCCTAGGCTACACCGCTCCATCTCACCAACAAGGGATGAAAAGAGCTTTTGAATCTCGAACATGAACCCATGTGGGTGTAAAAAGAAAATGAACCCATTTGCTAGCTCTGTTGGGTGTAAAGAGGCTCACTCAAAACTAGCGTGCAGGGATCCCTGGGTGGCTCAGCGGTTTAGCGTCTGCCTTGGACCCAGGGCGTGACCCTGGAGACCCGGGATCCAGTCCAGTCGGGCTCCCCGCGTGGAGCCTGCTTCTCCCTCTGCCTCTCTCTCTAATAAATAAATAAAATCTTAAAAAAGAAAAAAAAAAAAGAAAAAAACTAGCGTGCAGCAAGGTTTTCCTCCACGGTGCAGATTAATAACTACATGCAGGAGTTTCCTTCTACAGTAATTAGCATAAACTGGGTATTTGTGGAACATCAGTGCCAGACACGTGCTAAGCGCCCGCATTAGCTCCTTTGATCCTCTCAAGCCCAAGCTGCAGACGAGGGAGGCGCAGAGAGGCCTCAACACTTCCCAGATGCGCGCCGCTAGCAGCCTGCGGACCCACGGCTCCCACGTCGCGGCCTCACCGGGGCCGCCCCGACCACCCTCGCAACAGGGGCCGTGCTCTGGGAGGACGAACGGATCCACTGATAACCGTAATCTGCAAATCACACGTGGCACGGCCAGTTGGCTCGGCCCGGGCAGAAACTCCTTCGGCGGGATCAAAGTGTCAGCCCGTGACGTCGGGAGACGGGGTCAGGGGCACGGAGGCAGAGCGGGGCAGGGCTCCCAAAGGCCGTGACTTCCTTGCGAAAAAAGTCGGGTCGGGAGGCGCGCTTGCTTCCTTCCTTCCTTCCTTCCTTCCCTGCGCGGCCCAGGCGCTCGGCCCGCGCGGGCGCCTCCTCCGGGGCCAAGGGCGTGGGCATCTCCACGCGGCTTTGTAGGAAACCCGGTCCGGCGCCCCGGCACGTGAAGGCACCCCCCGCCCTGCAAGCCAGGGTGGTGGTGGCGAGGGGGGCTTTGCCAAACACCTTCAACACTCTCCAGGGCCGCCAGCCGCCAGCCGCCCTCCTGAGTCTGAATTACTTACTTTCCAGCGTTTCCAGTATTTGAAAAACCAGTTTGAAATTAAAGCCATTCTCCACACCCCCCCAATTACTTTCAAGCAGTTTCAAAACACAAAACAAAAAAACCCCAAAAATGATTTTCAAATTGCCCCCGCGGCGTCAACACCCCTACATAACACAAAGTCCCGGGGAGTCCGATTTTGGACTTGGAGAGCAGGGGCCTGCGAGCCCCGAGCCCCGAGCCCCGACGTCGCCGCGGGGCCGAAGGAGGGAAGGCGGCGGCCAGCGCCCCGCCGACGCAGGACAGCGGGACCCCGGGCCCCCGCCCCCCCGACGGGGGCGCCCCCAGGCCTGCGGGTCGCGCGGCCCCAAGCCCAGTGGCCAGCGGTCCCTACCCGCGATGAGGACCTCCCTCCCCAGCCCCGGACCCTCGTCCCCCCCGCACTCCACCTCCTCCTCCACTCCGAGAAAGCTGGACGACTGGGTCCCGAGCCGCGTCGGAAAGCCCTTTAAAGGCACAGAACGACAGGCACCGGCTTGACCAGGCGGGGTGACATTTCCTCCGCGGCGAGGCCCCTGCGCAGCTCGCTCCCGCCGCCGGCCCGACGGCAAGGCACGGGTCTAGCTTACGTGTTAGGATCATGATGTCCGGCTTCCTCCTGCACATCAACTGCGGCGGGGGGCGGCGGCGGCGGCGCGGGAGGGAAGTCGAGGCAGCGCCCGGCCGGCTCAGCTCCCGCGCCTGGACCCACGGAGCCGCCCGACACGCGCGCGCTGGCGGCTCCTCAGCGCATCCCGGCTCGCCGCTCCGTGCCGCGGCCCCGGGAAGGACGCAGGGGTTTCCAGAGCTCGGCAGGAGAGCGCGCTCAGGGCGAGGGGCGAGAGGCACCGGGGCGCTCGCTCCCGCTGCCGAGAAGGTCGGCCATGGCCGGCTCCGAGCTAAGCGCCCCGCTCGCGCCGGCGGCCGGAGCGCTCTGCCGCCCGCGCGCCCCTCCGGCCGCGCCCTCCCGCAGGGCCCGCCCCCGAGGGGAGGGGCGAGGCCGGCCGCGTGCCCGCCGTCGCGCCGCCGGGGTGGTGGCCCCGGACCCCGCCCGTCCTGGCTCCGCCCCCCGCCCCGCCCCCGCCCCGCCCCCGCCGCTGGGCGAACCAACCACAGCCCCAGGCGGTGCTCTGGCCCCGCCCCCCCGCCCCGCCCCCCGCCCCGCCCCCGCCCCGCCCCCCGCCCCGTGCCCGCGCCCTCTCTGCCCCCGGGCAGGAATAGTCTCCAGTGTCCTCAGCGGGGAGCGCCCCGAGCTCTCCAACTCTTGGCCTCAGGGGTGCACGCAAACTCTGAGCTGGACTCTGGGATACCGCGCACTTTCCCTCTTTTTTTTTGGTACCTTTGCACACTTAAAAAAAAAATCTCTATTTTTTCCCCCCTCCCTTACGTCCCGGTGGGAACCGCATAAATTTTCAGAACCGAGGGGAAGCGGGAGGTAGGGGTGAATCAGTGTTTCCTCTGCTGTAAAATGGGGAGAATAATACCTGTCCCTTGGACATTCATCATTCATTGCTAAACCCCGCGGGGATAGAGAACAAATACAAATTTGTTATGTTAATCAATATTAAATATAGTGTATATTATAATTAATATTATTCAATTCCTGCTCTAGAGGGGGATTCAGTTTTTAGTCAGCACGTGTGGAGTTTACTGTGTGCACATTCACGGTCGGTATTTTCCAAACTATGGACCTCAGACCGCAACGCAATGCAACCTGCAAGCGGTAGGACTGGCCTCTGTATCAGAGAATTATAATCTCTGATGGTGATAATCCGCGTTTTTACAAACCTTAGGGTGATTTGGAGGCTCTGTAATTTGGGGGCCCCTGATATCACAGGAAGTCTCATTTTTAAAGATCACAATATGACCTCTGTAAGATTTTTAAAAATTCAGAGCAGGGTTTCATGAAAATTTACTCTGGGGCTAATTGGAGTTTTCTGCCTATTACCTCTGCGCAAAGAAAACCACTACACCCATTCATTCAAAAATATGTATCAAGAGCATTGATTATGTGCCAAACACTGTTCTAGACTGGAGATAGAGCAGCAAGCAAAAAAATCCAAACATCTCTCTTACCTCCTAAAATTTATCTCCCAGTGGAGAAGATGCACTAAACAAAGTAAACCGTGAAATATTTACAGTGTCTTAGATGGAGAAACATAAAGCAGGGGAGGGGAGAGAGGAGTTGTGGGACAGTTTATTTAAATAGGGTTAAATACAAACCGGAGACTTTAGTCTGTCTTAATTATAGCTTAAAAACATATTGATTTCCTAGGCATTCCTTAGCTCACATAGAGGAGACTCCTTTTTACCCCAGTTTTTTTTTTTTTTTTTTTTAAAAAAAAACAACAATAAAAATGTTAACTCCACTGGCTCTCTAATGTACCCAAATCAGAATTCTGGCTCTGGAGAATGGACTTTCAGGTTTTGGGATCTAATCAATAAATAGTTCTAGGGCTTTTACCTACTTATAACTGCTGGGGACACCAAGGTAAGCAAGGGTATGTCCACCTCTGCCTGTGCAGAGTGTACAGTCTGGTGGGGAAGCAACAAGGGCCTTGTGGAAAATGAGGTGCTATGAATGTGCAGGAAGTGGAGCCCAAGACAACAAGAAAGACCTGCTCTCTGAAGTCTGGATGCTGGGGGAATTGTCAAAACGCTCGCAGTTGTCAACAAGTTGGAGTGGGATTCAAGAGGAAGTTGGAAAAGTAAGGGCAAGAACTTTTCTGATTCCCTGCATGACTGTGTTAAGGATTGTTTTATCCTTTACGGTTGTAAACAGTGAGAAGCTATGTTAATGGATGAAGACATCCCATAGGCAGATCTGCATTTTGAGAAAACCACTCAGGTTGCAGTGTATACTTTAAGCTTAGAAAATAGGAATATATTTCTATTCATATCCTAAACATACTAATTTCACTTATTTATTAAAAATTCAAACCTTAAAAATACAGATATTCTAAGCATCTTCTCCAAAACATATCAACTCTTAGAATAAGTTCTTAATGTTCATTAGTTAGGTGAAGTTGCATTCAATTTAATTAGGTTCCTAGGAGTTTGTGCAATCCCTATACATCCAGCCCCCACTAAGTATTTCAGAATAAAACATACTGCCCTTTTTGTCTCTTTTTGTTCAAACTTCATTCCTTTCTCCTTGATTATTGATGATGTCTTTTCTGGGTCTTCTCTAATTTCATCCTATTTCTCTGGAGGTTTCTGCTATGTGGATAGCTAGCTCATCATCTAATAATATCAAATAACTCCAAAAACATTTTCCTTAGTGAGATATTGTTTTGCATTTGGCCTTCACTGAATCTCATCACCTTCTTCCATTCTTTGGTTTATCGACATAACCTGTGCCCTGGGCCAAATCTCAATTTCATAGTTTTAATTCTTTTTTTTTTTTTTTTTTGGTGGGGGAGGGGAAGGAAGGGCAGAGGGAGAGAGGAGAGAGAGAATCTTAAGCAGGCTCTGCGCCCAGTGTGGAGCCCAACATGGGACTAGATCCTAAGACCCCAAGATCATGACCCGAGCTGAAATCAAAAGTAGGGTACTTAACCAAGCCACCCAAGTGCCCCCAGAGTTTTAATTCTTACCCTCTTTAGAAATGGACACGCTACATTTTGAAGGCTGCTACACTTGCAGAATAGTGGTTGGAAGCAGGACTTTTGTAGCAGGCCACTTACTAGCTGTGTGATGAACACATTATTTTGCCTCTGATACTTTAGTTTCTTCATCTTTAAAAAAACGATGTTGAACTAGTGCCTATCTTATGAGGTTTTTAATGAAGATTGAATAAGATAATGTACATAAGTGCTTGGCACATAATGAGCACATGATGTTAGCCATTATTATTACATATTACTAAGTGAACACATCAAACAAAAACATGAGATTTCTATTTAAATAATCATCAGGAGTAGATTAAAACAAAACAAAGTGAGCCCTTGACTTTAACCTTTCCAAATCTGAGGAGCTTTTACAAACTGGGGGAAGGGAGGAGTGAAAAAGGCATTAAGAATATCAACAGCAATGCTTTACCAGATAAAAGAGGGTCCACAGGACAGCTCAGACTCCTTCTTCTTCATTCAACCTTCAACTCATCACCCAATGTTTCATTGCTTCTGTTGTGGGCAGATGACATTAGACTAGGCTCGTTAGCTGATTTGCATTAACACTGGACTCTAAGAGGCAGGGATTAAGTGGCCCATTTCCCCACCAGAAGTCTATGGTCCTCCAAAATCCCTTTAAATATGATGATAAAAACCATTACAAATTACATCAGATTTTGTGGCTACAATTGACCCAAAGACAAAGACTTGTGATATTTACCTCCTGCCATGCTCTTCTCAGTTTGGGTATCAGGTTCACGGAAGCTACTCATAGGATATACTACTCTATTTGGATGTTTTCACATTCAACTGTGTATTAAGGCAAGAAAATCAGATGGGTAATTCCTAAACTGCGTGACAAAAAGCTAAATGACTAAGAGGTCACCTCTCTGGTTCCTACTCTATATTAATGATTGATATTAGATATCATTGATACTACCCAAGGACATCCTCTAGCATTTTTTCCACTATAATGTGTTTTTTTTAAAAAGAGTAAAACTCAAGTGTCTATAGGTACTCAGATAATACTGCTGAAGAAGGCAAGCCACAGTGGGGTAGGGAGAACTGGGGAACCCAGAACTTCCCCAAAGGGGCAGGGTCAGTAAGGCTCACTTGACTGTTGGCATGTGTTAACAGAGCAACCCCTTGGTTCTGGGCTTAAATATTTTTCTTTTTCTTTTCTTTTCTTTTCTTTTCTTTTCTTTTCTTTTCTTTTCTTTTCTTTTCTTCTTTCTTTTCTTTTCTTTTCTTTTCCTTTTCTTTTCTTTCTTTTCTTTTCCTTTTCTTTTTTCTTTTTCTTTCTTTCTTTCTTTCTCTCTCTCTTTCTTTCTTTTTTTTATTATTTATTTATGATAGGCACACAGTGAGAGAGAGAGGCAGAGACACAGGCAGAGGGAGAAGCAGGCTCCATGCACCGGGAGCCCGACGTGGGATTCGATCCTGGGTCTCCAGGATCGCGCCCTGGGCCAAAGGCAGGCGCCAAACCGCTGCGCCACCCAGGGATCCCCTTTCTTTCTTTTTTTTTTTAAAGATTTTATTTATTCATGAGAGACACAGAGAGAGAGAGAGAGAGAGAGAGAGAGAGAGAGGCACAGACACAGGCAGAGGGAGAAGCAGGCTCCATGCAGGGAGTCTGATGTGGGACTTGATCCCGGGTCTCTAGGATCAGGCTCCGGGTTGAAGGCGGCGCTAAACCGCTGAGCCACCTGGGTTGCCCTAAAGATTTTTCTAGAGCCTCCTAGCTTTCTATAATTTTATTTCAAACCTCTCAATTTTTAGATGCTGGCAACTAATTAAAAAAAATCTAAACCCATTCCAAGTAATTTCAACTTTGGGCTTCATTTAGCTCCAGGGCAACTAGTTAAAACCTCTGCTCTAGTGATATGAGCCAAGCGATGTCTTTGGAAATTTATTTCTCTCCCACAGGAACTAAAAGCCTCCTGAGCGTGGAAAATGTTGTAATATAATTTGTGTTCAATGGAGCGTTGGGAAATCAGTGTGGAAAAAAATTTATTTGTAATGTTCAAAGGAAATATGGCAAATAATAGAAAGTTTTGAAAATCATTTTTAAACGGTATTCAATGAAGAGAAATAATTAAATTTGAGATGTAATGGTTGTCCCTAAAATATTCACTTATGTTTAAGTTTCCGTGACTCACATCTGGGTTCTTTCCCTACTATCCACCCTTGTATTTAGCCTTTTCAGAAATGTTTAAAATCCAATTGCTGGAGGTATCACATGGGGAAAGAGGAAAAGAGGATTGGGCAATGAAACAGATTCATCCCATTTTAGTTTTACCTAGACTAGCTCCCTTGTTCAGTCAGATCCTTTTTTAAAGATATTATTTATTTATTCATGCGAGACACAGAGAGAGGCAGAGACATAGGCAGAAGGAGAAGCAGGCTCCATGAAGGTAGCCCGATGAGGGACTCAATCCCAGGATCCAGGGATGCTCAACCACTGATGCTCAACCATCCAGGCATCCTCAGTCAGATTTTTTTTTTTTTACTACTTCTTTTGAACAATTTAAAATACAGGGAAGGTGACTTAGTCTACCAGTGATGTTTTAGTCAAGAGGGAGGAGTCCTTTGTTCCTTCCTGCGTAATGTAATATAAATCTACTTTTGGGGCAATCACTTAAACCCCAATTATGAACCAGCCTGGACATAATATGTTTATCATGCAACAATTATTTATTAGACCTTGGAAAAGGCAGTGTGCTGGTGAAACAAAAATGAACAGGAATAAATACATCTTTGGGATGTAATGTACAGCCTGGTAACTATAGTTCATACAATTGTACTACATATTTGAAAGTTGCTGAGAGAGTTGATCTTAAAAGGTTTCATCACAGATGCAGGCACCTGGATGGCTCAGTCGGTTAAGTGTCTGACTCTTGATTTCAGCTCAGTCATGATCTCAGGGTTGTGAGATTGAGTTCCTCTCAGGCTCAGCGCTGGGCTTGGAGCCTGCTTAAGATTCTACCTCTGTCTCCCTTCCCCCTCCCCCACACACTCACTCTCAAAAAGTTAAAAAAATTTTTCATACAAGAAAAAGTATTTTGTAACTATGTGTGGTGACCAATATTAACTAGACTTATTGTGGTGATCATTTTGCTATGTATATAACATTTCAACTCTGAAACTAACATAATATTATATGCCAATTATATCTCAATTAAAAAATACTTCGGTAAATATCTGCCCCCCCTCCCACCCCCATAAAACATGAAGAAAGGGCTTGGAGGAGAAAATTCATAGGTGGAAAGAGGTACAGATACAGCTCTGTATAGTTGAGTGGAGGATTTGAAAATACTGAATTCTCATTCCCGATATGATAAATCAATGAACACTTTTTCCTGAGATAATTACAATATTTGCAGTAGAGTCTCCTTCTGAAGGCAATGCCACTTAGCAGCTTGGGTACCCAATTAGCCCAGTGCCTCAAGGCTCAGCATGTAGGGAAGGAGGGTGCCCAGAAGTAATGGCACCAAGTCAGAGCTCTCGCCGCCCCCAATTTCCATTGGATTTTCACCAGTGACTGCTCTGGTTCTTTCATGTGGGCTCTGACATTATAAAAATTAAGCCAATGAAAAGTAAAAATTGATTCTATGAAAGAAACTGGGCTACTTTCCCATCGAATTAGCCAATTTTAATGGCATGCTTTGATTCTTTGTCTATTCTGACATTGTTCTCCATTTAATAGTACTTTTTTGGGGCTTGTAGCAAGTAATTCATTTCAAGTTGAATAATGGACAACATTATTTTTTAAGTTCTACAAATACGAAAGTGCAACTAATATTTATACTTTGCTTTCTTATTTAATAATAATGTTAATATTATTAATATTTAATAATTATAGTACATATGAATTCTATGATTATAAAATATCCACTGTTAGAAAGTTTAGAAAATATGGAAAAGCATAAAGAAAAAAATAAAACCTCCTCATACTCCTACTATCAGGGACAATGGTAGACACCTGTATTCCATTTTTATGTCTATCCTCTCCGTCAAATTTTTAAGTACAGATACTTTGTTGTACAAAATTGGGATCATAGTATATATTGTTTTGTAATGTCTTATTTCATTTTATATACATACATAAATATGACATTTTATAGTTGCTTCATGTTCTGTCTTATGGATTTACACGTATTGATTAACCAATGTTGAATTTCTAATTTTTCAGCATTTTATGTAATGAACATTCTCATATAAAAATTTTTAAAGAGCAAGAATGATAATTTCTTTAAGCAAATTCACTTAGGTACTTTGTTTTTTTTTTTTTTAAAGATTTTATTTTTTATTCATGAGAGACACAGAGAGATCGGCAGAGAAATAGAGGGAGAAGCAGGCTCCCTGTGGGGAACCTGATGTGGGACTCCATCCCAGGACCCTGGGATCATGCCCTGAGCCAAAGGCAGATGCTCAACTGCTGAGCTACTCAGGTGTCCCCACTTAGGTACTTTAAACTAATAACCCAAATGGTATTGGGACATTTGACTTATATTTCTCAACTGTCATCCAGAAACCTTGTGCTTATTTTACATTTAATCAGTGGTTGAATGTGCCCATTTCTCTTCATTAAAGTGTTGTCATTACCATTCCTTCTGCTAATTTAACGAGCAAAAAAGTATTATCTCATTACTGCTTAAGTCCACATTTGTTTGAATACTAAACTGGCTGAATTTGTTTAATTGTAGTAAAATAACATAAAATTTACCATTTTAGCCATTATTAAATGTACAGAGTAGTGGCATTGTGTCTGTTAACCTTGTTGTACAACTATCATCACCATCCACCTTCAGAACTTTTCCATTTTCCCCAACTGGAACTTTGTATCTCTTTAACAATAATTCTTCTCCCCCACGCCCCAGCCTTCTGGAACCAGGATTCTATTTACTGTCTCTAGGAAGTTGACTATTCCAAGTACCATATATATAAGTGAAATCATACAGTACTTATTCTTTTGGTTTTGGTCCTTTTGTTACACTGGTTGAAAAATGTTCATATTTATTAACTAGCTGTGTTTTAAAAAATTGTCTATTTAGTCCTATAGCTTTTTCCCCCCTCAATGAAGCATTTTTCTTTTTCTTTTTTTTTTAAGATTTATTTATTTTATGATAGACATAGAGAGAGAGAGAGAGGCAGAGACACAGGAGGAGGGAGAAGCAGGCCCATGCCGGGAGCCTGATGTGGGACTCGATCCTGGGACTCCAGGATCGTGCCCTGGGCCAAAGGCAGACGCTAAACCGCTGAGCCACCCAGGGATCCCCTGGGTGGGATTTTTCTTTTTGTTACTGATTTTGAAATATTATTTACACATTAGAAATATTAAAATAGGGATCCCTGGGTGGCTCAGTGGTTTAGTGCCTGCCTTCGGCCCAGGACATGATCCTGAAGTCCTGGGATCGAGTCCCACGTCAGGCTCCCTGTCTGGAGCCTGCTTCTCCCTCTGCCTGTGTCTCTGCCTCTGTGTGTGTGTGTGTGTGTGTGTGTGTGTGTGTCTCATGAATAAATAAATAAAATCTTTAAAAAAAGAAATATTAAAATATTATAAAATATTTTTACTAGTTTGTCCATCTGCCTTTTAAGCTTATTTAATTATGGTATTAAAAAACAAGATTAAAAAAATAAATAAAAATAAAAAAACAAGATTAAAACAAAATTCAAAGGTCTTACTTATTTGTTCTTTTCAATTATTAACTAGGAGTTTACTTAAGTAGTTTTCTCTATATAATTTGAAGCCAGAAATGTTGACACAAAATCAACTTACAAAACAAGGTCATTTAACATGTGGCATTTTTTGCTTTATTTTTAATGATAGGTTTCATTATTTACTCAACGAGTCTAGCAGTCTTATTTAATTTCCTATCTTCCCTAACTTCACATAGAGATGCTCTGCATAGAGGGAGGCCTCCATAAAAGCCTCTGCAAAAAAGCTAGCAGGGTCAGAGTACCAGATGGAGACCAAGGGGCATTGAATTTTTGAGACACTTTTTAACTTTCAAATTCTCCCTAAGTGTAGTGTGTGTGTGTGTGTGTGTGTGTGTGTGTGTATGTGTGTACATCTATCTACTAGTTAGTAAACCTTAGGATATCTGAGTTTTTCTGGAACTAAGTACAATACCAGTGTGGCCATTTTGGCCTTTCATCTTGTGGGCAGAAAACTATTTTTAGTATTGCTCTCTACCATTTTGTTCAAAAGAGCCATTTATTGGAAAGATATTCAACACTCACGGATGGGTGGAATTAATATTGTTAAAAAATATCCATACTACCCAAAGCACTCTACAGGTTTAATGCAATCCCTATCAAAATACCAACAGCACTTTTCACAAAACTAAAACAAATAATACTAAAATTAATATGGAGCCACAAAAGATCCTGAGTAGCCAGACATCTTGAGAAAGAAAAGAAAAACAAAGATGGAGGTGTCACTATCCCAGATTTTATGATACACTACAAAACTGTAGTAATCAAAACAGCGTGGCAGTAGCACAAAAATAGACACATAGACCAGTAGAATAGAAGAGAAAGCCTGGAAATAGACCCATGCTTATCAGGTCAGTTAATCTATGACCAAGGCGGCAAGAGTATACAATGAGAAAAAGATATAGTCTTTTCAATAAATGGTGGTTGGAAAATTGGACAATAACATGCAAGAGATCAAACTGGACCACTTTCTGACACATACACAAAAATAAACTCTAAATAGACTAAAGACCTACATGTATGACCTGAAACCATAAAAATCCTAAAAAAGAACATAGATAGTAATATCTGACATCCGTGGTAGCAACATTTTTCTACATGTGTCTCTGAAGGCAAGAGATTAAACAAAAGCAAACATAAACTGTCAGAACTACATCAAAATAAAAAACTTTTGCACAATGAAGAAAACCATCATGGAAACAAAAAGGCTACCTACTGAATGGAAGAAGGTGTTTGCAAATGAATATCCAATAAGGGGCTAATAATCAAAATATATAAAGAACTTATACAATTCAACATCAAAACAAAACAATCTATTTTAAAAATGGGCAGTGAATCTGAATTGATATTTTTCCAGAGAGAACATACAGATGGCCAACAGACACATGAAAAGATGCTCAATATCACTCATCATGAGGGAAATGCAAATCAAAACCACAATGAGATATCATCTCACACCTGTCGGAATGGCTAAAATAAAAAAAGACAAGAAATGTAAGTGTTCATGAGGATGTGGAGAATAAAAAACTCTCACAAACTGTTAGTGGGAATGCAAATTGGTACAGACACTGTGGAAAAGAGTATGGAAGTTCCTTTTTTTTGTTTTTTTTTTTTTTTTAGTATGGAAGTTCCTTTAAAAAATCCAGAAATATCATATTATTTCTGATCCAGTAATTCCACTACAGAGTATTTACCCAAACAAAACAAAACACTAATTTGAAAGGATATATGCACTTCTATATTTATTGCAGCATTATATACAACAGCCAAGATATGGAAGCAACCTAAGTGTCCATCCATAGATGAATGGAAAAAGAAGATAATGTGTGTATATATAAAATATATAATAGCATATTGTGCAGCCATAAAAAAGGATGAGGTCTTGCCATGTATAGACCTAAAGGGAATTATGCTAAATGAAATAAGTGAGACTGAAAAAGACAACACAGGTTGCACACTTATGTGGAATCTAAAAATCAAAAAAAATGAATAAACAAACAAAAAGCACAATCAGACCTATAATACAGAGAAGAAGCTGATGGTCCAAGGATCGGGGTGGCGGGGAAGATGGGCAAAACAAGTAAAGGAGACTGAGAAATACAGGCTTCTAGTTATAGAAAGAGTAAGTCATAGGAATAAAAGGCATAGCATCAGGAATACAGTCAGTGACAGCATATGGTGACCGACTGTACTTACATTTGTGGTGAGCATAGCATAAGGTATAGAGAGAAGTTAAATCTTCATGTTGTGCACCTGAAACTAATGCAATATTGTATGTCAACTGTACTCAAAAAACTAAAATTAAAAAGTTTTAAAAAGTAAAGGAGCCATTTATGTGGTTCCTCCTACTTTGACTTCTATTATTTTTTTTTACTTTGACTTTTAAATCAATATCCAGATGTCATTCTAAAGCATTGGCTCAAAGAAAATTATCTACCATGGTTTTGAAAATATGAGGTTTTTTTTTTCAGTAAGGAGATGTTTTGTGTTCATCTAAGTTGTAATGTGTTGATGTTTCTTTATAGTAGATTGGGTCATAAAATAATGATAGTATGGCATGGGCTTGAGCAATGTCTGAAAAAAATAAACAGTTTTTTCTTAGCTGCGAACTACAGTATGTTGGTCATTACAGTGTTATTTCTGGAAACTCCTACACAGCTCCAGATCATTAGCTTACTTTAATAGGCAACAGGAGAATAGGCCTGAAGTATGTCATCAAGTTTGGTTTTTCATGCATAACCAATTTGGTCAATTATCTCTTATGGATTCAGTTGAAGTAAGCTGCATTTTGGGGAACTGCAAGGCAAAAATGATACATTTTTAAAGTAGACCTGGCAATAAGACTCATGAATTATGGAAGACTGATGTTTGAAGACTTATAAGAGAATAGACTGGATTGGATCTCTCCAATACAAATATACTGCTGTTAAACAAACAACTATTTCTGTACTGATTATTTTCATATTTTGGGTGAATTGACAAAACAGACATATAAAAGGCAAAAAAAATTAGAAAAGGCCTATTGAATTTCATAATTGAGTGCTCCAGTTCTGAATTTCTAAAAAAATGAATCTATGAGAATCCTGAAGTCCATGCATGTATAGAGGAAAGAGATCTGATATATAAATCATGTCCCTAACTTGTTCATAATCACCATCAGTGGCCCTGAGTTGTTTATAAATACCTTGCTCCTTAGTTTATTTTTAAAATGCATATATTATATACAATATACTACATATTAATCATATATTTTATTGTATATAAATAAAAAGATATAATTTATATGACAGGAGGGGTACTGGAACATTTAGCTCAGGATTTTAAGTTGTAGAAACAAGTTAATTTGGAGGTAAATAGTATCATTACAGATAAGGAATTCAACTCAGGTTACATAGCTTGCTTGATATCATACTTTTAATAATTAGGGAAGCCAAAACTTGAATCTCTGCGATGATGATTATGACCAGGGCTTTAAAGTCAAATTATGTGAGTCTGAAGCACTGTCTCAGGTCTCCTCTTCCCTCATGTGTAAAATGAAGGGTTTGGACCAGATGTTCTCTTAGGTCCCTTCAGCTTTAGGTTCTAGTTTGTCTTGAAACACAGAGTAACACTGAATTTATATTCACATTCACTTCCTTGTATAGGGTTCTAAACACATCCAGCATTCAAAAATGCTACTAATTAAACACAAAAATGTTGGAAAGGAAAAGGCATCTTCTCTGTGGGCTACCATGCCTCACAGCAATTCAGAAAAGAAAACCGTGGTGGCCCGCTGAGTGTACGGCTGCAAATCCCAGGACTGTACCTGCCATGGTAGAACTGTGTCCCCTTGAGGGCCAGTCTCTTGGGTCTCCTGGATCTGTTCCAGAACCACATGTTTCATAAATCTGTAAGTCATGCTCTTCTTTCTGGGCAAGCTTCCTCTGCTACCACGGAGGCCTCAGGAGGTACGTGTTTTGGTCCGTATACTTGCTAATGAAATTTGCGTCCTACAAATTTTGGTAGAATTTTGAGGGTGATCCTCTTAAAAGTGAACTCCTCTTTTTCTTCTGAGCCACTGCTCTGATTTGCTAATTATATTTTGATCTTAATTCTCCCACTCAGACTTTTAAAATGGAAGGCTTATATGACTTTTTGTGTGATTTCTTTCACACTCTTCACTAAGAGTCATTTCCCAACATCCATACACTTAATCTCTAAGTGTATTCTTCCTTTGAAGAAACCTTTGGTAGTTATTAGAAAGGAATACTCAACCACCATCCCAACATATTACTTTTAGGACACTTTGGATTTGGGATGCCTGGGTGGCTTAGTGGTTGAGGGTCTGCCTTTGGCTCAGGGCATGATCCCAGGGTCTGGGGATGGAGTCTCGCATCAGGCTTCCTGCAAGGAGCCTGCTTCTCCCTCTGCCTATGTCTCTGCCTCTCTCTCTTTGTGTCTCTCATGAATAAATAAATAAAATATATTTTTTTAAAAAAATAAAGAACACTTTAGATTAAAGCCCTCCCTTGAAGTGACATAAACATTTTTGAAACAACTACCATACTAATAAAAAGTGGCAGGCAATACATGTTCTGGCTGTCTTGTTTTCCTGCACTACAACCTTCTACATCAGAGTCATTATGTAACTGGTACGTAATAATATTCTATATTTGCAGAGTTCCCTTAAATACACATTTTATTTCTTAGAACATTCAATAATTGAGCAAGATATTTTGTATGTTCTTCTCGTACCATCTGTCCCCTCCAATAAGCACAGCCTCCTGCATTATCAATACTTTCCACCAGAGCGTAGGTACATTTGTTACATTTGATGAACCTACAGGGACACATCATGATCACTCAAAGTCCGCAGTTTACATTAGGCTTCATTCTTGGTGTTGTACATTCTATGGGTTTGGACAAATGTATGATGACACATAGCCACCATGATAGTTTATACAGTTACACTGCTTTACAAATCCTTTGTTCTCCACCTATCCATTCCTCCCTCTCTTCTAACCCCTGGCAATTGTTTTACTATCTCCATAGTTTTACTTTTTTCCAGAATGTAAAAGAGCTGCGATATAACAGGCAAACAAACGTGTTCAACGGGTTTGGGGTTATAGGAGAAATCTCTGTACCTTCCTCTCAATTTTGTTGTCAGCCTAAATCTTCTGGAAAATATAAAGCCTTTTAAAGATATAGGAGAGGATTTAGTAGAATATGGAATATTAAATGATAAGGTCAAGCATAAACATTTTGGTGTTCTAGAAGGAGTTAATATAAAGACTGGAGCAAAGAGGCAACCCTTGGAGTTCACAGTGGCTGAGAATTTTTTTTTCTTTCTTTCTTTTTTTTTAAAGATTTTATTTAGTTATTTGAGAGAGAGAGCATGATTGGGGGGATGGGCAGAGGGAGAGTGAGAAGCATGGAGTCTGATGTAGGGCTTTGGATTATGACATGAGCTGAAGGCAGATGCTTAACCATCTGAGCCACCCAGATACCCAGGGTGAGGATCTTTTAAAACGAATGAAAAATATAAATTCATAAAGTATAGGAGGCATAGAGCATACTGAGCAGAATAAATACAAAGAAGTCCATACCTATACACTGTTTAGTGAATCAGCAGAATACTTCAAAAAGAGAAACATCTTAAAAGCACTGGAGAAAAAAGAAAGATCACCTGAGTTAAACTGATGACATTATGACAACAAAACACAAGCAAGAGAACACTGGAATATCTACAAATTGAGGAAGTAAGGAGAGGAGATAACTTTGAATTATATGCCCAGAAAAAATTTTCATGAATGAAAGTGAAAGAAATTTTCAGATAAATAAGAATAGAGTGAGTTGATAACCAATACAACTTTACTAATGGAGATTTTGAAGGATGTACTTAAAAAAAAAGAAAAATGATCTCTAAGGTTTGAGATGCAAGACAGAATGGACAACAAAGAAAATGATAAAATGCAGGTAAATTGAAAAAAAAAAAACCCTGTCTGCAGAGAATAGAAATATTAATAATAATATAATAATAATATGTCTAGGGGCATCTAGACAGCTCAGTCAGTTAAGCATCCAACTCTTGGTTTGGCTCAGGTCATGATCTTAGGGTCATCAAATTAAGCAGCTCAGCATGGAGTCTGCTTGAGATTCTTTCCCTCTCCTCTCCCCACTGTTCCTCCCCCTGCTTATGTGTGTTCTCTCTCTAAAATGAATGAATGAATGAATGAATGAATGAATAAATAAAATCTTAAAAAATAATATGTTTAATTTTGGGTACTTTAAAAGGGATAATTATAGAGATAACAGTAAGTCAGGAGTAAATCACTGGAGTACAGTATTCTAAGGTGCTTGTATTTATTCATTGAGTATGCATAGCAAAATTTCAAGAATCATCTTTAAAAAACTGAAATAATGTATTATTTCTAAATTAGTATAGGGAAAAATTGGAATAAGAAAACAAAGAGACTCAAGTTTTTTCAAGTAAAAAAGGCAGAAGATAAAGACATAGGAGAGAGTAGGTAAAATTAAAAACACACATATATGACCAAATAGATCACTATTTACCAAAAATGGTAATAAATATCAATGGTCTTAAGTTACCACTTAAAAGTCAAATCTGGTAGATCATGTTGGTCTCCATAAAAATAAAAACAAAAATAAAAATCCAGCTATATATTAACTTGAGTTATGTCAAAAACATTAACATATGGAAAGATACGCAGAGAAAAAAGCAAAAGAAAATTAGGGTAGCTACACAAATAGAAATAAAAGTTGGGATGCCTGGGTGGTTCAGTTAAGTGTCTGACTCTTGGTTTTGTATCAGGTCATGACTTCAGGGTCGTGAGATGCAGCCCTACATTGGGCTCCCTGCTGGGTGAAGAGACTGCTTAAGATTCTCTCTCTGCCTCTGCACCTCCTTCCCTCTTAAAAAAAAGAGAAGTCTTTAATTCAAAAAGAACTGCAAGTAGTTAGGAGGGCTGTTACACAACACTAAACATGTTCATTATAT
The DNA here is from genome assembly GCF_011100685.1 of Canis lupus familiaris. Classification (NCBI taxonomy): domain Eukaryota; kingdom Metazoa; phylum Chordata; class Mammalia; order Carnivora; family Canidae; genus Canis; species Canis lupus. Next base: position 37,414,680 of record NC_049237.1, read on the forward strand.
GACTAAAGTAAAATGATTCTGAAGCTGTGGGCCCTTAATAAAATTACCTCACAATTTACAAAACTAAAAATGGTGGAATTAGAGGGAGAAATTGACAAGTATCATGGTGGGTGATTTCAACAGACTTCTCTCAACTTTGGATAAGTTGAGCAGACAAAAGAAAGAAAAGGTAAAATACAGGGATCCCTGGTGGCTCAGCAGTTTAGCACCTGCCTTTGGCCCAGGGCATGATCCTGGAGTCCCTGGAGCCTGCTTCTCCTTCTGCCTCTCTCTCTGTCTCTGTCTGTCATGAATGAATAAATAAAAATCTTAAAAAAAAGAAAAGGTAAAATACAAAAATTTTAATGATCATGTGTAGATTTCTGTACCCATCAATTAATATACATTCTTTGCACTAGAATATTAAGACCAAACAAACAAAACAAAACCATTAACCATATACTAAGCCATAAAGCCAATCTTAACAAATTTCAAAGTGCTATCATTTTGATCACTGTGGTGGTTTTAAAACATGTCCACAAAATCTTTTGCAATCCTCTCCTCAAAAAGTGGGGTCAATATTCTGTTTGAACCTAGGCAGTCCTGTGGCCTTCAATGACTAGAATGTGGCATAGGTGGTTCTGATTTACTTCCAAGATGGGTTGGAAAAGGTCCTGTGGCTTCAGCCAGTTTCTGGCATCAGCCATATTTCTTAAGATAATCACTCACTCTGGATTCTTCCACATAAGATGTTTGGCTACCCGGAGGCCCTGATGTGCAAGTATAATTAGAAAGGCCCGAGAGAGACTGATGTCAGAGGAGCTCCAGCTGTTTCAGCCCATAGTTGTCTGGGTAGTCCCAACTGAGATATTAGACATGTGAATGAAGAAGCCTTTGAGAGACCCTTAGCCCAGCCACCATCTGACTGCAATTGCTCACTGGACCCTGAGGAACGACTGCCTAGTTGAGTCTGGGCAAATCCTAGATCCATGAGTAAAATAATCACCATTGTTTTTTGTTTGTTTTGTTTTTTTTTTGTTTTTGTTTAATTTTTAAAATTTATTTATTCATGATAGACACAGAGAGAGAGGCAGAGACACAGGCAGAGGGAGAAGCAGGCTCCCTGCAGGGAACCTGATGTGGGACTCGATCCCAGGACCCCGGGATCACGCCGAGCCGAAGGCAGATGCTCAACCACTGAGCCACCCAGGCATCTCCCTTCCCTGTTGTTTTATGTCACTGTCTTGGGGAGGTTTGTTATGCAGAGACAGATAACTAGAACTGTCATATTCTCTGACTAAAATGCAACGTGTATGTAGGTGCTTCCATGTATGTGCATGTGATACACAAACGAGATGTTTTCCTAAAGACCTAACCTTGAGTTTTCAGGCTCAATGCTCTCACTTCTCATTCTTCCAGGCATCTCCTGGCCAGCAAACACCCAGTGGTCAGTGATGGCTCTTTAATATTTTTAGGATACTGATTGGAAATTTCAGCAGAACAGCACACAGAGGGCAGTCTCATTCCTGACAAAGCTTAAGCAAACTTTCAAAGCCCTCCTGTTCGCATTTCCCAGTTCCAATCCCACCCCAGAATCAGGCTGTTTTTCCTAGCTTCTTGCTCATATATGAAGCCTATTCTTCTTCTTTAATTTTCCCCAAATTCCAAAAACACTGTGGCTAAGATGTCCCATTACCTTCTGGACATTCACGATCTCCTCATTTCCTACTCTGAGAACTCTCTCTGGAGTGTCTTTTTCTTTCTCAGGGACAAATGGACTCAAAGTTATCTGTCATCCAATCTTCATATTTGTTCTCTCTTCGCCTACTCCTCTAGAGAAGTTCTAGAGAAGCTGATCTGCTCCTTTGCCCTTCCCAGAGAAGCAATGACAGCACTCACATTCATCAAGCTCTCTTTGATAGTTATTCCTTTCTATTCCATCCTCAGTAAGGCAAAGAGGTCCTATATACTTGGCCTGCCTGAGCATCAGTTGGAAACACATGTGTACATAGGAAGGAAAGACATAGAAGAGAAACTGAAGTCCTGGCTGACTGGGGCTGTAATAAAACTGGGGACTGTGAGAAAAAAAAAGATTCCATTAACAGTCACTGGGGTCATGGGGCCTCTTGTCTGCACTTGGTTTGGGAAGGCTCGCCCGAGGGAATTACTCTCAAAGTCCAAAACTGAGATTTCATTCTGCTGGTAACCACAACACTTGTTTATAGAACTCTTCCAAAGGATGTCATAGGCCTGTTTCAAAATCTCTCAGCTCTGGGCCAGTATTAAATCAGCCATTCATCTCTGAAGAGTGTAGTATTGCTCATAAAACCACCTGAATGCCATTTGTGGTCTGGGATGTATACATGTCCATGAGTGTCTCTCTGTGTGTATGTCTATTAATTCACATCTCTCTCGACCTTCTCAGATAGTTTCAGAGGTATGTATGGTTAAGACAGGACTATGCATTGGGTTGGGGGAGGCTCCATGACCTGTTTTATTATATGCACCTATTTTTAACAACCTATTTCTTTAATTAGAAAAAAATTTATGAGTGTTTTCTTTTAAAAATCATCTCACCTTTAATGTAATGAAGGCCTCATAACCAAAGGGAACCGAAAGAGAGTAAGAATTGTAATGGCTTGCCCAGCAGGCTCCAGTATTCCCTTAAAGGTATATATTTTTTTCTTCTAATTACATCAGGCAGTGATTGGGAGGATGGTAACTAATAATAAGGGTTTCATTGTCTTTCTTTTTTTTTTAGTCACCAATACTCGAATTCCTCATACATTGTACTTTACAAGGAGCTCTGGGGGAGCCATGGTGTGGAACCCTGATCATGTGGCTCGCTGGTACAGACACAGGGCTGTAAAAGAAAGGAGCCTGGGATGGCTTTAATATCCTGTTAGACAGGAGCATGACAGATTAGTGGGGGACTCCTTCCTTCTCAGGAAACCAGGCCTCTGGCTATAGCTTTGTCTTCAGCTCAGTCTTAGATCTTTATAAACACTTTCCTCCTGAACTTTAAAGGACCCATGCTTTTTAGCAACAGTTTAATGTGCATGAAACGAAAACTTAGATAAAGGGTTCAAGCATAAAATCTTATTGAAGGGTCTGATTTCTCAAGATGCTTTCTACAAACTCAGGCTTCACGTATACGTGAAAAATATTTCAAAGGAGAACTTTTTCATCAGGGAAAATACCAGTCTTAAAAATGCATGAGCCTCTATATGTAATATCGAATCTTAATTGCTTTAAAGAAATACAACCTGTTACACCTCATTAGGGACAGGTTGTAGTCAAGGTCCTCAGTTAAGAGTCTTGAATAAGAGATGTCTAAAAATGGAGCAGGGCAATTGGGAGCAATAAGTAGGAATTATATGGATTGGAACCATATGATGGAGAAATATCCGGGGAAGATGAACTATAGAAAAGGGAATGTGAATCTTTATAAAACATGGATAAAAATCTGTAGCAGATGTCCGAGGACAGTAGATGCAAAAGAAGACACATACATTATAAAAACACGTGATATTTATTTGAGAAGACTCAGTATTTACATCTGTCTGTTCTCCCTTAATCCATCAATTTAGTACAATATCAATAAAAACAATAGGGGTATGTTTTAAGAATAATGATAACTAATATGTATTGGGTTCTACTTATGTCATGCACTCTCTGAGTGTTTTCATCTCCTAAATAGTATTTTATGATTATTCATTTCCCCATTCAAGAATTTAAGCCACTTGCCTAAGGTCATGCGGCCAGCAAACCACAGAACAGAGATTCAAACCTGAGGATTCAGACTGTAGCTTAAGCATTATCAGTATTTTCAAACCAACAGAACTGAATAGTGAGTCTAGAAATTGACACAAATACAGAAATCTAGATTTTTATTAAATGTAGCCTTGCGCATCATTGGATGATTATTTGATATCAGAGGTAGCCATCTGGAAACAAAGTTGGACCATAGTCCATTCTTTATACCAAAGTATTTTTCAAATGTATCAAAAATTAAAACATGTAAAAGGAAGCAACAACCATCTAAAGAAATGAGTGACTGAATGACAGATGTTGGGGGAAAGGCACTTAAACTTTATACTACTGCCATTTATTGTCTGCTAAAATTAATTATTTAAAAGAAAAAGAAAATAACGTAAATGTACTAGGCTTCCCTACTGTGTGCACGTGTGTTATAAACAAATACTAGTGGCATTCAGATCTGTTCCTGAACGGATCTCTGAGGAGGTTTACTCTGCCCCAGAAAAATGTGACTGTCTTGTGGTTATTTCTAATGTGATATTATAGATGGTTCACTTTCTATAGTTTCTCATTATTTGAACAGTATGAATTTTCCTCCAGGTTACTAAATATAGCATCTGATTTACTTGAGTGAGAGACTGTGCTAGAATCTGAGGCATCCTTTGTGGGGCAGAGGCTGATTTTTTTTTTTAAAGGTTTTATTTGTTCGTTCATGAGAGACAGAGAGAGGCAGAGAAATAGGCAGAGGGAGAAGCAGACTCCCCACGGGGAGCCCGATGCAGGACCCGATCCCAGGACCCCAGGACCACGACCTGAGCCAAAGGTAGATAGATGCTCAACCACTGAACCACCCAGGCATCCCAGAGGCTGATCTTTTGGAGAATTTAGTTCAGTGCTTCCAAAATGTGGCAATAATGCCACATTTTCTGCAGTTCACATATCCTGGCCCATAAAAAGTGTTCTAAAGTGATCCAGAAGATTAGGAGTCGGTCATTGCTAACAATGGTTGACAAATTTGTGTCCTTTTCTTGACAAAAACAAATCTTTCTTTTGGCTTCGTTGCAAGTTTTTAAACAGAACACAAGAATTCTAAATTTATAAATATATAAATATATATGCAAAAGAAATGGCAATATATTTGATTAGTTTCAACAGTATATTAAGTAAGTGTTAAAGATCTTTGTTTAGTGAAATGACAAGTTGCTTTGCAACTTGCTTTATTTTTTTTTTTTTTTACCAAAAATGTAACATACATGCAATATAACATACATGTCTTCATGTCATTAGGTATATACCTAATTTCTTTTAAAGTTTGTATGTGGCTGTTATATGGCTATACACTAATTACTTAACTAACCCTCTATTGATGGACATACATAATGTGTCCCATTTTTACTGCTACAACTCTGTCAGTGAATATTCTGGTGTGGTAGCTTTTGCATCATGGACACATGACAAAACCACCTCCTCCTAAAATCCAGCAGAAAGAAAAAGAGACTACATGTGGTTGAACATCAGCATTTTTTAATCTTAGAATCTTAAATATGGTAATTAAAACAAAGTCTTCATTATAATTTTTTAAGTTTAAGTTTTTATAAAAATCAGACATTATAAAAATCAGAAAATCAGACATTTTCAAAAAGGAGGTTCACTTATAAAACATTGAGAGAAATGCTTTTAGTTAATAAAGCTTCAATATTCTAATATTTGTTTTATAAGTTCCCATATATTTTAATTTATATTGTTTACTGTATTAATTTGTTTTTTTTTTTTACTGTATTAATTTGTAAGTTGAAGGCTCTCATCATGCTAAATATCTTGCTAATTTAGAATTACCCCCAAATTTGAGATCTCCTAATAAATACTTATTGATGAAAATGCAGTAAACATACCACTTAATAGTTCACCTGAGAAATTAAAGAAGCCAAAGCTACAGGTCAGTAGTAACTTTATCTGAATATATTAACTATAAGCCAAAAGCCTATAAAATGGAAGGAGAAATTCCTAACTAGCTTTTGTTTTATAAAATTGAAATATTTTTAAACAGATGAAATGGAAACTAGTCTGGTTTACATTTTCTTTCTGATTCCTAATGTTTAAGATGTTTTCAAAAGTAATATGCCCTCTGGATTTATTCTGAATAGAGCATCCCTCCTTTTCTGACTTTTACAATTTGAGGAAATATGACAATTTACTTTCTTGTTGCATTGCTTAATCAGCAAGGAGAATCAACCTAGCAATCCAGCAAAGGTGTGGCTACATTATTCAAGACGAATAGTCTCTAAAATACAGTACTATTCCTTTCCACTGGGAAGTTAGTTTCAATTAATGTATTATTAAGCTCATTGTTAACCATTATTAAGCTCACTGCTAACCAACCTTATGGCGAGCTGGGTCCTAGAGCAACTTCCTCCATCAACATGATGGCCAAAAGGCCATCCCGAAGGATCTAAGTTATAGTCACACAAAGGATATTGAGTACATAGTTTGTTTTGTTCTGAACTTCTTCCGACTGTGCCAAATGATTACAAGGTTACGAGGTTAGAGTGTGCTGGATGCACCAGATGCTTTTTATATATTAGCTCTAACTTTGCCTTACATTGTTCTGCCATGTGAGATGCCCTGAGAAAAACTCGTCTCTTCCTTCCCATCAAAGCTGAGAGGAACCCATCAAATATTTTCTCTCTCGGAAATTCTAACTCTTGAATCATTGGTGGGCTATGTATTCACATACTTCCCATCTTTTCCTTCCAGGGCTTAATCACAGTCATTAGGAGGAGGAAAGGGTGGGTTCCCACATTTATAAACTTCTAGAATGAAAGGTTATGAAAAGTCCAAATGTTCCTGTATCTGATCTGGCTTAAAGGGAATGTTGGCAACTCAAATGCTTAGGCGAACGGCTTGCTATGAGCATCCCTGGGTAGGAAGCGGTCAGTAGGTAAGAACTATTATTACAAGATCTACTCAGGAGCAACCTGATGCCTCTGCCCCTCTGAAAGCGAAAGCCTCCTTGAAGTCAATGCATATTTTAAGAGAATACATCAAGGGATAGAAAGAATAGCCACCTTCTAAGAATTGCTCTTGGGAGGGAATAATTTTTTTCAGGTAGGAAGATTAGACTAAAAAGGGCAGGCTTAACTGCAGTGACTGGAATCTGATTCCTAGAAAGGAAGTATAAACAACTGTGTGATTGGTGTTCACACAGAACCTTCAGAGGGATTTACGGGGAGCTCTTTGGAACTTGTCATGCATGTCGCACTGACCTTGTAAACTCAATCACCTAAGTCAGAAGAGGCAGGAGACTTCTCTACACCATAACTTAACAAATCAAATCCAGTTACCCCATGTGACTACCTTTTCCCCTTTTTGGTAGAAAGGATCAAGTCAGTTTGCAACACTCTGAGACATTAAGAATCTTTGGTGGTAAAATTAAAGAAACAACAACGGACATGCTATTTGAGGAGATGGGGTTGGAGAAAGAAGCAAAACTGGGAAGTGACACTGAACTTGGAAGACTGGGGAAGAGAAGAAAATTCACTACAGAGAAGGACATATGTTTTGGCAACATAGACCCTGCCACTAGTCAGTTCTAGAGGGAATGATAGGAGTAGGAAGAGCAATTAAAAAAAAAAGAGAAGAAAGAAGAAGAAAAAGAAGAAGAAGAAGAAGAAGAAGAAGAAGAAGAAGAAGAAGAAGAAGAAGAAGAAGAAGAAGAAGGGGAAGTGATTAAAGCTTATTCAGCATTTGAAAACTAACAAAGCATTGGTAATCACCACATTCCTATTTATGGGCATCTGAATCACAGGCTAACTAAGCTCAGTCTGGGCTGACTGAGTGAAAAGGGGTCTGTCCCCTCACAAAAATAATAAATATATTACTGGGATAGTGACCTAAAGGAGAAATTCTTTTATTTTTTAAAGATTTATTTATTTATTTGAAAGAGAAAGAGGGCGAACAGGGGCAAGGGCAGAGGGAGAAGGACGAGAGAATCCTTAAGCAGACTCCCTGCTGAGCCTGAGGCTCCATCCTTGGACCCTGAGATCCTGACCTGAGCGGAAATCAAGAGTCAGTTGCTCAACCCACTGAGCCACCCAGGCATCCCTAAAGGAGAAACTCTTTAAAAATGTTGCTCTGAGCTACAGAATTTAAATGGGTAACATACTGACTCTATTTAAATTCCACCTACAATGTAAATCCCAGGAGATTTTCTGGTATACTTTTCACACTCTGAGTGGGAACTTAGCTTTTATAATATTTATTACATTTGGATGACAATTATATTGCCTTTCCTTACCTACCAGATCAATTTACATTTTTCCCCTCAATTTTTACTTATCATATGTAATGCTTGGTAACAAAAATAAATTTTTTAAAAAGAAAATATCTCATACCAGTTTAGTTTACTCACTAGTTTACAGTAGTTGGATTCTTTGAAACTAGATATCATGAGAATATTTCAGGGTTTGGAACTTGTGCATACAAACCAGCTGGGCTTTGTTTAAAATTTTAAAGCCTTCAAATATTTTACTGAAAGAAACCCAAGATATCTTTTTTTTTACAGGTGCCAAGAGGTCACATTTTTATTGGTTCATCTGTATGTCATATAAAAAGCCTTTAATATTTTTAACCATAGTAGGTCTCTAGGTTCCCTGCCTAATCACCTTCATCTCATCACGAGGGGTTAATTTGAGTCTAACTTTTGTTAAGCATGGAATTTTTTATGGGAATCACATTTAGTCAAACTGGTTCATTTTTCTATTAAAAGGCATGTAATAAACAAAAGAAGCAGGCAATGCACTTGCTCTTCATGGAATAACCAGGCTACATTTAATTTAGAAACAGTTGTGTTGAAATAATTTGTGCATTTGGGGGAAAATTCATGGTTATTCAACTATACTTTCCTCCTAGCTCCTCTCACGGAAAGCAAAGGTGGAAGGTGTTGCCAGACAAGGCGTTGAGGTTCTGGGACAGGTAAGAGAGTGGGGAAATGCATCTCCAAATATCTGGTTGTTCTTCCTCAGGTCAAATGGTATCCTAGGGGGTACCTATCAAGCTTGATGATCCTTCCCATAGTGAAATCTGGAAGTTTCTGCACTGATTATTTATTGCTAGTTACTGTTCATTACCAACACACACACACACACACACACACCCCAAACTCACTCTCTCTCTCTTTCTGTCTCTCTCAATCTCTCTCTCTTTTTCTTTCTCATTTTTCTTTGACATCTCTGTACCGTAGGGCAGTTGTCTGGCTTCATTTTATCAAAGAGTAAAATAAGTCCAGGGTAACCTAACATAGTTAACAGAAACAGGACTAAAAATTTTGAGTCTTAGTTCCAGACCAGGCATGGGTGCCCTGAACCCCTGTGTTGAGAGGTGCCATTTCTGGGAACCAGAGCTCTATTCACATAAACAGCTGCAGAATCTAGCAAGGAAATTTATGTAATTAGCGAAGCAGGCAGTGATAGGATTTTTGGCTTCAGATTCAAATTCCACTTCATGATTCCAAGGTGGAGAGTGTTTTGTTATCTACCCACGTGGGGACTGATTTCCCTCTTAGGCCTCTAAATCAAATACCAGTCCTGTGGCAGGAGCCCAAGAAACTAATAAGAGATCGAGGCAGCAAATTCTCATGCGTCCACTCCCCAAATCTTTGGGTCACAGTTCCCAAGTGAAATTCAAATAGGGGAAACAAAGCTGGGCACTTGGTACTATTCCTCTTGTCAGGTAGTGGTGTTAGTCACCCCAGAGGGCCTGGCCGGGGTCACTCAGAATGACTCCGGGGCACTGTGTTTATCAAGGAATTGGGAGACAGCTGCACATTCTTGCTTTGAGGTCTTTCTAGGGGTGGAGAAGGGACTTAGTTGGCTCTCTTTACTCTGTGCCCCGACATGAAGCTTAAGAACCCCCTCCCTTGCTTGAGGCACCATCTCATTCAACATCCCTTCTTTTGTTTATTTATTGTGCAACCTATAGGTGTATCACCTCAATTATAAACCCAGACAGGGGCTTTCCCTCCCCACACCCCCATTCCCATCATCTAATAACTTTCCTTGGGTGAGCTGGCACAGGTCCTATGGAACAGATCCCACACATGTCCACCGTCTCTCTAGGCGGCATCCAGGGCAACGTTTACCTCCACCCTGGAGCCCCCGCTTGGTTAGCTGATGCACAGTCCTTGGAATGTTCTTCCAATTGGTGAGTGAATCTGATGGGCAAATGGCAAAGAAAAGGACAGGAGGGGTAGAGGGCAGGAGTAGAAACCTAGCAAGGAAAGGAGAGGGGAGGACCACAAGCATTGTAGCCCCAGTCTTTAGCTATAAACCTTTGAGTCATAAAGAATGACTTTGAGGAGTGGACTGAATCCTGTTTGACTCAGAGAATATTCCAGTACCTGTCCCAGCTTGACTTACAACCTTGACATGTTTCTCACATCTACACATGGTTTTCAGGGGTGCTTCCTCCTGGATTGGGTGGCTAGGCAGTCCCATCTCCATCTCACCTCACTCAGAGGGCCTTGGGAATGTCTCCCTGCTTTTTCCTCTCTCTCTCTCTCTCTCTCTCTCTTACTTGGCATTTGTTAGACTTCCAGAAAGATTTGGCTTTGAGACCATAGAAAGCTTAATGCCCGCTAGCGCTCTTTAAAAGAGAGGGCTTTTATCACAGAGGGGAGAAGAACAGGTAAGGATTGTCAATGTCCTTTAATGTTTTGGGGAAACACTATGTGCAGGAGAAGGTGGTGAACAGGATGGATTGGGGGTGGTGGCAGTGGGGGAGATGCACCTATAAAAGATTATTCTATATCTGACCCAATCTCAGCTAGTCTCTTTTCTTCCTGCAAAAGACACCACCTATGTGTACACAAGGCAGCACGGAAACCCAGATGAATATGTGTATTAACAACTCCGGCATGATGACTGCAAAAATAATAAAGCTGAAAACTCCAGGAGCAGCTCTCGGTATTTCAATAGGGTGAACAAGTGGTAGCAATCCTTTGGCATAACCGTGTGGACACTTTTTCAAAGAAAAAGTCCTGGCACTAATTCTGATCCTAAATTATAGCCTCACTCCTTCCCAGCTCCCACCCAGCCCTGGCATGAGGTTGACTGGTTCATGTGCCTCTGCTACTTCTGGAAGTGTATCACCTCCTTTAGAGAGACTACTCCCTGGCCAGGATACCTCTTGAGATATAGGACACAAAGAACATATAGAACAACACGGTGCTTCTTAACCTGTGGAACGTTGGCCTGTTGCGGGAGGCTTGCACTTCCTGTGGAGTGTTCATGAATCCATATTTGCAGCATATATAAACTGAAGGGACAAACTATTTCATTCAGATACCCACACTGTTATCAAAACACAGGTAGATGCTTTTGTGATGAATAAAATGCAAATTCATTTCAAAGTACACTAAATTCATAGCAGCTTCTTTTGTATCATATTTCAATCAATAAAGAATAAAAGTACAGATAGAGTTCTGAGGGGAATTACAAAAGTTTTTCTTTTTCTTTAATAAAGAATTAATACCTGGAAGGCGGAGAACCACCGTGGAAGAGTGCCTGCCTAGATTCGGAGACTTTTAGTAAAACAAACACTGTAGTTACTGTTATTGGAACAGCTTTCCTCCTTAATGGAAACACCATAAGAAGGAGTTCAGGAAAAAGAAACAAGGAATGGCCCTGGCAGAGAAACTGAAAACGATTTTGGAGACTGAAGAATATCAAAGTAAAAGCAATTATTGTCTTGGCAACTAACTGGTCGTAGGCAATAGTCTTAACCAACTGAATTTGGGAGTCATAGATACTTATCAAATTGGCAGATCTCTCTCAAGGTCATTGTCTGCATTTGTAAATGAGGTTGATACCAGATAGCCTCCTGAAGTATGACGTTGAGCCTCCCTAAGCAATAACCAGGTATTATTATTATTACAGTCATACTCCCAACATGCATACATGACCAGCTCAAGGACAGCCAGGCAGCCTATGATTTTAGCCTCAACTCTAAGTTTCTGTTAACTAGCTAGCAGTCAGCTGGAGTCCCTCCTCTCATAGTATTACCATACTTTTTTAATAGAAGTTAAAACTGCAAAAAAAAAAAAAAAAAAAAAAAAAAAAAAAACCAAAAAAACCCAAAGAGTAATTCATACCTTCATTCACAGCACATTTCACCTGCATTCAGTTAGTATGAGATTGTTTGATTGGTAAATTGCACGATTAGTTGATCCAAGTTGGAACAAAGGAACATAATTCATTTAGTGCTTAGCACTGGATCTGAGAAAGTATCCAGGATCAAGAAATGATTTTGAAAATGGAAAGCTCTTTATTCTAAGGTTAGCAGACAGTAAAGTAGAGGAGGAGTGGTTTCTTAAAATCTCATGTGAAGGATTAATATAGCCAGATGCCTGTGGTAACCCTAGTGAGAGTGGTGGTGCCCCTTCTATGTGTGCAGTGCAGTGGGGAGGCCATGGGGAGTGGTGCACTGTGGTGGGTGAATCAGAAGGAAGCAGGAGGAAGGTGCTGACTACATCTAGAATATGATGGCTGAAACTATTGAGTCTGGGAAGAAAGAGCTAGCAAGATCAAGATGGTACTCATTGTGGTCCAATGTGATGGTCCACTATTCATCCATCAAACCAGTTGGGCTGGTCATTGGGCAATGACCAAGCCCCTTGGCTTTCTAGGATCTTTCTGTGACATCTCACCCCCGATATTCCTTTTCAAAGGCTTTCTGTGGCATTGACTTGAACCAGCCCTTATGTATACGAAAATATTAACTGGAGACCATTTGTATGGGACACAGTGTGAGATGTGGTTTGAATTTCATCCCTCTGTAGTTAGCAAGGTAAAATCAGAGTAAACATTCATACTTAAACATCAGGAGAAAACTCTTTTCATAATTATGGTTTAACTCAGGGACTTTTCCCTCCAGAGCTTTTGCAAATGTCCCGCATAGAAACTGTTGATTTGTGTTGACTAAAGTTGTTTGTTGGCTTGGATAATTCAGAGGAATAGCCTGAAAAACTATATTAGTGAGAATGGAGCTATGATGGCTATAAAATTAAATCCAAATCAGCAGACTGTGAGTATGCATTTTCCATTTTCTGGTGGGTTTTGTGTATTTTGTGGGTGCAAGTGAATGTGCATGTGATAACCCTGGAAGTCAGGAAAGGGGAGCACCACCAGAATAGGTAAGTTGTAGAATGGATAGAAATCTGGTTCTGTGATTGGTTCTATTGGTTTTTCTTTGTTTTTTTTTTTTAAGATATATATTTTTAAAGATTTTATTTATTTATTCATGAGAGACAGAGAGAGAGAGAGGGAGAGGGGGAGAGAGAGAGAGAGAGAGAGAGAGAGAGAGAGGCAGAGACACAGGCAGAGGGAGAAGCAGGAAACCTGATATGGGACTCGATCCCAGGACTCCAAGATCACGCCCTGAGTCAAAGGCAGATGCTCAACTGCTGACCCACCCAGGCATCCTTATTGATTTCTCTTTGTACTTGGCTTGCCAGATAAAATGCAGGATTCCTAATGATGTTTGAATTTCAGAGAAATGGCTATTCTTTTTTTTTTAGTGTAATTATGTCCCATGTGATATTTGGGACAGATTTATACTAAAAAACACCTCATTGTTTATCTGAAATCCAAATTTTACTGGGCCTTTTGTATTTTTCTTTGCTAGTTCTCATAGGTCTACTTTATACTATGATCTTAATGGATTCTCACTGTTAAGTTAAAAAAAAGTAGATGAAGGAAAGATAAGTGGTTTAATTCAGAAAGGGAATAAGTAGGCAAAGAATTTGAAGAGCTTTGGGCATGATGTACTGACAGGTGGCTGGTACATGGACCAAGCAGCAGTATTTCTATATTTCCAGAGATACTCTAGCCTTGTCACAAAGTGCTCTGGTCCTGAGTATTTAGTTTCCACAGCTGGCTAGTGGTCTCTACTCCTATGTTCTATTGGCACCACTAACACAGTACTGCTCACAGTCCACTGTTCAGGTGGACACATGGCCAGGACTTCTGTTTGCCATGGCTCTTGTGGAAAGAAAGATTTGGCCAGGGTCCCTGAAACTTCAACAGCTGCCACTTCAGCTACATTTTCCTGAAGAGTATAGCAAAAGCAGTGGCCACTTTAATTAAAACATTAGCCTCCACACCTTCGTGTATTCCTCTACTTTAGTGCAATGAACTGACCACAGATGAGTGGCAGTGATTCTGTTTCCACTTGGTCATGTGGTCCTGACTAGAAGTAAGGTGAATGGCTTCCCTGGATCCATTTCTTTCACTCAGGTGGCTAGATGTGCAGAGAAAGGCAAATTGAGGAAAAAGCATTAAGTCTAGGTCTACCGATATTATATCCCCTCGTGGTATGTCCTGATACTCTATCCCTAATTATGCCATTGAGCCAGGGCTAATTTCCTTAGAGGTGGGAAGGAGGCCCTGGGGTTGTGCAGGAGCTATATCTCTGCACCTTAAAGCATATGGCCAAATAGCATCCCCCCCCCTTTCTTCTCAGTCCTTCCCTTAAGGACACCATATCATCTAAGTATGCAGGCTCAGAACCCTGGCATCTTTTTTTGACTACTTACTCCTTAATGTGATTCTCTTCCCCTACAGCTAATGAGGTATTAGGCCTGACACATTCTTCCTCTGATGTGCTTCTTCCCATGTCCTTGTTTTTACCCTCATTCAAGCCATCACTACTTTCCATCAGGATTAGGGGCCACTGACAGGTCTTCTTCTACCTGACTTCTCTGCTCTTTAAGCCATCTTTTTAAAACTGATGAAATAGGGATCCCTGGGTGGCGCAGCGGTTTAGCGCCTGCCTTTGGCCCAGGGTGCGATCCTGGAGACCCTGGGATTGAATCCCATGTCGGGCTCCTGGTACATGGAGCCTGCTTCTCCCTCTGCCTGTGTCTCTGCCTCTCTCTCTCACTGTGTGCCTATCATAAATGAATAAAAATTAAAAAAAAAAAAGAAAGTTAAAACTGATTAAATAAGCCAACTCATTCAGACTAATTATTTTTTCTCAAGCACACCTCTGATTATGTGCTTGGCTATTTAAAATCCTTCAAAAACTCCATATCTCATACCAAGTGGATCTGGCTACAGAAGAGGAAAACTACAGTCACGGAGAACCAGGAGGGGGCTAACGGATGATTCCAGAGGCCACTGGGAATTTGCTGCCCTGTGGCCCTTGAGAGAATCCCTTATTTGTCAGAGCTGGCAGGGAAGTGGGGAGGCTTCCTGAGCCATCAGCCCACCATTTTCATAGGATAAAAATGAGCAAGTTAGAGAAATTTTGTCCAGTTCATCTCCTTTCAAAGGAAACTAAAACCCTAAAAATGGACTGACTCTGAATGAATAATAAAAAGACTCCAAGTGAGCTGAGCTACACAACTAGAGGAAATAAACAAAGGACCTCTTCTAGTGGAAGGAATCTGTGTACATTCTAGGGTAAACACTTGGGTAGAGGATAATTTGGCAAATGGTTACAAAGGGAATTAAGGGGGTAAAAGGTACAAAAGCTAACTGAGGTAGACTTTGCTAAGCCTCCCTTTGTCTTAACATTTCCTATGTTCTTAAATCTAATTGGTCAAGACTTTTTCTGAAAGGTTGTAAGGGAATTTAATCTGTACATTAGGGATTTGGGGACTCTTTAGTAAGCGACTCTGATTACACAGAATTATATATATTATGTGTGTGATCTGGACCATAGCTCCCCTTGGATTTACCTGAGGTTCTTACACTCATTTTCCTCAGGATTACGGATTAAAACTGAATGGCTTCTCAGTGGGGATGGTGGGGTATTTTATCTACTGGGTCTTGATGCTGTTATTTGTCTCCTGATTGATGATGCCTGAAATCAAGAGTCTAGCTCCTGAGGAGAGCACAGCTTTTCACTTGAGCCTCGCTATGTGAGAAGTCATCATGGCAGCCACGAAAATGAATTTTTTTTCTAACAACCACCATTGGATCAGTGGTGTAACTCCAGGAGGAGCCCCCCAAACCATGTTTATTTGATCCATACAGTCCTGCCAATGGCATCACCTGCATGGATTATTTTAGCCATTATTTTAGCCATATTTATTTAACATATGCAGTCTAACTTAACATTTGCTGTTTCATGAAACCATGACTTAAGACAAAAGCAAAAACTAAACTTATTTTGGGGTTGCTCAATCAAAGAATTTGGTCTATAACTGACAATACACAGCGAGGACCATTTCCTTTTTGTAGAATGTTATTTTGTTTTCTAAAAAAAAAAATAGCAAATCCACATTCTCTATTCATTTTCTGGGCTCTCAGGAAAATGAAGCTTTTGAAAATGAGGCTCATGCTAGAGGTTGTCTCAGAGAAGGTCTCTTTATGCCACAGTGATTGCATTTCTAAAAACATTGCCACACTGTACGCACCCTCCATGGCTTATTCCCTTATTATTCTTATGAGGCCATGTGTAAGACAAAAAAAAAAAAAAAAAAGAGATGTATCTTTAAGGCTTTTCTTGAAAGCCTGTAAAGAAGTTATTAACATGAATGTTAGAGCGTTTTCCACAATTTTAATGCATGGACAAGCCAGTATTATTTCCTAGATGAATTTCTTCTTTCCAGAGCTCTGATCTGCATCTAGATCTTGTCCCAGATACATTTCAGTTCATCGTAACATCAGGTGTCAAAGAGGAATATCTAATAGGGCATTTTAAGTCTCTTTTACCCCCAGCAGCACCTTGAAGCTATTTCTATTGTTCCTGTCATGAAAATAAATGAGACAAGCTCAGAAATTGATTCTTATGCTTAAAATACATAGATTAATGGTCAGGATATTATTGCCAATCAGGAAAGGGAGTGGAAAGGAACAGTCACAAGGACCTCAAAAGAAGGAAAAGGCACAATATCTTTTGTCTTTTGTTCTGAGATGGAAATAAACTGTCTCCAGTCCTGATAAGCCTCCTTTTGATCTTCCTCTTGCAAAAAAGGAGAAATAAACAACTGGCTGTTTTGCATTTGCTTTTAAAATTCAATGTGAAGTCCACACTAAACCAATTATTGAGGGGCATTATTTCGGTCAGCGAGCCACACCAGTGACCTTCTCATCATTCTATCTGCTTTCCTAAGGAGGCCCCAAAATCCCCCGCAGCAGTCAGGAAATGGCCTCGATGATTAGAGTTCTGTTTTTCCTGATGGTGACCCTGTGGTTAAGACCGTTGGATAGAAAAGTTTAATTTATTATGATAATGTTAGGGGGAGCGCACACTCCTCCGTGCACTATAGAAAAGGTCATGGGTATAGGAAGTGAGATTTAGAGTTTTCTGTGAAGTTTATTATTAGTCCAGAAATAGCATATGGGCATATATCTTTATCTTCACCGCAGTATGGGTCAGAAGGAAATGTGATGTGTAGTATTTGGAAATTTGGGGGCTTTACTACTGGATAGCTCAAGGTTAGAACCTAGTTCAACATGATTCGTTCTTAAGTTTTGATTAGTTTGTTTCTCAGAGATCAACTTTATCCAATGAGATGCTATTTTCAGAATGTTTATATTTTAATATCTCAGAACCAGAACTAAAAGGAAGCTGTGGAGCGTAGTACTCTCCACCCCCGCCTTTGGAGTTGGAAAATAGAGGAATTGAAATGTAGGCTCTGTTGTTGAATTATCTGTAAGAACTCGGGTAAGTTGCTTAATCTCACAAATGTGAGTGTTTTTATAAAATAGGAAATAATTTCTACCTTTTGGAGTCTGATTACTTTTACATTTATAACTAATATGCGTAAAATATCTTGGACCATCACCAGATTTTTAGTGGAAATCTCAGGGGAGAACAGCTCTTTTTACTAATAAAAACCACACTGGTCAGGTGTCAGGGTACCTGGGTTTTGGTCCACACTTGGGTGATAAAACTGGCTTTATGGCTCTGGCTGAGTCTTAGTCTGTGGAATATCAATTGCTTTCTCTGAAAAATTAAAGAGAGGGTCTAAATCAGGACTTAAGGGGCACCTGGTGGCTCAGTTGGTTAAGCGTCTGCCTCCGGCTCAGGTCTTGATCCCATGGTCCTGGATCCCATGGTCCTAGGGAGCCTGCTTGTCCCTCTGCCCCTCCCCCACCTCATGCTGTCTCTTAAATAAATAAAAAAAATCTTTAAAAATAAATCAGGGCTTAGAAAAAGAAAAAAAAAAGCCTATTGGTTTATTGCTTTTCATCAAATTCTCCGAGGGATTAAGAACATGAAAGAACATTTCATGATTTCAGTGTCCTAAACTCTAAAATTCTGTGATTTATGAAATACAACTGATTTCAAGCTTATTTTGCACATAAATTTTAATTTTTGTTAATTGTTATTAGGCAATGCTATGCTAGAGAAGGCCACTGATGTATATATAGTGAAATTTGTTAGGGTTAAAAGATACGATGTTTACAATTTTATGTATTAATGTTTGAAGACCCAGAAATCCTTGTAGGATGAGACACAGAATGTCTCATTTAAAATGCAATCATAGTCACTGAGAAGAATAGTCATTAAACAGTCTTTCAAAGGAATTAGAAATGAATGTGTTTTATGAACTGAGAGTAAGATATAAAGGGGCATGCATTACTGATTCCAGATCACTCTGAAAATATATTTTTATACATTACAGTAAGCAGGAGTTGACACTATTTCGCAGAAATCTAGTGCCTGAGGGATAGAGTTCGTTAGGGTGTCTGGTGAGAAAAATGAGAGAGGTAGTCTCAATCATGGGCTTTTAACCTGCGGGTTTAGGGTGAGGATCTAACCTTTTACACACTGCTCAAAAGCATGAGGGTCCACAGGGGACCACTTTGTGTCTAAGGGCTCCTACCACTCTGAAATTCTGTGACTTGACAAAAGAGAACTCAGTTCACATTTATTGAATATGTTAATTTCACTTTTTTTTATTTATGGATTTTTAGGGTATGCAAGGGTGGTCATGTCAGAATCTGCTGAAGCAGTGGGAGAGAGTGAAGTGCTAAGCTTATCAAAGATTCAGAATCCTTCAATGGTGCAGGAGAAACACATGATTTCCCCTCCCCCTCTCTAGTTACACTGGGATGCGGGAGACAAAGAGATAGAACTGGTACTAAATTGCCATCTCCTCCCAATAAAGTGTCAAAGGTTTTTATAAAGCACTCAGGGAGACTTCTATGAATGATACAATTTATGCCATGGAGGCTAAAGTGACTAAACTGACCCAAATTTATTCTTATTCTTAATTCACATGATTTTTAAAAATTGTGAATTTATTTATTTATTTATTTATGATTTTATTTATTTATTCATGAAAGACACAAAGAGAGAGAGAGAGGCAGAGACATAGGCAGAGGGAGAAGCAGGCTCCAAGCAGGGAGCCCGATGCAGGACTCGATCCCAGGACTCTAGGATCTTGACCTAAGCAGAAGGCAGACGTTCAATGCTGAGCCACCCAGGTATCCCATTTTTATTTTTTTAAAAGATTTTATTTACTTATTCATGAGAGACAGAGAGAGAGGGAGAGACATAGGCAGAGGGAGAAGTAGGCTCCATGCAGGGAGCCTGATGTGGGGCTCGATCCCAGGACTACGGGATCATACCCTAAGCCAAAGGCAGATGCTCAACCACTGAGCCACCCTGGTATTCCAAAATAGTGAATTTTTATTTTTATTTTATTTATTTATTTATTTATTTATTTATTTATTTTTAAATTTTTATTTATTTATTCATGATAGTCACAGAGAGAGAGAGAGAGAGGCAGAGACAGAAGCAGGCTCCATGCACCGGGGGCCCGATGTGGGATTCGATCCCGGGTCTCCAGGATCGCGCCCTGGGCCAAAGGCAGGCGCCAAACCGCTGCGCCACCCAGGGATCCCTGAATTTTTAAATTCTGAAAAAATGCACTGAGTTTCCATAGGTGCTCTACTTTCTTTTAAAACAGTTTATGTGCAAGAGAAAGCAGGTTTCCATGGAAGGTCTAACATATAACATCTAATTAAGACTTGCAAAGGGTACTGCTCAAGATTACATTAAGGCTCAAAATCCCGTCAGGGAAGTCAGTGTTTCTAGTGTAGGTGGTGCCCTAGGTCAGGACCTGTTGGGGAGGGAAGGAAGGAAGAAGCTTGAGTTTATAGTATCCTACTGCTGTAGATAAAAGAATGCCTGTCCTTGGGAGCAGTAGAGCAGAGCTTGGGATTAGTTTATAGGCTCAGAACTGAGTCTATGAAGATAAGTGGGTCCACACGTGATCAACCCCATAAAAAAGTTGATCATAATAACACCAACCCAACAAGAATAATAATTATGCTTCATATATATGGCGCCATTCTTTTGAGAAAAATGTACCTTTTATAGACATCATTTGGGGGTGCTATTTTTATAACTAATTTATAGAGTCTGGGGAGTTAAAGAGGCAATTATTTATTTTAAGAGTTAAGTTCCTAGCCTTGTAAGGTGCTTGTGCAGATGTTACAGTAACACACTTTCAACCTCACTAATAGTGACCCCTGACAGGGTGTGGCCAGCGGCTCCTCAAAGCAAAATCACTGCTAGGAAAATATCTGAATAAGAGAAACCAAAGGAAGGAAATCACCAATTACTTAGTACCTAGTGTGTTCCTAATATGCGGTGCTAGGATTTTAACGCTTTGTTGCTCATTTATTCCCCACATTTAATCATTTCCTGTGAGATAAGTAGTAGTATTTCAGTAACTGTTGCAGTTACCGTAAGATTAAATGAGGCCATACATATAAAAGCATTTAGATCCGGCTTGGAAAACAGCAATCCCTCAGTATATGTCAGCCACTACTGTAATTCCCTTTTATAGAAGATACAATTTAGACTCTGTTTCTTTTTTTTTTTTTTTTTTGACTCTGTTTCTTTTAGAGACTTCCTAACATAGTTAGCAAGTGACAAAGTAGGGATTTGAACTTGCCAGAAGTTAATCAGGCATATGTACCATTTTGAACAAACTTCTCATACAGATTTGTACTGTTGTTTGAATATCAAAAAATGGAAGTTCTGCTCCTCAGGAGCTTAATTGATCTAACAGGAGTTTACTAAGTCCTGTATCAAGAAGAACACAGGAATCAGCTCCCACAATCGTCCCAAGGCATCAAGATTCAATTTAACAAACTCCAGAATACCCTCATCTTGAGTTCCTTGTCTCTTGTTAATTTCTCCTTCTCCAACTTTCTCAAATTGATGTAGCTGCTTCTCTGACCTCAGACCCCCACTAAGTAACAGAAAAGGCATTAGTCTGTATAAAATATTTTCTTTCCCCCATATGTTTAATGGTAATTGATACTGCATTTCTTTCCAGCACATTTACGATGAGTGTTTTGAAGTGTCTTGAGCTTTGAGGAAATACATTTTTTAAAATCAACATATTTTTGAAAGATGCTTTCTGGAATTGTCTTGAATATCTTAAAGTGAATAAATATTTGAGCCCTGTTTTGAAAGTTCCCCATCAGATGTTTGGCTTCTTGCAAACTAATGGAAGAAATCCTCTGGACACACTCTAGTTCTTCCCAAGGTTCACATGGGATGGAAATCTAAGCTTTCTGAGTGTTCTCCTTTTTCAGACGAATCTGATTTGTTAACTTTTGGTTCTTCCCAAGAAACCAAGTAACAATTCCCTTTCTTTCTTTGTTCTGCCTCTTTTTTCCAGCTCTTGGATTAGGGATAAAGCTAGTAAGTTTTTAAAATTTAAAGTATCCTTGAAACTAGAGGTTTGGGATAATTTGAGAATAGAATGTATTTTGGGAGCTGACATTAATTGAGCTGGTCCATTTCTCTACCCAAATGCTAAGTCATAAGAAAAGTCTACTTTTTCTAGCTTAAACATTGCAGATGGATGTTTATGTGTTTCATCTTCATCTTTTAACCCTCTGCCTACACTCTCACTTCCTTCTTGTTTTTTAAAGATGTATTTTTTTAAAATCACCATGTTTTTGAAATAATTATAAACTCATAAAAAGTTGCAAAATTATAGTTATCACTCAACTTTCCCCCAAACCAAGAATTGATTGGCATAATACAATAAACTGTATACTTTAGTCAGATTTCACAATTTTTGCACATCCTCATTTTTAAGCAATGTCTTTGTGGATGATTCTATGACCCTTTATCACGTGTATGTATAGATCCATACAACCATCACCACAATCAAGATACAAAAGTGGGATCCCTGGGTGGCGCAGCGGTTTGGCGCCTGCCTTTGGCCCAGGGCGCGATCCTGGAGACCCGGGATCAAATCCCACATCGGGCTCTCGGTGCATGGAGCCTGCTTCTCCCTCTGCCTGTGTCTCTGCCTCTCTCTCTCTCTCTCTGTGTGACTATCATAAAGAAATAAAAATTAAAAAAAATTAAAAAAAAAAAGATACAAAAGTGTTCTATCACCACAGGCGATCTCTGTCCTGCTGCTCCTATTAAGTCACACCCTGCCTCCACTTTCCTAGCCTCTGAAGTCACTTATCTGTTCTCTATTTCTATGTTTGTCTTTCACAGAACATTCTATAAATGGAGTATATGGTATATGTCACTTGTTTCTTAGGAACAAAGAATCAACGTATCCACTTTTAGACATGAATCTCTCACAGTCAAACTTTGTAGAACCTTATTTTGTTTCTAGCTTGCTGTGCTTTTCTGGATATGCACTTTCTTATTTTATCTCATAAAAATAAAATATATTACAATCAGGTCAGGACCTGGTTTGGTTTTATAGCTTTTGAAGAAAATTTTAATATGCTTTTCATTGGTACTCTGTTTCCTCTAGGGAAAAAAAATGAGGGATAAAAATTGCTTACAAATGAGAATGTCTTTCCCTATAAAAAAGATGGTTGTAGGAGGCAGATTATTGCCCCTTCCACCCCCATGTCCATGTCCTAAGCCCAGGAACCTATGTATATATTATACTACACAGCAACAGAGAATTAAACTGGCAGATAGAGTTGTTTGCTAAACAGTGGGCTTTCAAATAGAGAGATTATCCTGGATTATCCAGGTGGGCCACTGTGATTACAAGGGGTTTTACTTGTAGGTGAGGGAGTAGAAAGGGAGGTCGGAATTGATGCAGTATGGGAAGCATGCGATGGTTACTATTGACTCTGAAGATAAAGGAAGCATCCTGGAGCTGAGGAAGGTGCACGGCCTCTAGAAGCTGAGAAGGGCAAGGGAAGCATTCTCCTCTAGAGCCTCCAGAAAGGAATGCAGCCCTGATGACACCCTGAATTGCGCCCAAGCGAGACTCATTTTGGACTTCTGACTTCCAGAACTGTAAGATGATAAATTTGTGTTCTTAAAGGTTTGCGGTAATTTTTTTACACACATAATAAATTCACATTGTTTTAAGACACAGACTTGGAAAGTCACATGAAGTCACAGATAACGAACTCAATGGGCAATCCTAAAACGATTAAAGGAGATATTTTGTAGAAATATTTTTCTGTGATTTTTAAGAGCAGAATAAAATTTTGTCTGTCTAGACTGATGGCGTTAACAGAAGATCTGTTGGGAGGCAGACCTATCGATTAATTAATTAATTAATTAATTAATTTTTTATTGGAGTTCAATTTGCCAACATATAGCATAACACCCAGTGCTCATCCCATCAAGTGCCCCCCTCAGTGCCTGTCACTCAGTCACCCCCACACCCCACCCACCTCCCTTTCTATAACCCCTTGTTCATTTCCCAGAGTTAGGTGTGTCTCATGTTCTGTCTCCCTTTCTGTTATTTCCCACTCATTTTTTCTCCTTTCCCCTTTATTCCCTTTCACTATTTTTTATATTCCCCAAATGAATGAGACCATATAATGTTTGTCCTTCTCCGATTGACTTATTTCACTCAGCATAATACCCTCCAGTTCCATCCACGTCGAAGCAAAGACCTATTATTTTTAAATTAAATTATTAGGTCAGAAGAAGAAGCTTACTCTGAAGAGAGGTTTTATTATAAATGATACCCTCAAACCTTAAAATATTTCCATAATTATCCTTCCTGTAAAAAACAATAAATGTTGAGGAAGCAATCGGGAACTCAGCTTTAAATAATCTCGATTAAATGCAAACTAAACAAATAGATGCCATGCTATTTTTACTAAGAATTAAAATATATCATACACTTACTTCCGGCATATCATCCATTAACAAATTTTTGTTCAGTGCCCAATACTTCCTGGATGAATTAGCAGTGTGCTAGGTCCATGAGAGATAAAGAAAAACTTCTCATGGAGTTTACAACTCTGTTTCCAAAGATAAGATTCACATGCAGAACAAGCCATAATTAACAATTCCAGTAGAAGATAGATAAGGGTTCTATTTTTGTTAAGACCTAAGCCCTGTAGCGGGTGATGAAGGTGACCTGTGAAGGCAGGAAGCTCACGAAGGGCTTCCCTGGAAATAGAGACAGGAGCTAGGCCAGGAAGGATGAGTAGAACTCACAAAGGTGCAGATGGTGTGTATCAAGCACCAGCAGCAACTTCCGTCATACTTACCGAGAACTTACTTTGTACCAGGCACTGTTCTAAGTAATCTAAATAATTAGATTATTTAATCCTCATAAGACCCAATGAGGTAGGTATTCTTACGATTTTTATTTTACAGATGTGGGAATAGAGGTCTGAGTTGAAAGAAAATTAGAATGAACTGGTAATGAGGAAGTCATCAGGTTCTATAGGACACTGAAATGTTTCAGGTGAGGACTTTGCTTAGGTTCTTTGCTTGCTACATACTCACAGGATTCCCTTGTCTAATGGTTGCCA
The DNA here is from genome assembly GCF_011100685.1 of Canis lupus familiaris. Classification (NCBI taxonomy): domain Eukaryota; kingdom Metazoa; phylum Chordata; class Mammalia; order Carnivora; family Canidae; genus Canis; species Canis lupus. Next base: position 37,439,159 of record NC_049237.1, read on the forward strand.
GGAATGACGCCTATGGGGTAACCAAGACACGTGTGCAAAAGGAACACAAGCAACTCTAAACTGTATACTCTTGAGGGGAAATAAAATTCTTCAGTGTCAAAATTGTGTGGTAGAAGAAGCAAGGACTTTTCTATTTTTATTAAAGAAGTAGAAGTCAACTGGCTCTGCTAGAGGTTTAAAGAGTTGTTGCAACAAGAAGAAAACAGCATAAGATAAAAGCTTACTTGTGCAGGAGTCCTATTGGTATCAATAAGAATGAAATGTGTTGGGGGGCTAAAGGTGGTGATTTCTAGGAACAAAATATTGGATTGGTCATTGGTCATGGAGAGAGGAGAGTCATAGAGGAGTCATGAGGCCCAAAATGTGTCCAGTAACAACTGGCCTTGCCTTGGGTCCTCTGGCTTTTTAAAATTATATTTACAATGAGTGCTCAAAGAAGATGTTTCTCTGAGGGGTATAATTATGGAAGCACACAAACTGTCTTATGTATCATCCATAATACACACTTGCCTTGTTATCTAGATTACTCCTCATTAAAGACAAAGTTTAAACGAAACTACATCTTCAAACTGGAAAGAATTCTCTTTGAATAAGTGAAGGAGCCTTTCTCTGAACCATTATTTCTAATTAGAAGGACGAATGCCTTTGACAAAAGCAGACCAGTTATGGGCAAGGAGGGCAGGAGGGCCAGGGCAAATAAATGGGGAAAAACCCTGAAATGTTATCGAACACAGTGTTTTTGTTTGTTTGTTTGTTTTTCTCTTGGAGTAGAAGTAGGTTTAACAAATATGTCAAACTAAGGGTGTTCGTAGCAGGTTATTTTTTTGCTTACTGAACCTCTATGCCAAAAGGATTTATGCAAAATGCCCTCAAAACTAAAAAAATAATTCCTATTTGAACTACTAATATATTAACATTTCTGTGGCATCAGCACACCTTTGTTGTGTGTCCATATGTAGTGAGTATATGATTTTATATGTAACATATGCAGACATATATTTATGTGTTGTTATTTTTACCTTTTTTTAAAAAAAGATTTTATTCATTTATTCATGAGAGACACACAGAGAGAGGCAGAGACATAGGTGGAGGGAGAAACAGACTTCCTGAAGGGAGCCTGATGTGAGACCCCAGGATCATGAGCTGTGCTGAAGCCAGATGCTCAACCGCTGAGCCACCCAGGTGCCCTATTATTTTTACTTTTAAATTAGGTAGAAGAACAAATTTCCAAAATGGGACAGCTCAGGCAATTTTAGGAAAACAATACATATATGAGAGACACTGATAGAACTCAGGAAAAGCCTTAAACTGTAGTTCAATAGAAATACAAGAAATGAGAAATAGCTACTGCTTCAGTGTATTAATGAGTATCTGAAGTAAAACATTTTTGAAACTTTCATTGTGGACAATTTCAAGCATAAGCAAACATAGAGAAAAGTAATATAATCAATTTCTATGTACCAATTACTCAGCTTCAACAGGGTCATTTCATTGTCAAACGTGTCTTGTCCATATCTCATCTACTGCATCCCAACTTCCCAGGATTATGGTGAAGTAAGTCCCAGACATCCCATTATTTTGTCCACAAATGTTTTAGAATATATCTCCCAAAGCTGAATTTTCAGAAAAATGTAACAATGATCACACCCCCCAAAAATGATGATAGCTTCTTATAATAGCTACTTAATGCTCAAATTTCTTAACTCTCCCATAATTTTTAAATTTTTGTTTTTTTATAGTTGAATGTCAGAATGATACAAAGTATCTCCTTCCCTCAAACTTCTATATAAGATGCGTGGTAACACACCCAAGGTTTGGGGGTTTATTGATATAAAAAAAATCACCAAGCAATCTTTCTTTCAAATGGAATTTGAAGGATGCAACACACAGTGAGAGCAAGGGCTGCAAATGAAATTGTGGTCGCCTAGGGCAAAGGTGCCAGCATTCCTATCCATTTTGCTATTTTATATTTCAGATACTGTTCCGATCATTAGTGTAACCAGGAGAAATTTTGGATCTTGGCCTGGGAATCATGTAAAAACCAGTGCTAGTTCTGGACAGAATGGAAAATGCAGAATCACAGTAAAACTACCCCAATTTAGTATCTGTAGAATAGATTTATGGTAGTGAAATTAACTTATTCCTTCTCTAATTTCCTCCCTTCTCTTTGCTGGAAATTTGAGTTAGTCACTCTCTCTCTCTCTCACACACACACACACACACACACACACACACACACCCCTGACAAACTATAATTTCAGATGATAGGAAATACTTAGGAAGATAGGATACATTTGGCTATTACTTATTTCAGTGGGTATAATACATCTTAACTGAATTAAAATACTTCCCTATCTCAATAAAATGGTTCTGAGTCACTTGGATATCCATAGGGGGTGGGGGAAGGAACTTATCTCAACCCTGACCTCAACTCAGTTTTTAAAAAATCAATTCCATGAATTGTGGCTCTAGATGTAAAAAGAAATACAGCTTTTAGAGAAAAAGTAGAACTTCTTCCTGTCTTAAAAGTAGACAAAGACTTTGTAGATAACCCAAAAAAGCACTAACAATAAAAGAAAGATGACAGATGCTTGACGTTTAAATTAAAAATTTATGTTTATCAGAAGATACCATTAAAAGAGTAGAAGAAGGCTTTTCACGATACATATATCCAACAACAGTTCTGAATCCAGAATATATAAAGAACCCTTAAAAATCAGTAAGAAAAAGAGACAGTCCTGTATACATCCACCAGAATGGCTACAATGAAACAGATGGGAAATATCAAGTGTTGGAAGTAGAGCAAATGCAACTCTCATAAACTGCTGGTAGGAGAGTACATGGGTACAGTTGGAAATCTATGTGGTAGTGTCTATCAACTGTGATATGGCAATTCTGCTAAATGTATATCAAATAAGATTTACCAATTAGAAATGTATATATCTGTTCACCAAAACACAAGCACTGGAATGCTCATAGCAGCATTGTCTGTTATAGCTCCAAACTGGAAAGCATCCAAACACACATCAACAGTAGAATGGATAAATACATTGCAGTATATCCATACAACAGAATGCTACAGAGCAATGAGAATGAACACACAACAACCACACACAGCAATAATGGATGAGTCTCACAGGCATAATTCTGAGTGAGGTAAGACAGACACAAAACTGTGCACACTGTGTGACTGTATTTATGTGAAAGTGGAATGAGTCTCTACTGTTAGAAATCAGGAACGTTGGAAAAGAAAAAAGAAATCAGGAATTTTGGGGGTTGGTAGTGGTGGTGACTGCAAAGGGGCCAACGGGGTCATCTGCAAAGCTGGCAATATTCTTTTTAACGTGGGTTCTTGGTTAAATAGGTATGTTCAGTTTTTAAAAGTTGCCAAGCTTTACACTTAAGCACTTTTCTGCATGTATATTGTTCTTTATTAATAAGTTAAAAAGTCAATTACTCAGCACACATGCTTGGTGTCCCTACATGGTTTGATTCCATTTACTTTTTTTTAATTTTTTTTTTAATTTACTTATGATAGTCATAGAGAGAGAAAGAGAGAGACAGAGACACAGGCAGAGGGAGAAACAGGCTCCATGCACCGGGAGCCCGACATGGGACTCGATCCCGGGTCTCCAGGATCACGTCCTGGGCCAAAGGCAGGCGCCAAACCGCTGTGCCACCCAGGTGATTCCGTTTAAAACATGAACACATCACTGGCTTGGTGATACTAGATTTGCTATTGGTTACTAAGTATCAGTGGCAGCCCCAGAGGTAAACCTTGAGTTTGTGGTGAACTCATTTAGGTTATTAGTAATCCGTGTACTTATCAAATGCAGATTGTGTGTTTACAGACATTTCTTTACTTCCTTAATTCATAGTTCAAGGTGCCCACTAAAGGATATGTCTTTCCTAAGGCCTATCTATTGTGTTTAGTCCAAGCTCATTGTTGCTCTGCATTTCCCATTTTTTTAAAGGATTTTATTTATTTATTTGAGAGAGAGAGAGAGAATGCAAGAACAGAAGGAGAGAAGAAGCAGAGTCCCCGCTGAGCAGAGAGCCCAACATGGGGCTCGATCCCAGGACCTTGAGATTAGGACCTGAGCTGTAGGCAGATGCTTAACCGACTGAGCCACCCAGGTGTCTCAGCTCTGCATTTTCATGGTGCTTTGTTTGTACCTCTGTTACAGCACTGAATCCTTTACTTATGAAGTTTTAATTCATTGTTTATGTACCTATCTTATCCATTAGATTGTTAGCTCCCTGGGGCAAGCATCTTTTCTGTGTCACAGAGCACAGTGGCTTATACATACCAGATACAAAATAAATATTAGGTTGCCTTTTGTACTCTAGATTTGTAGCCTTTGAAAGCCAGACATTATTAAAAATCAAACCTAAGCATAAGCTTTGGGTTTGTTGCTCTGTATTTTTATTTTTTATTTATTTTATTTTTTTTGCTCTGTATTTTAAATAAGATTTATAATTAAACTCCAGCAAAATGCATATGATATAAACAAATAAGGTATCACAGAGTCTGTGCCAGAGGGACAGACGGGAGGAGGGTATGCTTTGCTTGTGTTGGTTGTGTTTCTGATGCTCTACTTAAGAAATGCACAGACCAATGCCATAAATCAATAAATAATTCAGGTAAAGGAACCTTGCCAAAATTGACATTTGCTTTAGGCATGACCAGATTACTCATTTTATTGACACGGTCCTGTCAAGAATTTATTACTTATTTATGAATGTCAGAATCCATGGAAGCAAGGGAGGCAGTAGATGAACAAATCTGTGGAAGCAGAGCTCAGGAATACAAATTCATTTTCTTCTTCACAGAACACGCTTCTTAACTATTTGTTTAGTTCCTTATTATTTTGCATGAAAGATCATGCTTTCGCACAATAAGACTCTGGAGTCTTGAACAGCTTTAGAACAGATAACAGATGAATTGTAAATTAAAGAAGGAATTAGCCTGAAAAGGGGTATAGCAAAATGCACATAAACTGAGCATTTTCTTAAAGTTTTTCACTTAAGAAATATTTAAATATATATCTATTAATCATCCATCCATCCATCGATCCAGCTACCCAGCTTTATTCCTAAATAATGACCTCATCACCAATAGAATTCATTGAATTATTTTGGATAAAAAGAACCAGAAGGAGCACTTTGATAATTAATTCTTATATTTTCCCTCTCTCTTTGGCATCATCTCTCCCTACAGAATTCTTTAATAATAAATTGTTGTTAGATGCAAGAGTTTAAACTATATACCTAAAGGAAAATAGCTTTTATCGCTTTGCTTTAAGTTTACAGAGGAAACATAAAGTAAATTTGAAAATTCTTCAATGACCACAGAAGATTAAGTAAATGCTTTGCTGTTTTCCAAATGTGCAATAGTAGGCCTGCCTTTTAAATTATTCTTCAACATGACTACACTGAAAAGATTTTATGTGGCTTTCAGAATTTAAATCGGATGTCACCTTTGATTTTCAAGGCTTTCGTTTTTGTAGCCATAGCCTATGTTCTATGGTAGAGGGTCCCAGGAATTTCCACAAGGGTGTAATCTTAGACTCATTATTTAAACTCAGGGACTCTCACTTTAAAATGTTAAAAACAATCTACCTCCCACAGACATACCATGTGGCTAAGTGCCTCAGTAAAGGTTAACTATTATAATTGTGAGCCCCAAACTAAGCACTTTTGGGAGTCTTTGTCTAGTACACCGTGAGTAGAAAGAGCACAATTCATTCACTGAGAATCATCAAGTTGAGTTAGAGAGGTTTCTAAAGCGAATGTTGTAGGATTGGTCACTAAATCAACTCATTTACATATAAACACCAGCTATACCATCTTTATCCATTGTGCAACTCATCTCAGTTCTTAACAGGCTTGTATTGTCCTGTATTGACCAGCATCTCATTAAGAATCCTACTAAAACCCAATTACATGAAATTAATTTTATGAACATGGAACATCTGTTGCATTTAAACACTGAAAATGCCCACCCATATCGGCAAATCCAAACTTTTACTATCAGACATAAAATACAGATAAGAATTTTTATTTTCTTGTTCAAAATTTCTCCTTATTATGCACTGATAGCTCCTTTTCATTTTGCTATTGAAAATACATATATATTTTCAGTTTATCAGCAGGGAGTTTCTATTTTAGCTGAAATATGCATCTATTAATGTCTGGTATGGGATTTCATAGTGGCTCAAATAATTAATGGGAACAAAAGGAAGTTTTAAAAGGGAAGATGTAAATAAAAATGGGTGTTTTTTTTTGGGGTGGAGGAGTGGAGCAGAGAGAGGGAAACACTTCAGCTTGATAATTTCCTACCATCTTTATCTCTTTCATCATGTGCTTATTTGCCAAGTTGTCCTTAATTTCATTTACGCAGTCATCTAAGGGTAAGCAAAGACTAACTCCCACCTTCTCCTGCCCACTTAAGGACTCCAGAAATTCTCCCCTTTTCCTCCTGCATCACCAAATTTTTTTCTTGAATCCACTTCCCTCTCTTGAGCCCACCTCCCTTTCTAGGTGTTTCCATTCATCTATTTGTTCCTTTTTACTGTGAAACTATGAGAGTCTTCTACCCCTACACTGTCTTCAATTCCATTTTTCCCTTTTTCCTTTGCATCCCCTCCAGTGAGGCTCTCCTTTTTACCATTCCCCAGAAGTGCTCATCTGGAGTCACTCAAATCCAATGGTGATTTCTCATGGCTTCATCTTCTTGACTTGTTAGCATTATTTGATAAGTTAATCATGTTCAGTCATCTTTGAAAATCTCGTTTCTTTTGGATTCCAGAGCCCTACAGTTGACCCTTGAACAACACAGGTTTGAACTACATGAGTTCACTTATGTACGGACTTTTTTTTTTTGATAAATACAGAACAGTACTATAAATATGTTTCCTCTTCCTTATGGCTTTAATAACATTTTCTTTTCTGTAGCATGCTTTCTCATAAGAATTCAGTATATAATACATATAACATACAAAATACATGTTTATCAACTGTTTCTGTTATTGTCAAGGCTTCCAGTCAACAGTAAGCTGTTGGGGGTTAAGTGTTTGGGGAGTCAAAAGTTCTACTTGGATTTTCAACTATGAAGGGGTTGGTGCACCAAACCTGTATTGTTTGATGTTCAGTTGTATGCTTCCTGGTTTTCCTCTTATCTCATTTGCCATGACCTTCCAGTCTCTTGCTGGGTTTTACTGTCCCCCAGACTTTTAATGTTGGAGTGCCCAATGGCTCAGACACCTTTGACATCTTTTCCAATTAAACTCTCTCTTTGGTGAGCTCATCTAGCCATGGCCTTGATACCATCCATATGCTAATAACGCTCAAATTCATATTTCTATTTCAAACTTCTTCCCTGAATTCTACCTGTCAAATAGGCATTTAAAACTTAATGACTGAACCAAAAAATTCCTGATCTCCCACTCAAAACCTATTTTTTCCCTTGGTCTTGTCCATCTTGGTTCCTGACAACTCCATTTTTAAAAAGTATCTTGTAGTCAGTCCTTCCTGCCTCCTGTCTTTCTCTCAGGTGCCAGACTCAATATTAGCAAATCTTGTTGGCTCAATCTTCAGAATCTACCCACAAGTGAACCGGTTGTCATCACCTCCATTGCTCTGAACCTGGTCTAAGCCAATGTCATCTCTAGCCTGGATTATTCCAATAGCTTCCTAGTTTCCTTACCTCCACCCTTGTCCCTTTGGAGTTATTATTGGTGCAGCAGTCAGATGGATCCTATTAAAACTTAAGTCAACCAACATCACTCCTCCGATAACCCTCTGCTGGCTTTCTATTCTACTTAGAATAAAAATCAAAGTCCTTTCGGTAGCTTACCGGGCCCTTCCTTCTGTCACCTCTCTGACCTTTTCTTCTATGACCTTTCCCTTACTCTCTCCTGTTCCTGTACTGGCCACTTTGATGTTTCTTTAAAAGGAATCTGGGTGGGGTCGGGGGGAAGGGACCCACAGCTTGCTTTCACTTCATGACCTTTGTACTTGCTGTTTTCTCTGCTTGGAAAGCTCTTCCCCCAGAGAGCCCTATGGCTGCTGCCTTACTCTTCATGTCTCTGCTTAAGTGTCACCTTCTCAGAGACTCTTTCCCTGAACACCTGATTCCAAATGTCACTCACGTTACTCTTCCCCTCAACACCTCTACAGTGGTCCCCTTCTCTGCTTTATTTTTTCACCCCAGCACTTCCTGACTTCTAACAGAATAATGTATACACAACATATAATTTACTTCTTTATTTTCTTGATTGTTTACCTCTCATCAGTAGAATGCAAGCTCCATGACAGCAGAAAGTTTGTCTGTTTCAGTCACTGATGTGTCCCTGGAGCCCAAGAGCATTTGGCACCTACTAGGTACTCAATAAATATCTGTGGAGTGAAAAAGTCTCTTTAACCTCTCTGCTTTTCTCACTAGAATATAAGTTCTTGGAGCTGGGATCATGTCATATTCATCATTCTGTCTTGCAAGTTTAATATAGCATCTGGCAAAGAGTAGGTGGTCATTAATATTTGTTGAGGTGAGCTGCGGAAGAAAAACACTCTACAATTGTTTGAGTATGCATTCCAAGATGGATAGAAGGATGGCAGAGGACCACATAGATGATACAGAGGAGATACAGAGAAAGTCAGTTAACCAACACTTACATAAATATTAAATTTTACATTATGTAAGAATGAACATAGTATTTGGGAAATAAGCTGAAGCTAGGGAGATTCTTGACTTCTACCATTAGGAGAGTAGGGGTAAGGAAATTAATCATAATCACCTGGGAATATTGGAAGCATTCAACGTTGCTCCCTCTTCAGGAGAGCCACTAACATTTGTGGAATATTTATTATGTGCCAGACTTTTTGATGCAATTTCCAGTGGCGGCTCACCAGTGTTTTCTTGGCCCTTCAACCCTCCAGCTCCAGCCTGAATAATTGCATTTCTCTCTGTGGTGGCACTTTCTTATATAAAAGCACAATCACATAAGTTAATATTTTTTTATTCTTGCCCTCCTTCCCTCCACCTCTTTCTCCTTAATGGAAAAATATTCGTAAAAATAGAACAGTTGCTTTGGGAGTTTACGTTGCTATATAAAATCCAGGATAAGTATTTTCAGCAGGCCCATACCACAGAGGCAGTTTTAAATGGCTAAACCAGCTTTTTAAACAGCTCCTTTGGTAGTAAAATTCCTACTAAAAGGAAAATAATGATAAGCATAAAATTTTGACCAGCGGTTACTCTGGGAAATGGGAGGGACTTCCTAAAGTATTGGAGACACTTAATTTCTTAAGTTGGGCGGTAAGGGTGTTCATTTTGTTACTTTTTATAGATTTTTATGAAATGTATATTTTTATGAAATATTAAAAAAGGAACTGCTCCCTTGGACAAGACTCTTCTCAAATTATTTAAAGATCTTTAATGTGCATTAGACTTCAACTCACCAAAGTCACTTCTACAGCATAAAATTTTTCCATGATAAAATAATTGTAAGCATTTTGGCTCTCTGTGAATGACTCTTATGTAAGAGCTATTCAACAATAGAGGTTAAAATAGTTTCTTCCTGTGAGGTTATATACAGATACACTTGTTTATTAGTCATTTGTTTCAAATTCAAAATACTCTTCTATTAGCACCAACATCATTGGAATTCCAGCCAAGACAGAAAAAGTCTATTTGACACAAGGATTTCTAGCAATGATACTCAGGCCCTCATCACTAAATGCAATGATAATTAGGTAAAAATACAGTCAGATCCAAATTAAGAAGGCAATTAGCATAAAGGCAAAAGAAGATAGGATTACTGGTGAGCACAATCAAAGGTATAAACTTGTGGAATCACTATGTGGTACACCTGAAACTATTGTAACACTGTGTGTTGACTATACTTTCATTAAGGAAAAATAGAAGAAGAAGAAGAAGAAGGTAGGGCTCTTGGTCTTTTCTTCCCTACAAGCTCTAGGCTTCAGCAAGGCATCAGAGAAGCATCTGGCTCGGAACAGGTGTGTTATGAGACAGCCATGGCTGCCCAATAAAAATATGACATAGTCACTTTTTTATTTTATTTTTTATTTTCATTATTTTTTAAAGGGACAGAAGTTTATTGAGTAAAGACACAGAGAAAACTCTTAGAAGTGAGAGGGGTCCTGACAGGGTTGCCCGCCACTTCTTTATTTTAAATTTCCTAGTAGCCACTTTAAAAAAGAAACAGGTGAAATTCATTTTAATAATGTAGCTTATTTAACCCAGCATATCCAAAAATATCATCATCTCAATAGGTAATCAATATAAAGATCAATAATGAGAGATTTTACATTGTTTATCTCATAATGAGTTTCTGAAATCTGGTGTGTATTTTATATCCAAAGACTGGACTCAGGTTCTGCGAAACCTAATGTTACACAATTTTGGGTGATGCCCCCTTTAAGCACCAGCAACTAATATACAAAGTTATGTGTGAAAATGAATATCAATTCATTCATAAGAGAGGATATGAAAAGGAATTACTGGAGATTTGATGATTCAGGTTTTTCTCTTTTGATATCTCTTGGCAATTTACCGGACACATTAACATAGAAGTGATTCCAGTGTAGCTTCTCCTACCTGCCTTGAACAACACAACTCCTGACACAAAGGCCCATCTAAGTTAGGGTCTCCGAAATGTGAGTTTCATTAGTGTTCAGGGTTAATTGTGTCTCCCCAAATTCATATGTTGAAGTCCTATCCCCTCCTACCTCAGAATGGTATCATATTTGGAGAGGAGGTCTTTAAAGAGGTGAGTTAAAATTAAGTTATTAGCGTTGGTCCTAATTCATTTGATTGGTGTCCTTGTGCAAAGAGAAGGAGATTCCAAGGGCACAAGTAGATGGAGGCAAGACCACATGAGGACAAAACAGTAAGAAGGAGGCTGCAGCCAAGGAGAGAGACCTTGGGAGAAGCAACACTGCTGACACCTTGATCTTGGATTTCTAGCCTCCAGAACCATGAGAAAATAAACTTCTATTGTTCAAGCCACCTAGCCTTTGTTAGGACAGCCAGAGCAACAAATACAATTAGCCTCTTGATAAAACTTTTGTCGAGAGACTGTCTCATCCCCTGCTCAATAGCACCCTCTTGCTCTCTGGCTGTTTCAATCCAACCCAATCCAGCCTTCCCTCCTTCTTGAGATCTTCCTTGTGGAGAAACCTCTGGGGCTCAAGGCACACGAACTCTCACTGACTCACATTCATCTGGCAAGTGAATATGAGTCTCTGTATGACGGCTCTTATATTATTACCATGTAGTATTACTTGTGCTCTTTCTACAGATAATATCTTTTTGCCCTCACTAAGTGAATCCTTTGAAGATTATCAGGGACAGTATCTTTTATCAAACTTGAACACCAAACTTAACATTTCTTGAATAATCTTTTTGGAATTAGGAGAGGGGAGTTCCCATTCAGGGCTGTAGGATGGTATAAAAAAAAAAGCTTAAAAAAACCCCCACATACTTTCAAAGTTAAAAGCTGACCTGCCTACTGCACTAACCAGACAGAAACAGCATCACAATGGTGATGGCTGGAGTCCCTGGCTCCCTCTGGCCAGTGGGTCAGAGGTACTGATCCTTGTTTCTGCTGTAGCCACCCATTCCTGGTTGTTGCCTTCTGTTTTTCTACTGCTTACTTTACACCAGCAACGGAAGTTCACCGGAGTATCTTCCAAAAAGCTTTGGCCAGAACCAAAGGAAGTGAGTACATTCAAGGGATGAAAGGATGATTCAACCTCTTGCGTGCTCAATTCTTGGTATCCCTTCTGAAATTGCTGAAAAGAATGCCAACAAGTTGTAATTACTATGGTGCACCCTGGGAGGTGGAAATCTGCCAGCACGCACTGGATTTCAACCAACAATCCATTTTAAGTAAGACGCTGAAGGAAATGAACATCTATTTTGGTCATCTGTAGAGAATATCTGTGCCCCCTAAAAAGTCCACAAACATGCTTGATACACAGCTTCAGAAAACCATGCTTCTTGTTGGTATTTTTTGTGCCAGCTTAAATGTGCACTAAATATACTATAGCAATTCATTGGAGAGTGGGTGACAGAGAGTGGCTGACACTTGGTCTCAGAATATGAGTAAACTTTTGAAAAGAGCTTCCCACAGGGAAATGCACAATTACTCTCTCAGTAAGAAAACATATTTGGGTTCAAAATATTTATCAAATGCCATATTTTTCCAGGGAACCCAGGTCCCCAGAGTGGGGGCGGGGGGACATCCATCACCATCCTCAGGAAAGTGAGAGTGCTGCTTTTGCCATCAGAATAGCTTCCAAGGCCCTCGTGCCAATTGCCGTGCGGAATGATTCATCAGCCTCAGAAACTTCCTTGGGAGCTGAGTGGGCAGTCATGAATCATCTCTCGCCCTTTGCACATATCATTACTGATCTCCTTGGAATATTATATGAAAATAATACCTTACATTTTTGTGAAGAATGCTTTTCCTGATGGCATCAGACATCAGGACTGGAGTAAAAGCAGGCCCTGGTGAGCTGTGTATGCTGCGACTGGATATGTTCCAAAAACGTTTGCAAATGCTGTTTTGAGTCTGAATCAACACACCTGATCTGGAAGGCTGTCACAGGCAGAGGCCGGTCAGTGCTGGCAAAAGCACAAGGACTCTGTTTTGGGGATTAAAAAGAAACGATGAATTTTATCCCCTTCATGGTCAACTTGAAGGGGCATTGTACACTTGAATTATCCTATTTTGTTACGGATAAGAAAGTAAACCGAGGGAAATCAACCTTTCCTTAAAAAAACCTGGTGCACACACACTGAGAAAAGCACCGAGTGTGGTTTTCCCCTTTGGTACAGCAATTTCTCATTCGTTTGGCCAGAGCTGATATCATAATATTTTAACATGGGGGTAGAAATAGCTAGAACCTCAAAGTTTTTGGGTTCTAATCCCAAACTTATCACCAATTTGCAGAGTAGTTTTGGAGTTACCTGGATACCTTGGGCTACCCATTGAAGTCGACTAACAAATTTTGTCAGCAACTTGGGATGGCAGTCATTGTGTTTCAAGATCAAAAGCAGATGAGTTGCCTCGTCAAACATGTTTGTACAAGTAGCAACAGCTGCAGTGGCAGTTTTGAGCCTTTATATATAAATAAACAGTTCCTATCAATGGTGAACAACCCAGCTGAAGTGACTATGAATGCAGCTTGTTATTACTGGAACCATGTTCTATGAAGAATAGTTGATGGAAATAAGGATACTCAACTTTGTAGGAAAGAAGATTCAGAGAAAATCTATGATTTCTCTCTCTAGTGGTAGGACATTTGTGAAGAAGAAGAATTAAACTTGTTTTTCCTTGTGGGACTTCAAAGTATACGATGCAAAGCATAGAATAGAAGACACATGGAGACAGATTTCAGACCCACTCAGGGGACTATTTTCTAACAGCTCCTTAGATATGACACCACGGTACCAAGTGACGTGCCCTTCCCTAGAGATGTCCAAGTGGATGCTTGTGGGCCATGTGGCAGGTATACTGTGATTTCATTCCCATTCTTCTAGGTTTCAGAGATAATAAAATAAACAAACAAACAAATAAATAAATAAAAGCAAAGGATCATTGTAGAAACACAGGCTATAGCTTTTCAAGTTTGCCAGTTATATTAATTGGCACCATTTAATGAAATAAAAAATGTTTTTTTTAATTTTTTTTTTATTTATTTATGTATGATAGTCACAGAGAGAGAGAGAGAGAGAGAGAGAGGCAGAGACACAGGCAGAGGGAGAAGCAGGCTCCATGCACCGGAAGCCTGATGTGGGATTCGATCCCGGGTCTCCAGGATCACGCCCTGGGCCAAAGGCAGGCGCTAAACCGCTGCGCCACCCAGGGATCCCCTGAAGTAAAAAAATGTTTTAAGCTAAGAAGAATGGGGGCACCTGGGTGGCTCAGTGCTGGAGTGTAGTCTGCCTGTGACTCAGGTCATGATCCCGGGATTCTGGGATCGAGTCCCGCAGTGGGCTCCCCGCAGGGAGCCTGCTTCTCCCTCTGCCTGTGTCTCTGCCTCTTTCATGATGTCTCTCTTGAATGAATGAATACATAAATAAATATCTTTTTAAAAAAGCTAAGAATAGAAAATACTGTAAGAACAGATAGTTCTTGAATAGTAAATAAATTCAGTTCTATGAAAGAGATATCATTTGTGTAATTTAAAACATGCAATCGATACATCCACGCACGTACACCGATGGAAGAAGAAATATCAACTCATGAGCATGGTTGCCTCTGGATGCAGAGAGGTGAAAGGGACTGGAGTGGTGTTGAGAAGGACAATTTTGTCCTCAATATTTTATTTCTTTATGTAATAAAACAATAGCACAAATAAAATAAAATGTCTGTATTTGTCAATTCTGGATGCAGGATGCAAGGATGTTTGTTATATTATTCTTTTATATTTTTCTGTATTAAAATAATTGCTCTCTCCTCTCAAACAAAATACCAAGCTTTACTCTATTGCCCTGGTTTTTCTCATTTCAACAGCCACCACTGTAAGCTGTGTTGTCCATTAGTGCTGATTCACAGGCCATTATTTAGGGGATAGATGACTATTCATTTATCGACTGTATCCTACAGGCTTACAATGGGCTGTATCCTACAGGCTTACCATGTTTATGCTTCCTCCCATCCTGTGATTCTGTGGTTCTACGATTCTTAATTTTCAGCAGATACCACTCTTACAGTTTCTTTCAGCTTTTATATTTTCTCTGAAAACAGAAAGAAACTATTCTTCAGCAATCCTGTGATAATTTGTGCTGATTATGTGAGGCTAAGAGAACTTCTCCCTATTTCACAGTCACGGTATACTATGTTGTATACCTAATATCAAAATATCCTTAAGTACTTCTTATTTTTTTAAGATTTTATTTATTCATGCGAGACACAGAGAGAGAGGCAGAGACATGGGCAGAGGGAGAAGCAGGCTCCCCACAGGGAGCCCAATGGAGGACTTGATTCCAGGACCCCAGTATCATGACCTGAGCCCAAGGCAGATGCTCAACCACTGAGCCACCCAGGCGTCCCTCCGTAAGTACTTCTTTAGGTGAAGTCACCTATAATCATGGCTTGAAATGAGCTGGGAATATTTCTAGCGGTGGGGATGTTTGGGAGAGGGGGCACAGGTGGGACTTTAATTTGATTTCACTACTTCAGAGTACTTAAAAACCAGTCCAGAATATCCTCCAATTTATTTTTTCTCTAATTGGTCTTTCTTTACATCTCCTTGCAAACTACCTGGTCTATGATATATACTCAGTAGTTTTTTTTTTTTTTTTTTTTTTGAATAATGAGTACCCATGAAATATTTCAGTTCCTGTCCTTACTTATTTCAGACGTTTTTATCTAATTCTGGGAATAGTTTCTAACCTAGGGTCTAGGTGGAATCTCTAGTGGAGTAAAGAGAGTGATGTGTCATTAAGCCATTTTCAACATTTCAGAAAGATTCAAGAAATCTAACTAAAATGTCCAACTTACTTGCTTTTGGATGTAATTATATCAACACAGTTTGCTAATAGTAGCTGTCATAAGTGGATCAGAGTCCCTAATTAGTAGGTATTTAAGTCATTGATTTATGTTTTTAAAAAAGGAGGTGAGATTTAAGAAAAAAGATCTCAAAATAAAAGATCTTCTGGAAACTAATGTAAGTCCTAGAAGAGATTCAAAATCTGGAACATGGTCTGAGCTAATAAACAATTTTTAAAATAGTGTTGGCAAAGGGATAAAGCAAAAAAAATCTCATTCACACTAAATTGACACCAGTAATTCTCACGTTCAATAGGTTGGCCGTTTGTTTTGAATTGCACCGTTTAGAAAGGCAAAGTGGAGTTGTTGCTTTGGTTCTAGAGGTTACCTCTCCCAATATATCAGGAACTCAGATAAAGCTGCAACTCCTTGGCCTGGTATTTAGAACATGAAGTTCAAGCAGCATTTACCACTAATAGCGATTTGTAGCTTTGAATGGACTTTCACATATAAACTCATCCTAATCACTGATTTCCAAACATGACTTTTTTTTTTTAAATGCCATTGAATACAGTGACTAGTACATTTCTGTTCATTCCTTAGAACCACCATTGAAATTTCACTTCTCTTAGGGATCATTTCTTCCTGCTCCACTAGTCCAGACTTTTTAGTGCCTTCTCTTTGTTCTCATTCAATTGTGTATATACTTTTATTAAATCATTCTTATTTTATATTAAAAAATTCTTATTTTACATTAAAATTATCTTTATATATGTCACAAGACAGGGAAGGGAGGATGTTATTTCTATGTATTTATGAACGATAACATAGAGTTCAGAGAAATGGGTAAAAAAGCAAACCATGGAGCTGATTGGTGTTAGAGGCTGAGCTTGAAGCTGAGTCTTCTGTCTCCAGCTCATGCTCTTTCCATTCTAAAGCACCACTCTTTGTAGTATGCTATGACGCTCAATTTTGTTAACTATAACAAGTATCACTATGTTTTTGTTTATTAAAACTGTGGCAATTAAACATAACATTTTAAGAAAAGTAACAATGGCCCTAACAGCCTGCATTTACTTAAGTGTTTACAACATGCCAGGCAATATTCTAAGAGATTCAGATGTATCAATTCATTTAGTTCCTGTAACAATCCTACAAGATTATTAATAATTGCAAATTACTCAATTTATAGATAAGGAAATGGAAGTGCTGAATTGTTATATAATTTGCTTGAAGTCACCCAGCTAAAGAGTGGCAGAGCTGTGATTCATACTGCGGTAGTCTGGCTTTAGAATCCATATTTGTAATGAAAGTAGACTGAAACATTGGTGTTTTCTCTCCCCAGTGAAGCTTTGGACATGAACAGTGTCTACAAGATTGGTTTCCATTTTGACACCGTGCAGACCATGAGACCAAGGTTTGGCTGTGGTTCTCCATTTATAGTTTCAACTATAACCACAGAGCACAGAAGACAGATGGAGTTGATTCCGATGATTGAATACATTGGGTTTCATGTGGATAGTCATTATGAAACAAGTAGGGATTTTATTTTGAGTTTTGTTCCCCCCTACTCCCCTTCAAATAATAAAGCGAACTGACAATTGAAGGAAAAAAAGAAAAAAGAAAAAAATCCAAACAACCTGTTTCTGATTTATTTGGGACTTCATTCAAGGTTGTAGGAAGCATTCAGAATTATATTTCAGAATGTTCAAAAGCAGCCATTCTCTTTTGAAATAACTTGAAATGAAAAAAAAATTAAAATATGTAATGTCAAGCTATGTTAAGAAACTTCCACATGTAAAACAATAAAAATGAAACAAAAATATTCATTAGGTTTTACATTGTAAAGACCACCTCAATATAAAACCCGGATAAAAAACAAAATAAAATCTTGACTAAAAACAAGTGCTTCATAAATACTTTATGCCTTGTGATAATAACCAATCAAGAACTTACTTCATTAAGAAAGTAAATTTAAGAAGATGATATAGAACAACGACAAGGACCCTAAGACAAGGACCTGAGAATGTGTCTAAGAAGAAAGATTTCTAATTCCTAACATATTAGGTTAAAATTCAGTCACCATTATAGTTATTTAAATACTATTGTAGTCCAGCAATTAAGAAGAAAAACATTTTATGCTGCTGAGGTTTTCAGAGTTTCTAAAATCTCTAGAATATATTCTGAACATTCTTGTCTAACTTCTATACAACTAACCTACTTGTTTCTAATAGTTTCCCTAAAATACATCTTGAATGCTGTATATGAAGTATTCCTGAACACAGGCCAAATGACCTGTGTCTTTATTCTCCAGATCTTAAGTTACCTTCCTTCTTTTATTTATATTTACTAACCAGCTTGTCACCTTCACTTTTCTTTGGGGTTCTTCTTTTCACTCCTTATCCATCCACCCACCCACCCATCTGTCCGTCTGTCTGTCCATCCAACATTTGTTTCACTTTCCAGACTATGACTTTACTCTTATCAAAACAGAAGCTTCTCTCTTTTAATACATTTCTCCTCCTTTTCAAGGAGAGCCTCAGATTTTAGTTTTAGAGTCAGTTTTTTCATAAAAAATTATAAGGAAAGTGAGATTCACTTCTACTCTTCTCCTGAACACTCACCTCACACACTTTATCCCTCTTTGCTCTTTTATAAACCAAAGACAGTGTTGACATCATAGTATTTAGGTTGTGTCCACTTACATATTGTACAATTACTGGTTTCTATGGTTTCCATTTTAGGTTATAAGATACTAAAGGTAACTTAGCATCCAGTGTCAATAATCACCATCTTCTTATAAAATTTTCATTTGGATGATTTATTTTTTTCAAACAATACCTGGGCTCTCTTCACCCAAGATAATGAATAGGAAATTTGCTATGAAATTATAAACAAGGGAGGGAAGTTAAGGGGATAAGTGTCTAGATTCCTTCCATCGATTTTGGAATTATGTTGGGGATTTGTATTTCTAACTTTGGACATGTCCTGAAAGTGAAATGAAGATTCAATTTTCTCTAAAAAAGAAGAAGCTGAACAAAGCTGGAGGTTGTGTACAGTCCTGTCTCAACGATGAGTCAGCTGTATGTGAACAAAAGTGACTTGATAGAGTGGGCTGGGGTCTCATCCTCTCTTTTTGCTAGTTTTACACTAAGAATATCTTTCCCCTCCATCTGTACTAGTTGTCAACAAGGGCTCTCACTTTTTAAGGCAAGGGTTCCTCAGGGTTATGGGCAGAAGAGGAAATTCCTTTTAAAATAACTTTGCGATAGGACTCTTGTCCCTTGCATGAAATAAACCTTTTGGGAAACAAAAGAGAATGGATGGGAAATAACATGATAAGAAAACAACTCTGTAATTTTGTGTGAATTTTAAACCCAAACTCTGCACTGGGGGAGTTGTTAATGGTTTGTGCTGATTCATTTCCCTGACGCTATTATTACCCTAAAGCGAGACTCCATAACAAGCCTTGCACATACTCATAAGCCTTATTAACTTCTTGGGTCTTTGATGTGTTTTCGGTCAACAGAATCATTGTAGTATGCCTATCATGGGAATGGCTTTGAAGAGAGTCTTGAGGCTTGGAGGCGCAAAAATGCTCAGGGGGAAGTGATTCCTTTAAGGGATATATTGCCATAAAGCTAGAAATAATTCCAAAGTCCACATTCAGTGTAGTGAACTTCAAGGATTAGGACAAATGGACCCATGTACTAACACATTCTGCTGTGTGTGCTAACATATAGGGTCTGTGTGGGCTGGGAGGTTGGAAAACAGAAAACCTGTGGGTAGTGCTAACCTCTGACATGAGTGAATGTCTTTACAAAGCTCACTTACTTTCAGTTATTTGAAGGTCAAGGTAATAAGAACCCCTAGCATAGGTTAGGTTAAATACACTATTCCCCTCAGACTTTAAAGACAGCTTTAGTATTCTGTTGATTAGTATTGATATAGGTAAAGCTCAAATTCCACATTAAAAAAAAAACAAAAACAAACAACTTTCTACACAGAAATAAATTACTGGAGATGTAGACAGTTTTAGGCTCAGTTTAGCACTTTTACCCATTCCTATATATATACACAAATATATATTCATATATATATATATATATATATATATATATATATAATCTCCTCACAGGTTTTAAAAGCAATAAAATGTTTTATTAAGCTAAAGTCATAGTTATTTCATTTCATTATGAGTAGGATACTTTATAAATGAAATAAATCACTGGCAAAAGAATGCTGCACTTTAATCATCTGAAAACATAACATTTTTTTAAAATGGTCACTAGATATTTTGCTGATTTCACCAATTACTTGTCACACTTTGGCTGGAAATTCTGAACCATTCCATTCATTTATTAACTCAGCCAGGGAACTGTTTTTAAAATTTTATGAGAATGTTTGTGGTCAAATTCCTTCATTGCCTTTACATATGACTAAGTGGAGAGAATGCTTTTCAATTGGTTAATGGTACAGGCACCTGCCTTGTATTTTGCACTGTAACCATAACTATGATGCTAATTGGCTTGCTTCTTAGTACCTTTTTGATCATACTGCCTGAATTTGGCCAGTCTTGCAATGGAGCATTTTGTGATCACATGTAAAAATGAAACTGTTATAGACCAGATGGCATTATTGGGTGGTCACACTAGAAAAAACAAACTGCACTGCAGGTTTTAAGGAAAATAGAGATCATGTCAGTCTGCAGTGTGGTCTAATACACATCATTTGTACCTCTTAAGAGTTCTAGTACTCATTCTAAGGCAGAGAGGCCTGAAAGACCCAATCTCACATCCCAGCAAGTATGCAAGAGGATCCTTTGTGGTCTAGGGAGAAAATACGAAAACCTCTATTTATAGTTTATCTTTTTATTACCGAAAAATGAAATTAAGTATTGCTAATATTTAATATGTAGACTGACAATGATTCACACCTTTATTCCACAAGTCATGTGTGACAGCACTCTAAGTCAGCTGAGGGAGGATTGTGAATTACATGGATTGGAAGAGTTGACAGTTTCTGGTACTCATTTGCTTTTAGAATATACATATAAGTTTCAATTTACCAATGGATAAACACTGGTAAACTTAATGGATCTAAAAGATATATTATTTTGAAAAGAAATTTCACTGAACATAATGCTGATTAGTTCATATATAGTGAAGAGAAAGAAGTTGATATTTCTTCAACTCTTAGTATGATCTCTTGATGTGTTGACAGTCTAACCAGATTTGGTAAAATGCCGCCTCCATTCCCCCTCTGCCATGAAATTATCATAAGGATTATGAAAATATTAATATACATTCACTATTTTTCAGAGTGAAGCTTGATCTGCGAGACAAATGTACCTTGAAGTATCAGATAAGGACAGAACAAAGTCATCATGCTTAGCAAGAATTTTAAGCTGACACATCCAAAATATAGTCTCTTGATTTTTTCCATAACATACGGTTATATGGTGCTTAACCTAACATTTAATGCTAAAATTTTAGAAGCCACACTTGAAAACTTTCACTTATGACTTACAGGTACATTAAGGAAACACTTGTTCTTCATGCCAAGATAAAGATGGCTAAAAGAATTCTTGAAAAACAGTATGTCAAGCCACAATACATTCCTTTAGTAGAAAGCACTGGTGACGTTATAGATTAGAAAACAAGTTTTCTAACAAATTATGTAGTATAAGAGGTTTGGTGGATATAGTTAAATGAAAGTGTAGATGTTTCTTTTTTTTTAAATTTTTATTTATTTATTTATGATAGTCACAGAGAGAGAGAGGCAGAGACACAGGCAGAGGGAGAAGCAGGCTCCATGCGCTGGGAGCCTGATGTGGGATTTGATCCTAGGTCTCCAGGATCGTGCCCTGGGCCAAAGGCAGGCGCTAAACCGCTGCGCCACCCAGGGATCCCAAGCGTAGATGTTTCTAACAAGTCGCAGACTATAATATTTACTAAATTTTGTTTCAATAATGGAATATAAATGACTACCTTCCCACTTTTATTATGAGTCACTAAAGGAAAGAAAAACCAATAAGGTGATATTCTCAATAAATGACTCTTTCAATAAAAATCATATTTTGCAGAAAAACTATTCATTTAACCACAAAAAGAATTCTAGGCTATGTTTATAGAGACAACATTGGAAAATTAATAGATAAGCTGCAAAAAAGTCAAAGCCAAAAGTGCACAAAATACTACAGGTTGACACTGATATTCTAATATTTTAATTTAAAAATTAACAAACTATTGCGAATACTTTACAGTATTTGAAATGAGGTAGGGAGTGACCAGAAAAACCATTTACTGTGTAAAGACTCATTGGTTATCTCATCATAAAGAACCTGGAACTGGAAGATAAATTATTCATTTTTCTTTAACAAAAAGCAAGTATTTCAAATTTGCTGACATTTCTGCGATGAAAAATAGCTGTCACTGTTATGTTAACTGAGCATACATTTTTCAAAAGTCGATATATAATGTGTTTCACCAAGATAAAGGTGACATTTGAACAATAGATGAGGAAGTAACTGCTTTATAAGACAAACAACAACTTGTGTTATGTACAAAGCATTCTTAAAATATTTTAGAAATGTGTGCATTGTTATATGAATTTGTTATTGAAAATGATGTGTATGTATCACCTATTAAAACTCCTATAAATAACATTAAACATCTTAATACAGGTTTTTCTCACCAGCTCAGTTTTTTGTAAATGAAGAATTTCAGTAATTTTAAAACATACATGTTAAAAATATAAAAATGCAGTTTCCTATTTGAATTTGAGACATTAAGGGAGAGATTTATTAGTAAAATTTCAGCAGAACTCTCTGGATAACTGTTAGACTGGATGGTAAATTTTGTATCATGACTTATTTAAAAAGTTGCATTTTGTCAATATCAAGTTTTGCACATCTTTTTCTCTCATGATGCCTTTAAATCAAGGATTGAAACAAACTGAAGTTTGAATCAGGATGCCACCTCTTGTTAAACAAAGATTGAAAAGACAATTTGAAGCATAATCTGTCACAATTCTGTCTCTGAAAATTATTAGTAACATTTAAAGGAAAGCAAAAATTTTTAGGGGGCCACTACTAAAAAGTAAAACTCAACCTTAAAAATAGACATCTTTTATGTTTGCTTTATATGTTAGTATAGAATTACATGTAAATGATTTAGAGAAACACTTTGGCCCCCCAGGGGGCATTTGGCAGGGTCTAGAGATGTTTTCAGGCCATTGCAATGGGGAAAGGTACTGTTAACCTGTAGCTGCTAGAGGCTGGTGAAGCTGCTTAACATCCTACAATGCACAGGACAGGCCCCATGCAAATGATCTGGTCTCAAATGTCCATAGTGCAGAGGCTGAAAAACCTTGTTTTGGAGATACATGAATTTTTTTAAAAATTTTATTTTATTTAAATTCAATTAATTAACGCATAGGTTATTATTAGTTTCAGAGGTAGAGTTCAGGGATTCATCAATTGTATATAACACCCAGTGCTCACATGACCTCCCTAATGTCCATCACCCAGTTACCCCATCCTTCCACCACCCTCACTTCCAACAACTCTCAGTTTGTTTCCTATAGTTAAGAGTCTCTTATGGTTTGCTCCCTCTCTGATTTTGCCTTATTTTATTTTCCCTCCCTTCCCCTATGATCCTTTGTTTCTTAAATTCCACATATGAGTAAAATCATGATAGCTGGCTTTCTCTGACTTATTTCACTTAGCATAATACCTTCTAGTTTCCATCCAGGTCATTGAAGATGGTAAGATTTCATCTTTTTGATGGCTGAGTAATATTTCATATATGTGATATGTGGATATATATATATATATATATATATATATATATATATATATAGTGGACATTAGTCATTGTGGGCTGCAATAAAAACTGGGGTGCAGGTGCCCTTTCAGATCACTTTATTTGTATCTTTTAAATACCTAGTAGTACAACTGCTGGGACGAGAGTGGCTCTATTTTTAACTTTTCAAGGAAACTGCACACTGTTTTCCAGAGCAGCTGCACCAGATTACATTTCCACCAGTAGTGTAAGAATGTTAATATACATATAGTTTGTGCACAAAAATATTTTATCCACTGTATTATGACTTTTGAGAAGTTAAATTATCAGTTGATATGCTATTTGGTTCAAAGTGCAAAGTATTTGGTATTTTTTCTAACTCAGCATAGCATTTTTATTCAAATTTCACCTCATTTTTACCCATGTGAGTTATAAATTATGGGTTGACTAGAGAAGAAGTCAGTAATCAAGCCCACATGTGCACAATATCTTTTCAGCTGTTTTGTTATTATTTTTCTAAAGTATCAAACTATATAAGATAAAGTTAAATTTTCATAAGGCTATATATACATTTGCATGCAGAGTTCAAAAGATTTAATCTTAAAGTATGGGCACTAAGATGAATTTCATGAAACTTATTCATATCTTATCACCTATGAGTTTCTAGGCGGAGAAGGACTGAATTTAGAAACACAGCTAAAGATTCTCGTTATCAGGCTCTTCCCGGTCTCTCTCTCTCAGTCAGTCTTCAAAAGAATATTGTGAAGATAAACACAATTTTTAGTACTTATCAATCACTTTTTTTCAGTAAAAGAGTATTAGATCTTTAAAAACAGTTTCAGATTCACAGTTTCCATTCTAAAAAGCTAGTACAATTAGTTTCCATGTCTTCAGTGCATGGTTTTGGGATTAAAACTGCCCAGAGGTACACTGATGGCTCTCCAACTTTAATTTCTTCTTATCTGATATTCTATCAAACTTCTGTTTCCTTGCCAGTGTTCAGAGTTTCAGATCAATGATGAATAATGACTTTGGAATAGAGATTTAGAAACTTAGTTGCAAAATTAAAACAGCGATGGACACTTGAATATAGGATCACACACATACACACACACATCCATTTTAGTATGCCTAATAAAAATACAAAGAAGCAAGATAGTTTAATAAGTATTTCCTTAACACCTGGAGGAGTTGATGATGGGGGAAAGATCATAAAAACCTATGAAAAAAGAAAATATAATTGTCCAGTATTTATTATTTGAAGCTTAAGTTATGAAAATGCCATTTATATTATTTGTATTAATTATATTTAATATATTTTATTTTGATGTTAAAGAATATAAGAAATGTTGGGCACCTGGGAGGCTCAGTGGTTGGGCATCTGCCTTTGGTTCAGGTCATGATCCCAGGGTCCTGGGATCTAGTCTTGCATCAGGCTCCAATGCAGGGAGCCTGATTCTCCCTCTGCTTGTGTCTCTGCCTCTCTCTGTGTGTCTCTCATGAATAAACAAATAAAAATCTTTAAAAAAAATATAAGGAATGTTGAATATGAAAATAAAAAGAATGTTAAGGGTCACTGAAGACTTATATTTTTCTAATTATTTTTTCTAAAGCCTGTAAATTCAAAAGAGAAAACACTCTCTTGGAAAAACAATGCTTTGGGAAGTAGTGGTGGGGTTAACTACCTGCTTAGGAAGGCTCTTATTTTTTATTTGATATATATTAATGTATGCATGTATATCTATAAAAAGATATACAGATCAATCCTTCTTTCTAGAGATATATGTAGATATATCTACAAAGAGTATCTAAACATTTTTATGAGTACAATGCGGTCTTAATTTCCACAATTGTGTATAATTTTCCCCTTAAAAACCATAGTCCTTTCAGGAGAGTTACTGAATCTGCAACTGTAAGTAGAGAACAATAAGGTCATGATGAGATAGAGATGTTGGGTAATTGGCTAAACTCACTCAAGAGCTAGATGACTTCTGCCCAGTAGTCTCCCCGACAACAAAATTAAAGGTTATTTGAGATTATAGAATATGCTACTGCTCACAGAAATACCATAGAAAAAATATTGAAAAAAAACCCAGAATCTTATAAATATTAAATATGGGAATAGGAAGTCCAAGGCAATGAATTAAAATCAATTATGGGCTTTCAAATGCAAAGATTACAGTTGATAAATTTTACTGTGTCTTGAGGGGTAGTGGGCAGGGAGGAAATAAATATTTTTATTTTGTTTCATTTTGTTTTTTCCTTTCAAGTTTCTAAGTTAAATGCTACAGGACAGGTAAGGAAGGAACAGCAAACTTGTTGCCCATCTGTCATGGATTGCTTGCTAATTTCTTGCCTTTATTTTCTTTTAAAAAAACAGTTAAGAAAACACAGCACATTCCCACAGTTTCTCCTGTTCTTTTGTCCTCAGCAAATTTTTTTTTTTGTCTTGTTTTGTTTTTGTCCAGTTCTGGCTATTTTTACATGCTGTTTTCGTAATACACAAATATTCGTTAAAGGAGCAGATCAAAGGTTACAGCACTGAAATCTATCAACGAGGATTATAATATTTAATGGTGTCAGAACTGCAAAAGAATAAATAAATAAATACGCTAAGCCTGCTAATAAATGTTAAGAACAGAAGGTGAGCAGAAGTAACAGAATTTGATCTTTGATAGAGATCCATATTTCAAAACCATTTCTGCAAATTTGCTGTGTTAAATCAGCTTTGGAAACGCTCTTTTTCTGACTTCTGGAAAGAAGGGAAGTGATACTTTGATATTGCAAGGCACATGGTCCTTGTTTGCTATTTGGTACCAGGTGGTTCAATAGAACCACTTTAAGTTTTCCACCTTTTAGTGGCTTGAATAAATTTTTATTTTGATTAAATTGTTTTATACCTTCATTATCTTCAAAATGATGACCACATACAGCATTTGTCATTCTTGCTGCTTTTAAATCTTTCTCTAGTCTGAAGCCTTAAGTAATGTATTTATTCTAGGTCATTTCATCTGTAGGAATAATAGTGCTCCGATATGAATAGAGTCTTAGTTTTCTTATTCTTATGGGCTTGTAACTACCCAGCAAAAAATAGTGAAGGTGATAAAAGGTAAGAGAAGGAGAGCAGTATCTTCTTCAGGGAACTTTTAAGATAAATATTGATCTAAAATCCTAAAATTCATTGTAAGCTACTATATTAGTTATCAACCAATACTAGTCATGTTTTTTCTCTCTGTCAGATAAGTAATATAATGATACCACATCAGGATTGGTAGGAGAAATGTCAATTTCTTTTTTCTAGTTCCTTGTAATTGAAATATATGTTACAGCATGATAGCTATAAAACAGAAATAAAAAGTAGCCTGGCATTAAAAAGAAAAGAAAGGGAAATAAAACAAAAGAAACTCATAAACTGAGGAGTGTGTTTCTTTTTCCATGTATCTCCATGAAGTCTCTGTCCATAAAATGATCCTATGTAGTGTGTATATCAGCATTCTAGAATGGAAACTTCACAGCATATACAGATTGTATGTTGGCAAAGTACAGCTGATCAATAGTGAGGTTACGTAAATCATAACCAGGACTTTAACACATCACAGAAAAGTCATTCCTACAAACAGCTGGTACCATGCCCGATGCTCAAGAAATAGCCAGTGACTCCAGTTTAAACAAATGACAGTATAAATATGTAAACACTTTATGGAGAATTTAATGTTACAAAGACTTCTATCTCTGTTGAATAACAGAATAAATGGCATTCTTTCTATTTTGTTCATATAAGCTGGCCAGCCATGCTGGCCTTCAAGCTTCCAGAGTTCTATCCCTATCTGTATCCCTGATCCTCCCCTAGACCTGCACTGGCTATTATGTCTCTAGTGTCTACCACAGCTCGATATGAAAGACTGACTGAATGAATGAATCCATGTTTGTTGTCTTCCTAAAACCATATTTTCTGTTTGTATTGGTTCCTGAAGATTTGGTTTTGGTATTACTTTTGGTACTCATTTTACAAAAGAAGATTGACTTAGAAAATGTTCATTATAGTGTGATATTTTAATGTCAAAACTATTTTTTTTGGTCAAAACTATTATAAGAGAAAGAGGAAACATAAAAAGTGATTGCTTGGTATTAACGATGGACAGCACCAATGGTATTATTGACGGTGCTTATGTTTTCTCAAGTAGCTTTCTCAGAATAGTTTCAAGAACTTCAAACATGCCTTTCATCCTCATGTTATCTCTGCGATACGTGAAATATTTTCAATATCACCATATAACAGCTTGGGAGGCAGGCAGGCCTGAAAGACAGAAGTCCAGAAATGTTTTCCATTTGACCAAATGTTTTTTTTTTTTTTTTTCTAGTTCTGGACTTGGCTCATTTTCATTTGACCTGGTCAGCATTTGCTTTACTCTAGGGCACCGTTTTCATCTTTATTTGTGTAGCTTGTTATTTGCTATAGTAGAAATTTTTAAAAAATGGCTTCTACCTTCTTTTTAAATCTTTGAGTCTTAAGAAGAGGTGTTCAAAGGTGTGGGAGTTTAACAGCTACAATTTACTTGTCATTTCACAGTTACAAATAACATCAATTTGTTTACATTAATTGTATTAGTTTATTACCCTTCTCTTTAGTCTCACTCAGAGACAAGGTGAAAGACTTTTACTAACAACTCTGCATGACAGCATCAACATTACAAACGTCCTAATAATGAACTTAAAAACACAATTTTCCTCAGGAAGGATTATTGGCTATAGGTAGTTCATGCACGCAGAGTGACTGCACCTACATACACCCATGCACACTGCACATGGCTCACAGGTGTGCATAGCACACTTTCTAGGACACTACTCCAATCTCGGATAAACTTTATATTCTTGAAATATGTACACTTAACAACATATACTCCTATATTTCTATATAAACATTGAAAAGGAAGGTCTCACAGAATTTATCAAGGCTCCAGATTTTCAGAAAATGGAAGATTCAGCTTGGAAAGATGTTAGAGAATTATGGGTTTTAAATGCAAGAATATACTATTTTAAAGGACACAGCATGGAAATAGAACACTAATAAGGTTGGCTTTTGTCATGAATCAATTCTGAAACTGGAGGGGCTTCCATTTCCAGTGAAGAGAAACTCCATGGGATACTCCTTCCTCTCCTGAGCTCCTCTTCAGTAATGAAATCTCATCTCTTAGGAGTCTTACTATGTCTGCAGTAAGGCTCCCATTGTGCAGTAAAATCTCAGATCAATGTTTGATGAAATCTGATAACTGAACGCATTTCAGAATAAATGACTTTTTTGTTTGCTTGCTTTCCCTTATAAGAAGTTATATATTGAGTAAAATATCCTTGGGCTTCCCTCCTACCAAATGAAGACTTAAGTATCATAAGGAACCCCTTGCACGCTGATGAGGAAAGTGAAGAAACGTTATTTGGGACAAGGAAATACTCAAGATGGCTAACGAGGATGGAAAAGGTGCCAATGAGGGACCTCCTAACTCTGGAGGGCACCCGTAAATGATCTATTTAGTGTTCTTCTGTTGTTATAACAGTTCCTTAGGAAAGCTTTTTTCTTTTTCCAACATGTCCACAACTATGTTGTCAAGCTTTGAGAATAGCTGTCCTATTTGTTTGTTTGGTGGCCTCGTTGCCCTACATTGGGAAATAGGGCCGATGGTGTGTGGTGACATGCTGGTGTTTCAGGCTTTTCTTATCGTTGGAACTGGCATATCATCAAGTCTCATTGAAGAGCCCTTATTTCTGCAGCAGCAGAGCTGACTGGAGCACACCAGTCCTGCCAGAAGCACACCCTCCCCAGAGATGTTTTCTTCTTCAGGAACATGGAAAGGCCACTCTTGCGGGAAGGTGTAAGGAGACAAACCAATGGCCACTTCCGGGGGCTGGGGGGGTAGGGGTGGGATTTGATCCCTTTCTGCTCTCTCTTATCTTCTTCCACTTTCAGCTTTTCTGATCTACCTCTGCTGGGTTCCACAGGAGGTAAAAAGGAGAGGAGAAAACACTTGATTTGAGTGCTTGTGGCAAGGCATGAGTGACAATAGATGGGCCTCAGTGAGACAGCTTTGATAACAGCCATGACCGGGGGTCAGATACGGTTGTACCCAGCACCACAGAGGCACATGGCACTTGATCAATCACACGACCGTCTAGGAAGAGTGAGTGCACAAACAACGTGTGCTTCTTGTTTATTTGGACATTCTCTCACTCATTCGACAAATAATTTATTGAGTGCTATCCTGTGCCGGGCACTGTTCTAAGCACTAGCATTAAGGCAGTGAACAAAACAACCCCAAACCCCTGCCCTTTGGAAGCTTACATGCTAATGGAGCCCACATTCTACATTCTTAACATTCTTATGACAGTAAAACCTCTGGGCCACTTCCCAAATTTCTTATAAAATAAATTATTTTAAATGAAAAAATAATTAAGATGGGAAATTCCCTGCCTTGGTGCCAGGCTGGGAGAATTTGAACTCAAATATTAAATGCGGGAAAATGAAACCTCGAAGAGCTAGAAAAGGCATTCCTTTATACATATGCTTCAAAAAATATTACCATGGTAGTGCTGTTGAAGGTGAAACAAAGTTCAAGGAAAACTCAGAATCCACCATTTGCTTAGAGTTCCACATTGACTATAAAATATTCAATGCTCAGTCTTAGAAACCACATGTAGTGTTCACGCAACACATAGGACTAGTGCATAAGGTCCTATTTTTCTCTCTGCTTCTACAAAAGCCATGACTTATCCCCAGTGTGTCCCTGGAAGAGCTGCTCAAATCACTTCACTGCCACCAGGTTGCTGATGTGAGTCCACTGGGGATGCAGCTGCCTGTGAACATGGTGGCACAGGACCTCCCACCAGCTGCTTCCGCTGTGGCTCCTCTCATCCATCCATTCTAGATGTCCTAGATGATTTTCCTCACTATACACCTTCCCTGTTCCCATATTTCCTGCACACTGTATCCAAGTGAACTTTCCACAACATCACTCACTTCTAACGGCTTTCCTGCTCTGGATGGTCCCATAGACCCAACCCCCTTCTCCTTGCTGGACTTTCAAAGCCCTCACACTCTATCTAGTACCAACTCAATCTGGTGATAACCACAAGGATAAAGTTAACAATATTTTGTATTTTCAGTTATACAACTGTTTGTAGATAGAGGATCTCATTTGATTAAATGAAATTAAATTAAATCCCCATTGACAGAGGGTTACACTGAATTTCAGAAAGGTCAACTGATCTGCTCAAAGCAGCTCAGCTGCCAAATGAAATAAAAAGGGTTAGAGCCCAAATCTGAATTCTTAACGACTTCTCTAGTTTCTTCTTCTCCTTTTATGATGTACTCTTTGCTCCAGGTGGCTCAAATCCATTTCTTGTTTCTACCACTGGCTACACTCCTCCTGACTGGTGATGCTCTCTTGATGACTTTGCCCCATGCCTGTACCCAATGGCAACTGCCCACATTCCAGAGCCCACTCACTGAAGGGTCCCTTCCTTCCCAGAGTCTTCCTGAGAGCTCCTGCACATGTTCGCCTCTTCTTTCTTTGAAATATTTACCCTAGTAAAGTGCAATCCAGGGTTTCTCTACCTTAGAATTATAAACCCACTGAACCAAAGAATACTTTGTTGTTCAAGAGCCATCAGTGTATTGCAGGAAATTTATCAGCATCCTTGGCCTCTACCCATTTGATGCTAGTAGTACCTCCAGTTATAACAACCAAAAATGTTTTCAGACACTGCGAAATGTCCCCTGGAGGCCAAAACCATCCCTGGTTGAGAATCACTGGCTTAAACTACAGTTGTTTTCTAATTGAATGATGTGGGTCAGGTACGTCTGCCCCTGAGATCTGAAGTACAGGCAGGATGTTTGTATTTTGTTTGTATTCCTGAAGATGTTTTGCACTCAATATGTGTTACAGACCCTTGTCTTACCTTCCAGTTTCAAACTGGAACCACTAATCATATCGTCATATTTCTGGTTGATTTTGAATTGGATAGCATAGTAATTAAAAACCTAGGTTACAGAATTTTAAGAAATGGCTATAAATATCACCTCTTTCACTTATTAGGGTCTCTGTGAGACACTTGCTTGATTTTCTGTTTATCTATGTCAGTATTTTCCAGTGAAAATATAAAACAAGCCACATTAAAAGAGTAAAAAGGAACCAGTGAAATTAGATTTATAGTATTTCTCATAATCGAACATACCAAAAAATTATCATTTCAAAAAGTAATTAATATACAAATGACTAATGAAATGTCTGACATTCTTCTTTTTGCATTAAGCCTTTGAAATCCAGTGTGTATTTTATTCTTTTAATAAATCTCAATTAGAATTAGGCACATTTCAAGTGTGCAATTGCCACATGTGTCTGGTGGCTATCAGATGGGCTAGTTTCATCCATTAGGCTATGAACATCTTGAGGGAAGAGATTGTCCTACTAATTTTATATTTTAAAAAGATAACAAGTTATCTTTTAAATAAATTACCTTGATTTTCCTGGGTTAAAACCTTGAGTTCTCTTTGACTTCCTTTTTCTCACCTTGGAACCCATTTTAGCCCTTATATAAAATATAGGAAACATTAAAGAAGTCAATCTCCTCCCTTGAATGGATTTATAGAGAGAAGACAAACATGAATAACTAAAAAAAAAAAAAAGCAGTATATAACTATTAAGTAAAACACTTTCGGCTTTCAAAACTGAATGGTTCAGGGAAAAAATAGTCTCTTTAACAAATGAGGCTGGGACAACTAGATATCCACATGCAAAAGAATGATGGTGGATCCTTACCTCATGCAATATACAAAAATTAACTCAAAATGGATCAAAGATCTACATTCGAGAGTTAAAACTAAACTCTCAAAAAGAAAACAGTTGTAAATGTCCACGATCTTGGATTTGGCAATGGTGTTAAGGTAAGACACCAAAGCACAAGCAAACAACAAAAAAGGTCTAGGTAAATTGGACTTAAAATTAAGACTCTTGGGCCCTATTAAGAGTAAAAAGACAACCTATAAAATGGGAGGAAATATTTGCAAATCAATAGCCATTTCTCCAAAGAAGGTCAACAAATGGCAACAAGTACATGAAAAGATGCTCCAGGTCATTAACTGTCAGGGAAATGCAAATCAAAACCACAATGAGATACCACTTCACACCTGCTAGGATAGCTGTAATAATAAAAAAAAAAAAAAAAAAAAAAGGAAAATAACAAATGTCGGTGAAGATGTTGAGAAATTGGAACCTCATACATTGTTGGTAGAAATGTAAAATGGTACAGCCTCTGTGAAAAACAGTTTGGCAGTTCCTAATTAAGTTAGAACTAAAAATATATGACCTAATAATGGTACTCCCAAGTATATTGCCAAAAGAACAGAAAATGGGTGTTCATTTTATACACCCATTTATATATATATATATATCTTGTATAAGGATATTCATAGCAGCTGAAAAATAGCTAAATACGACAAATTTCATGAGAAATATATTTTCACAAGAGTGGAATTGTGTAAACAATCCAAATGTTTGTCAATGGATGCATGAATAAAATGTAGTATAATCACACAATGAAGCATCATTCAGTCATAAAAAGGGAATGAAGTACTGGTCATGCTACAACATGGATGAACCCTGGAACGGTTATGCTAAATGAAAGAAACCAGATACAGAAGGTCACATACTAATTCCATTTATATGAAATATCCAGAATAGGCAAATCCATTGAGATTGAATGATTAGTGGTTTCTAGGTACTGGGAACCTACAGAAATGGGGAGTGACTGCTTAATGGGGATGCTGGTTTCCTTTGGGTGATCAGGTTGTTTTGGAACTACATAACGATGACGGCTACTCAACACTGTGAATATACTAAATGCTCCTGGATTATATATTTCAAAATATTAAAATGATGAATTTTATATTTTGTATATTTTACCACAATAAACCCAACTGAATGCTTCAGGGGTGATGGTATCTGTAAGGGCCTTTCTGGACAAGGTAGGCTTCTGAGCTCAAAGAAGATATAAAATTCAAATTTTCAGGAAAGAAGGATAAGATAAAGAAGGGCTCAGATAAAGTTGGAAGCTGAGCAGAATGGCTTTTGTAGCAGTGGGGTTCATTTGGAAATGCTCTTTACATTGAAAGTGTTCTTATTGTCTACTATCTCTTACATTCTATAATTTGGATCCACATAGGAACTGCTTTAAAGCACAAAGCATATTTTCACAAGAGACCAAATGCTCCCAATTGTTGAATTTAACTATCAACAAGTAAACACATAAAATAGGATGACCTATATTCTTTGGATCTTATAATCAGATATTATGTTCTTATTGCTCTTAAGAAAAGAGGCAAATATCCCTTGGGATCACTCACAGTTCATCAATTTCTACAACATTTGTTTTACAAGACAGCATTGCTGTGGAGGAGAGAGGTGGGGAACACACACAGCATATTTATTTTTTCTATATCCAGAGTGAATCCATACATCACTGCTTTAGGAACTAAATACAGGCAACTTTTGTTGATTTATTATTGCATTAAAGTACAACCTGAAATATACAGAGTTTGAAATAGGGATCATTAACTGTTTACGTGGAACTCAACAGCCTTGGGAGGATGATTGTGTGCCCCGCCGGGAAGCTCAGTGACAGTCACACAGTCACAGCAGAGAGAATGTCAGTAAGACCTGCTAGCTGCTGGCTGAGTGATGAAAGGCAGCCGCACAGAAGGTGTTAGGTGATAAGCATTTTAAACTTAACGGCATTGACTTGGGCCACAGGAGTATTGGAGGTTACTCCCACGCAGAAGCTGAAGGGACTATCTTTTGAGTCTTCACTTCTTAGGCACTTTAAACTCATTGGGTTTTCTCAGCCCTAAACTAAGGTCATCACCTTTCACAAGTTTTCCCTACAAACTAAACAAACACTGTTGTGCCACCACCTCCCGGGGGGATGTTAGACACCACTGACCCAGATGATTGCTGCTGGTGGCACACCCAAACAGAGACACCTAGACTGGGAAGACGATGGAGAAACTGGCTGTCAACCAGAATGCTCACTCAGGCACCCCTTCTACTCACTGGGAAAAGTCACTTCCAAACGTGTTCCATTTCTTAATGTCAAGGAAAGCATTGCCAAGTAGAAGTTAAGCTCAAGTTATTCTTCTTAGAGACAGCAAAGAGGGCTGAAACTATGATATCTAAGAAGGCCTTTTTATTATTTTCATCAATTAATATCTCTTGGCCACCTCTGGCATTCATGGTATTGTGCAATAGAATATATCTCAGAGGATTGTATTCCATAAAAAAAAACTCAGGGCTACCCTCAAAAAATATTTTTATTAAATCTCTTTATCACCCATTCTTGTTATCAAAAGTAAGAAAAAGGCTAAAGGAAAGGCTACATCTTAAATCCCTATAGTTTATGGAGGAAAGTTAAACCTATAAAGGTGGTTGATGTAAATTATCCTCTATTAGGTTTTGTTTTTGTTTTGATATTATTTATTTGTTCACGAGAGACACAGAGAGAACAAGAAGCAGAGACACAGGCAGAGGGAGAAGCAGGCTCCATGCAGGGAGCCCAATGTGGGACTTGATCCCGGGTCTCCAGGATCACGCCCTGGGCTGCAGGCGGCCCTAAACCAATGAGCCACCCAGGCGGCCCCTCTATTAGGTTTTCAACTATTACGATAAACGTGTTTTGAGAAAGGAAAATCACATTCCACATCAGCATTTTGTTGAGTATACTGGTGTTTCATGTAAGTTAGATACATCTTTGAAAAGACAGTAAGATATTAAATTTTTTTCTTTTGATTTTCTGCTCAGACCTTACCATTGAAATTGCTCCATCATCAGAAGTACCCATATTATACTCTCTAAAATTGCAAAACTGTTTCTGAAATCTGAGTAACACCTGGTGATTCCAGAACTCTTGTTTCTCATTATAGTTTCTCTCCAAATTCTGCTGCTTATTTTCCTATGATACTGTTATTCTGTGCCATTCTGTTTTCTAGATCCTGCACCTTCTTTTTCTGTCATGAGAGGAGCTCAGGACCTGGTTGAAATGCTATTTCTATCAGTTACTGATTGTGTGATCTTCTGCAATCTTCCTA
Organism: Canis lupus familiaris; assembly: GCF_011100685.1. Lineage (NCBI taxonomy): Eukaryota > Metazoa > Chordata > Mammalia > Carnivora > Canidae > Canis > Canis lupus. The sequence goes on from NC_049237.1 coordinate 37,474,618, forward strand.
AATATTTGACCCTCAACTTCTTCATTTGCATAATGGAGAGAGTAACACTAATAAGTTTGTTAAAGGATAGTGTGAAAGACTATGTAAACCACATGTATTACAGAGCAGTGCACATAGTAGAAACTCAATAAAATTCATTCTTCTGGTCCATCAGACTGGAACTGTCTCTGTCTCTCAAATCCCTCAGTTGGTGTCTGATATTTTATGTAGCATCTCTGCACATAAGCCAACTATGCTTTTTTTTTTTTTTTTAAAGAATGGTAAATGCTTATTTAAACTCAATACTCTATTTACCTCTGTGAAACATTGCTTTTTGTTATGCCTATTTTTGATCATTCCTTTGCTATTTTTCTATAATGCAACAAAGATTAAAAATTCTAGAAAAAATTGACCACCAATGATATTCATTAAACATAGTAAAAAGAGAACACATAAAACTAACTTTAGTTTAACGTAATGTTCCAAACCAAACTATCAACATTAATTAGTATAGAAACATTTCTTTGTACACATTTTTGCACAGGAAACTTTAAAAAAGAATTACTTAGTTGGCTAACACCATTGGAATGTCAATTTCCAATAAACAATGAGCACTCCGTTTTATTGGTCTGTGAGGAATACATATAAATGAAAGTAGAGTATTATAATTTGAAAAATTTATTTTAGCCTTATAGTCTTTAAAACTGGCTTCAACTGTTCCTATTTTTATATTGCTTTTAATTTTTCAGTGGTTAGTACATTTCAGTAAAAGGTGGAGAGTTTTAAATTACACAGTAAAACAGAAACAAATCAAAAGATTTCCTAAAAATGTGAAGAATGTCTGAAACCAACTCTAATAAAAAGCAAAATGTACTTAAAGTATGTGTAAGAAGCTGTTTCTTTTTTGAATTTATTTTACTCTGAATTGCCATGATCAGATTATGTAATTTTTGGAAAGACTATATGTTCTGAAGGTGTATAAAATAAGTGACACACACGAACAAGTTTGTTTTGTTTTGTTATAAAAACGCTTGGTATCTTTTGATTAGAAGTTATTTAGTATTTTACATAAACTCTTTCCATTTAAAATTTTATCTTTTTTAAAAAAAGATTTTATTTATTTATTCATGAGAGACATAGAGAGAGGCAAAGACATAGGCAGAGGGAGAAGCAGTCTCCCTGTGGGGAGCCTGATGTAGGACCTGATCCCAGGACTCTGGGATCATGACCTGAGTCAAAGGCAGATGCTCAACTGAGCCACCCAGGTGTCCCAACTCTCCATTTAATACCTGAAAATTTTAGAGTGTGGCGGTCACTAGGGTTACTCACCAGTGCCCTAGTTCTTTTATTGGGCATACGTCACATTTGTCCTTCACTACCTCCTGGAAGACAGAGATGTCTATATGGCTTGCGTTGGCTAATGCGACATCTCTAAGGAGTCTTTAAGGGCTAGCCATGAAAAAATTGTAAGAAAAATGCTGTATACTAAAATGTGCATGACAGGGTGAATGGAATGTAGGATATAAGAAATGTGAGGAAGATGGAAAAGCAGTGGTCAAGATCATGGAGACATTCAGTGCCAAGCAGAAGCATTTGAATTTTATTTTAAAAACAGTGGAGGAAGGTCTGTGAGCAGAAAAATGAAGTGACTAGAGCTGGGGTATTAGTAGAGGCTGCAACGATTTGAGGTGTATGCTAGAAAAAGCCTAAGCGAAAACAATCATGATGGACCATTAAGGGTGATTCTGGTGGCAGAAAGAAAAAAGAAAAGAGAAGTGGGCTCACACCAGACACTGAAGCTTCCAGCACCTTGATCTTGGGCTTTTGAGCTTCCAGAACCAGGAGAATAAATGTTTGTTGTTTAAATTAAATAAAACAAAACAAGAAGTTACTTAGAGCCAGATGAACACAAGAAATACTCATTTACTCTTCCAAGGAAGCTAAAATTCTTTGGGGAAATTAAATTTGTTTGCTCTATAAAGCAACCATGAAGCCTTTATAAAAATAGTGAATCTTCTACAAAAACAGTAAATATCTTGGTTTTTTGAGATGTGTATACTAAACCAGAGCCTATTTCCTAGAGGATCTCATTGTCTACAAGCTGACTTCAGTCCTATTGATCAAACAGCTCTTCCATGAAATAAATGGCCACTAAATCTCATTAATTTTTTGCTTCTCTGCTGCTGTTAGGAGCACATCAAATTCTTTGCAAAGTGAGAACAAATGGTGCAGACTCATCTGTTCATTAAGGACTCGAGAGTCTAAGTAGCATTTGAGAGCTACAAATGCCAGTAACATTAATTTCAGAAGAATATCTGTGATTGCTCATGGAGAAGGGCAGGCTTAGACAGGTTTTGACATGTGTATCCCTGTCTGGCAAAACTTGGACATGGGATGGGGAGCTTTAAGTGGTAGTCAAAGGTGAATTCTATTCTGGGAAGGTTCTGATTTGTTTTTCCTGCACTGCCCACTTCCTTACTCAAGGAGCTACTTCCTCCTAAACAATATTTCCTCAGTTCCCCAGTATTAGCTCAGGATGGGGTGTAAAGGTGAGATATGACAGTAGCTATAGGAGTGACTGCTTATACATTTTCTCTCTTCCTACTACCTCTACCATTGCTATTCCTCCCATGGTCAATGGCCAACTTGCTTACCTCAACACGGTATTATACATTTGGTAAGTTAACCACCAAGGACAAAACAAAAAAACTGAAAGTTGGAAGCTTCTTAAGGAGTTTTGTAGGTAATTACAGTAGACGGGCTCCTGGATTGGGAGCCCCGTCATTCTTTTCTTTGTTAGGTTTTCAATGAGTTTTCCTATTTATATCAGGAAATGAAAGGCCAATCTGAAGCATTCTTGGAGAGTTCAGCCTCTTAATCTCAAGAAATTAAAGTCTGTTGCATGGGTTGCATAGGGCGGAAGTGTCTGCGGAAGTATCTGTTTCTTTTACACCTCTGTGTGATTTTAAATAGAAAGCTGATATTCTTATGTGAAGTTGGGAGTTTTGCCTTTAAGAATATCATACTTCTTTTGCAAAGTGGCTCTTGACTAAGAGCAAGTTTCCCCTGGATTGTTGAAGGAGCCCTAAGACGCTTTCAAAGGCTTCCTTCTCCAGGCACTCCAACCAATGTCATCATCACATTTACATTTGAAGATTTCCCAGACATGGTAAGTCAAGAGGTTTGTCCAACAGAGTTCAGGAAGGAATGTGAACAATCTGGCTGTCACCTACAAGTAGAGAGGGCAAACATTTCATTCACTCCCTTCCCCCTATACAGGTATTTCTGACCTCACCAGTGGTAGAAAGGGAGCTAGAACTCTAAATTAATGTATAGCACCTAGAAGGTGAGGTTTCCATGTCCAATAGTACATTTTTGGCCAAAACCCAAACCAAACCAAACCAAAACAATGGAGATTTTCTTTTTTTTTCCTATAGTTGGAAAATTGTTATTTTTCCAAAAATTGATTAATCAATTTGAATGTGACACTCTTGATTGGTATTAATTTCAATTTATATTTTTAGTTTTCTCTAGAAAATTAAAGATATTTTCACATATGCTTTCATATTCTGATAGAGACAGAAATTAGTGCTTCTTACATGACAGTGAATAGCATACACATTTATATAGTTTTATTTGACATTCATAAATTCCAAGAGACTGACTAAAATTGACTCAGAGAGTAGCTAATCTTTCCCACAGTTGACTGCATAGTCCGGTTGCATGGTCAAGCTCAGAACTTAAATTCTGGAAGTATGACCTTTGCTTCCCAAGCCTCTAGTCTGTCCTTTGGGGAAGATGCTAATGGCATCTCTTGGAAGTCACAAAAATATGGCAATATAGGACCTAGATTTTCTAGGAAAGTCTATATATACAATATGCTTTATTATCAGACATGGGACCTGTCTCATTTCAGAGGGTATTTTTCTCTCTGTGGATGGAAGCTATTTGATTTTCTGCCACTACTATAACTTTGAGTCTCTCTTGACTCTGGAGCCTTGGGAACCCTGGAAAATGCTTGGGCTTTGATCTGAGGAAGGATCCTGGTCTACTTTAGTAGATTGTTCTGGGTATAGACTTGATTATTTCTAAGCCTCTTTCAAGGAGTTTGAATCAGTCCTGGGTATAAGACTAAACTAGGACTCTGTGGATTAATACTGTGAGGTGGTCATTTCCATTATAAATGTGGCAAAAAACTGGGCACGAATGAAATAGTTCATT